>NC_062548.1:12732498-13051208 GCF_016906955.1 Phacochoerus africanus
CCCAGAGTGGGAGCTCTTAGTTCTTGCACCATTCATTCTGTCTGCCAAACTGTTACAGTAAAGTGAATACAGCGTTTCAGCGGTAAATTTGGTAACATACCACCCTAGCAATGGGCACAGGTTCCCCCCAAGCAACCCACTCTGCCTGGATGAGCTGAAGGATGTTTCCTGGCAGGCCATTCCTTAGCTAAGCCTTGAAAAAAAGAATTCACTGCCGCTCAGTGGTAGGAAGGTCATTTCGGGTTTGTGGGAAACCAGGCAGGTGTGAAGTGGCTTGGCCAGCACCCGCCTGTTTGTTCCAGAGGTGATCTCCTTAAAATAATAAAGACCAAGAGCTACAGAGAACATAGTTCATCATTAGGGCCTCTCTGCTCATTTCAGTTACCGCTGAAATAACCCTTCTGTATTTAAAAAAGAACTATTGGAGTTCCGTCGTGGCGTGGCGGAAATGAATCCAACTAGGAACCATGAGGTTTCGGGTTCGATCCCTGGCCTTGCTCAGTGGGTTGAGGAGTCAACGTTGCTATGAG
This sequence comes from Phacochoerus africanus, assembly GCF_016906955.1. Taxonomy (NCBI): domain Eukaryota; kingdom Metazoa; phylum Chordata; class Mammalia; order Artiodactyla; family Suidae; genus Phacochoerus; species Phacochoerus africanus. The sequence continues at coordinate 12,733,029 of NC_062548.1, forward strand.
CTGTGGTATAGGTCGCAGACGCAGCTCCGATCTGGCGTTGCTGTGGCTGTGGTGTAGGCCAGCGGCTACAGCTCCGATTAGACCCCTAGCCTGGGAACCTCCATATGCCACGGGTACGGCCCTAAAAGGACAAAAGAAAAAAAAAAAAACTATTAAAAAAATTGAATTAGGAGTTCCCGCTGTGGTGCAATGGGATGAGCAGCATCTCTGCAGCAGTAGGATACAGTTTCTGTCCCCATCACAGTGGGTTAAGGATCTGGTGTTGCTGCCACTGCAGCATAGGCTGCAACTGCAGCTCAGATCTGATCCCTGGCCTGGGAACTCCATATGCCGCAGGGTGACCAAAAGAGAAAAAAAAAATTTTAATTAAAAAAGAAAGTGGGGGAGTTCCCGTCGTGGTGCAGTGGTTAACAAACCCGACTAGGAACCATGAGGTTGCAGGTTCGGTCCCTGCCCTTGCTCAGTGGGTTAACGATCCGGCATTGCCGTGAGCTGTGGTGTAGGTTGCAGACGCGGCTCGGATCCCGCGTTGCTGTGGCTGTGGTGTAGGCCAGTGGCTATAGCTCCGATTTGACCCCTAGCCTGGGAACCTCCATATGCCTCGGGAGCGGCCCAAGAAATAGCAAAAAGACAAAAAAAAAAAAGTGCGTTTAGGAGTTTTCTTGTGGCACCGTGGGTTAAGGATCTGGCATTGTCCTTGCAGCAGTTCTGGTCATTGTTGTGGCACAGGTTCCATCCCTGGCCCAGGAATTTCCACATGCTGTGGGCATGGCCCCCCCAAATTGCATTTAAAATATTTTATTTATTTATTTATCTTTTGCTTTTTAGGGCTGAACCTTCAGCATGCGGAAGTTCCTGGGCTAGGGGTCGAATCAGAGCTGCAGCTGCTGGCCTACGTCACAGCCACAGCAACACTGGATCCTTAATCCACTGAGCGAGGCCAGGGATTGAACACACATCCCCATGGATACTAGTTGGGTTCATAACCCCGTGAGCCACAACGGCATCTCCTTGAAATATTTTAAAAATAAATATTATCGGGATTTCCCATTGTGGCTCAAAGGGTTAAGAACCCGACTAGTATCCATGAGGATGCAGGTTCAACCCCTGGCCTCACTCAGTGGGTTAAGGATCCAGAGTTGCCGCAGCTACACCACAGATCCAAGATGCAACTCAGATCTGGCGTGGTTGGGGTGAAGGCTGGCAGCTGCAGTTGCAATTCAACACCTAGCCGGGAACTTCCACTTGTGACAGGTGCGGCCGTAAAAAGAAAAAAAAAATAGTACTTGCTATCTAATTCCATTGTTTCTATCATATGGTAACCATTTTCCAAGTAACTTACAAGGATATGAAAGCTGTAGTGTGCAGGCCAAAGATTGCCCGGGGTTTTGGTCCAAGGGCACGTCCCCCAGCAGCAGAAGACCCTGGCAAAGAGGAAACATGGGTTCTTGCCTAAACGGGAAGTTTATAAAAATTTTCCATGAGGTGGCAGCAGTTCTTCAAGTAGTTGTCGAAAACGGTCTTGCTGGAAAAGTTTTTTAAAATGTTGCCCCCGAAGCGATCTCTTTCCTACACTTGAGTTTTGCCCATCTTGAAATAAAATTTGTGGTGTACAATTGCCCATCTTGAAATAAAATTTGTGATGTACAATCTGTCCCATTTAAAAATGGAAACTGTTTCCAAGTGTCGCGCTTTTCTTGACTTTTCTACCAACGCTCACAAATGGAGGTTCTTCTCCCTTTCAAGGTCATTTCCAAAGCATCTAACCAAAGATGCAACAACTCAGTTTCCATCGCAGCGACTGGAAGGCAGTCTTTAATTTTCGCACTGCCGAACAAAGGGAAGCAGGCGGGAAGGGGTTTTGGCATCTGGAAGTATTTCCTGCTTCAAGGCCGACCTGGTGTGTCCCTTCAGGTTTGGCACTCAGGCTGGCTTGCCCTGTTCATTTCTGTGTTTCTCAGAAATCACACTCATCTCAATTTACACTGTAAGAAAAAGAGTGAGAAAAGAAGCAAGCTGGCTGTATTGTGGCAGAGAACACAAAGTGGACTGGATGTGCTCTTACAGAAGAGAATTGCTTCAGCCTCAGAACAAAGAGGCAGATGGATTAGGCCAGTCAGCCCTGGCTCCTCCTCTTGCCAGCTGGGCCTTCACCTGATCTCTCCAAACCAGTTGGGTTTTTTTTTTAACCATAAACATAATGACAAGCAATACCTATTCCCAGGATTAAAGGGTGCAAAGCAGAGAACAACCTTGAAACTCCCCCCCCTTTTTTTTTCTGTCTTTTTGCTTTTTTAGGGCCACACCCGAGGCATAGAAGGTTCCCAGGCTAGGGGTCCAATCGGAGCTGTAGCCACCGGCCTACACCACAGCCACAGCAACGCGGGATCCGAGCCGCATCTGCGACCTACACCACAGCTCATGGCAACGCCGGATCCTTAACCCACTGAGAGGGGCCAGGGATCCAACCCACAACCTCATGGTTCCTAGTCGGATTCGTTAACCACTGAGCCATGCTGAAACTCCTGAAAACACTTTTAAAAAAGCTCTCATGTGCCCTAGCTGGAGTTAGAGCAGACATTTATCAGGTCACCAAAATATTTTTACCCACCAGCTTTTTTTTCTTTGCTGGTCTCCTATACGGTGGGACAGCCAATGGAAGTAAAATCCAAGTCATCCTCTTGGAGTTCCTGCTGCGGATCATCAGGTTAAGAACCCGACTAGCATCTATGAGAGAATGAGGGTCTGATCCCTGGCCTCGCTCAGGGGGTTAAGGATCTGGTGATGCGGCTCGGATCTGGATCCTGCATTGCTGTGGCTGTGGTGTAGGCCGGCAGCTGCAGCTCTGATTTGACCCCTAGCCTGGGAACCTCCATATGCCCCAGGAGTGGCCCTAAAAAGTACAGGGAAAAAAAAAAAAGTCGTCACCCTATTGTCAGTCAATTCTCGGCTGGATTTTGTCCCTGGCTGCACATCAGAGTCACCAGGGAGCTCTCTCTCCAGCTCAGGACAATTGTCTCAATCTTTCCGGGGTGGGGTGTGGCCTGAAGCAGCCACTTCCTAACCGCCTGAATGTCCATGAAGGAACTGGCTTTACCCTGCGTGGTCACATGGTCTCCTGGTGGAGGACCCTGCCAGCCAAGAAACCGAAGCTTTTGCTTAAATGAATCTGTTAAACAGCTGCTTCAAATTCAACCTAACAGATCCCTTGGGGGCTACAGGCGGCCTGACCTCACTGAGTTAAATGGACATCCTTTCATTCTGGTCCTAGAGCAGCATTTTAACTCGCATCTTTATAGACTTATTCACCACCGAAAGTGGATCTGTGGCCTATAATTTCAGAGATCTTTAATTTAATGTAATTATAGGGATACTTCTGAAATTAATGTCCAAACCACCAAAGGCACTCGATGACTACCCTGATACATTATTTCAACACCTTCATCCATTCTCCGTCTCTTCCTTTAAAATGATGCTTAAATTTAGACATTTTTGGTTTTTTTCTACTAATTTTAAGTACTTGTGATCAAGTTTATTAGGCCGCTCTAATAATAATATTAGCCGTTTGGGGTTACTTTTAAGCCAGAGGCATTCATGAATAAAGAGTCTTCAAATACGAATGCTCCAGGGAGTTCCCTGGTGGTCTAGTGGTTAGGATTTGGCACTTTCAGCACTTCAGCTCAGATTCAGTCCCTGGTCTGGGAACTGAGATCCTACATCATGCATACGTTTGATGTAGGAAATTACGCGTAATTTCTCAAAGTCTTAAATTAAGAAAAAAAACTATTCTGTAATAAAACCAACATAATTTCATATAACTTTCCTCTCCAGAAATAATAGCAAATGAAACAAGGCCCTTCTTGTAAAACGTGGTCCTGACATGTCTCGGTAGAAAATAAATGTGGGCAGAAGTTCCTCTCTTTAAAATAAACTCTGTCTTGCAGCCTTGGATCCCAAGGTAGGGCAGCAACTTTTGGCCAAAAGCAAAATTCAGGCTGCCGGGGTCCAGGCATTTCTCTAAGGGGCCACCCATCCGCTGGGATGTGGCCATAGTGCATCGCTGTAGGTGTCTTCGTTACATCATTCGAACCACATCCATGGCCCATCCTAACTTCTTCTTTCTTGTTCTTCCTATTGACTTATCATTAATGGACACTATTGTGTTAGTTTCCGGTGTACTACATAGTGATCTGACATTTGCATATGTCATGCAAATCACGATCACCACAAGAACTCTAGTAACCACCTGTCCCCAAACAAAGCTATTAAAATATTACCAAAAAAGACAAAAGGAGTTCCCATCGTGGCTCAGCAGTAACAAATCCGACTGGTATCCCTGAGGTCATGGGTTGATCCCTGGCCTCACTCAGTGGGTTAAGGATCCGGGGTTGCCGTGAGCTGTGGTGCAGGTTGACGATGCGGCTCAGATCTGGTGCTGCTGTGGCTGTGGTGTAGGCCAGCAGCTCTAGCTCCGATGGGACCCCTAGCCTGGGCACCTCTATATGCTGCGGGTGTGGCCCTAACAAGACACATACGCAAAAAATATTATTGACCCTGTTCCTTATGCTGCGTATCACCTCCCTGTGGCTTATTTGTTTTAGGGCTGGAGAGCTGGGCCTCTTCACCCCTTCACCTGTTTTGCTCCCCGCCCCCCCCCCCCCGCCCCCGCAGCGCTCTGTCTGCCTAGTGCTTCTATTTGACAACTATCCTTACATGTAAAGCCATCCACTCTTGGGTCTTACAAAGCCATAAAATATTCATGATGTTCTGTAGGCCAAGCAAGTTGTTTTTTCATTGTGGTGGAATGCACATAACCTGAAACCTACCATGGTAACCATTTTTCAATGTACAGTTCAGTTGCGTTAACTCTCTTCTGTGCACCCAGAACTGTTTTCATCTAGCAAAACTGAAACTCTGTACCCATTCAACATTTCCTCTGTTCCCCCACCTCTCAGCCCCTGGCAACCACCCTTACATTTTGTCTCTAAGTAGGTGGTGACACTACTGCATACAAGTGGAATCCCACAGCATGTGTCTTTTTGCGTGAGCAAATGTTTTTAGCCGTACATCAAATTCACAGCCCGAAAGCCAAGATCTGAAAAACTGAACGGTATGAGTAAGGATGTAAAACGCACGCTTCCTTGAGCACCGAGCTTGGGACAAAGTCCACCTGCAGGCCCCCCCCCCCCCCCCCCGCCCCGAGGGCCCGGTGTACAAAGTTGCCACCCCAGGTGTTTCACCTGAGTGAGCAGAAAAGAAAGGTGTGCTTGCGGCAGCTGGGACGGGTCAAAGTCTTCCGAGTTACACAAGAATGGACCTGCAGGGAGGATGCTTAGGACAACCTGGAGCTCAAAGTGGATGACAAACCAATTGTAAGAGGAACAGCAGGGCCAGGTGTGAGAAGAGGCCTTGGGACTCAGAGCTCTAGCCTGGGAATTTCGCAAGAGCCTCATCTGGTTCTGCAGGTTTGACTTGGAGGCCCTCCCCCTGTTATCTGCACCTCCCCGGCCAACTTGGCCCAGGGTCAAGGCAGATGGGATCCAGAAGAAAGCCGGCAGCAGGCAGCCTGAGGACGGTAACAGGAAGCCCATTATGAACACTTCTGTCTTCCCGCCGAAACCACTGTGTTCTTCCTTTACCAAACGTTCTGGAAGCTTCGCTCAGGCATGGAAGGCGTTGCCCTCCGCTCTGTTGGCAATGGGGTGGCTGGGGGCGGTTATTTCGCAGAGCCCAGCAGACAGGGTGGTTCCTCAATGCCAGAGTCCCGGGTGCCCTGCTTGGCCTGTGGACTTTGCAGGGTGTCAAGATGGAGCGCTAGGACTGTGGGTGCAGAGAGGCCCTCCCTGAGGGCTCTGGACCATTATTCATCCCCTCTCCCTTTGCCGCCCTGCGATTTCTCTGGATAGTTTTGCTGCCTGGAGCACTCCCGGGGCCTGACAGATGAGCTCACTGCCGAGGTGCCTCCTGGAGCCTCTGGGCCTCCATCCTCGAGCCCAGGGCCTTGGGAAGACCGGCCACGCTCCGCCTCTCCACTCAGCCCTCCTCCCCGCACCCCAGGGCATCCCACCCCGCCTGCCCACCAAGGCCTGCTCCCAGGGGTCCAGGCTGCCTGGGCCCCCACCCAGCACGCGGCCTCAGGCTTCTGGGGACTCCTGGCTGCACCTGTGCTGGCTCTTTCATGGGGGCTCCTCAGGTCCCACGTAATATTCCACGTGGTTTAGGCCTTGGGAGGAGATGGGGCTTCTCAGGATGCCTGCGCGGCCAGGGAGGTGGGCAGGACACAGATGTGGGCGCGGATGAGGGATGAGGGGCTCCCCTGCCCGTGCCCCTCCCCCTCCCAAATACCCCTTGGCTGCTTTCTCATCTTTATTCCCCCACCGGCCTGAGGGCAGCTCCTCTCTCCTGCTCTCTCTCCACCCCCCACCCCTTTTTCTTCGCTTCTCCCTCAAATTCTTCTGCAGTTTCTTAAAAGTTTCTTTTTTAAAAAATTTTATTTTCCTTTTTTTTTTTTTCCAGGGCCATACCTGCAGCACATGGAGGTTCCCGGGCTAAGGGTCAAATGGGATCTGCAGCTGCCGGCCTACGCCACAGCCACAGCAACGTGGGATCCTTAACCCACTGGAAGAGGTACAGGGATCAAACCCCAAGCCCCATGGATACTAGTGGCGTTCATAACCCACTGAGCCACAATGGGCAGTCCAGTTTCTTAAAAGTTAAAGGCGCATTTACCTTCACACCCAACAACTCCACTTCCAGCCGCTCATCCAAGAAAAATGAAAACATGTCCACGCAAAGACAGACGAACGTGAGAATGTCCGTGGTAGCTTCGTCCGTGAGACCCCCAAACGGCAGACAACCCAGACGTCCGTCGTGGGTGAACAGTTGGCGGCACATCCATGCAAAGGACTAGTCCCCAGCGTTAAAGAGGACCGGATTACTAACACATGCAGTAACATGAATTAATCTCCAAAATATTAGGCTGAGTGAGGGAAATAAGCCTGACCCAGAAACTACAGACTGGATGCGCCCATTTTTAGGAAATTCTCTAACAGGCAAACCAGGGACAGAGAGCATATCTGCTTTGGCCTGGAGTTGGGGGAAGGAAATTAATTCACGCAACAGGAGAGAACTTTTTTTTTTTCAGCCATGCTTGGGGCCCAGGGCAGTTCTCCGGCCAGGGATCAAACCCGAGCCACAGTGGTAACAATGCTGAAGCCTTAACCGCTTGGCCATCAGGGAACTCCCAGCAGGGAACTTTTTAGAGTGATGGAAATGTGTTCTATCTCGATGGTGGCAGGGGGTTCCTTGGGTAAACACACTTGTCAAAACTCATTTAACGAGACACATGAAAAGGCATCATTTGATTCTGCATAAAAAAAATACTTGAATGAAGGTTTTGTTGTTTGTTTAAAGCCGCGTCGTCTAGCTACCCTGAGTGGGTGGCACACTTGCACTTGGAATTGGAAGCTGGAATGACAGGCATCCTGACCAACGTGTCCAGCCCAGACGTCTTAGGTGGTACAGAAAGCCGATTGTAATCGGAGTCTCTGTGCAGCCTGGTCAGCTCCTGGCCCTGAGCCCCAGCCAGCACCATTTGCTGCCGCCTCTGTGAGTTGGGCACGTTGACACTTGTGCACTTTTGCCATGCTTTTATTTATGCCTTCGAGACCCCTCACTCTCCATCTTCTTTGCTAGAAAGTTCCATGCATCCTTCAAAGCCTGACGCAAGGGCCCCATCCCCACCTTCTCTGGGCTCTCGTGACAGAGCACTTGTCACACTGTGTGTTAACCTGTTTACCGCACTGTCTTCCCACAAGTCTCTAGATTCCCTGAGACCAAGGATAGCGCCATATTGAGAGTTCCCCTGCGGTGCAGTGGGTTAAGGATCCAAGTGGCTGCTTGGGTCGACGTGGTGGGACAGGTTCAATCTCTGGCCCAGGAATCTCCACCTGTCTGGGTGTGGACAAAAAAAAAAAAAAAAAGAAAGAAAGAAAGAAAGAAAGAGGGAGTTCCCACAGTGGCTCAGTGGTTAACGAACCCAACTAGCATCCATGAGGACTCAGGTTCAATCCCTGGCCTCATTCAGCGGGTTAAGGATCTGGCGTTGCTATGGCTGTGGTGTAGGCCGGCAGCTGTAGCTCCAGTTCGGCCCCTAGCCTGGGAACCTCCATATGCCGTGAGTGTGGCCCTAAAAAGCAAAAAAAAAAAAAAAAAAAAAAAAAAAATAGACCAAGGAGTTCCCTTTAAGGTGCAACAGGTTAAGGATCCAGCACTGTCTCTGCAGCTCTATGGGTTCTATCCCTGGCCTGGTGCAGTGGTTTAAAGATCTGGTATTGTTGCAGCTGTGGAGTAGGTCACAACTGCAGCTAGGATTTAATCCCTGGCCTGGAACTTCCATATGCCATGGGTGTGGCCAAAATATAAATAATAAAAATGGAGTTCCCGTCGTGGCTCAGTGGAAACGAATCCGACTAGAAATCATGTGGTTTTGGGTTTGATCCCTGGCCTCACTCAGTGGATTAAGGATCCAGTGTTGCCATGAGCTGTGGTGTAGGTCGCAGACATGGCTTGGATCTGACGTTGCTGTGGCTGTGGCGTAGGCCAGCAGCAACAGCTCCGATTTGACCCCTAGCCTGGGAACCTCCTTATGCCACTGGTGTGACCCTAAAAACAAAGAAAGAAAGAAAGAAAGAAAAGAAAGAAATAGATGTTATTCTGCCCAGCATGCAGATGAGGAAAATGCAGCTCAGAGAATTTAGGCAATGATGCTAAAGATCTCAGAGGCAGGATGTGGCAGAGTTAAGTTTAAGGCTTCGAAGCCTATGCTTTTTACCTTCACTCAGTCAGTCAACAAACACCAAATGCCTACTGTGTGTGTGAGGTACTATCCTGGACTCAGACAGTGGGTCAAGGAATGAAGCTCAAAGAGGAGGAAAGTGCACAAGGAGTGAAAACAAATACTGGATGGAAACATGAATGAACAAATACAAGCTGCCTTTCCTCCTCTTTGCTTCTGTACCAGCATGTGCAGCAAGTGCCCCGTTTCCACTTTGTGCCCCCACCTTCCACTGGAGGGACCTAACCCATGTAATATTTGCACACCCCCTCTCCCAGGCAGCCAGCGAGGATTCTAAGGGCTTCGTCTGGGCAACGGATTTCTGGTTCTTTGGTGGGTTTACAGTGATAGCTGTGTTTTATCTTTCATCATGAAAACGCTCGTTGGTTTTGTGAACTAGGTTTATGCCAGCACTTCGTGCATTTTCGCTAGGATTTGCGCTCCGAGCAGGTGGCTGCTACACATGGAAGGGGCCAGACAAAACTGTCCTTGTCACTTGATAAACATAATGGTTCCGCTGGTGCCTTGAGCAGCGCTGAAAGGTAGTGAATGTCCAGCTCTTTGGTGTGAATCTGTTTTCTCCATTTCATTTTGCTGAAACTTGATTTCGAGACAGTGGACTTTCCTCGTCAGATTTCTAAAAAAAAATCTTTCGGAGTTCCCGTCGTGGCGCAGTGGTTAACGAATCTGATTAGGAACCATGAGGTTGCCGGTTTGGTCCCTGCCCTTGCTCATTGGGTTAAGGATCCTGCGTTGCCGTGAGCTGTGGTGTAGGTTGCAGACGTGACTCGGATCCTGCGTTGCTGTGGCTCTGGCGTAGGCCAGTGGCTACGGCTCCGATTCAACCCCTAGCCTGGGAACCTCCATATGCCGTGGGAGCAGCCCAAGAAATAGCAACAACAACAATAACAACAACAAAAAGACAAAAAAAAAAATCTTTCATTTCCTATGTTTGTCCCCAGTATGTCAGGAAATAGCTCAGAGGTCATTCCACTTTACTTCAAAGCAAAGTTAAAACGTTTTCTTTGGGGCCGATGGTGAGTTGTTTTCTCCTCCTTTCCAATTCGTTGCTGAGACAGATAAAAGTGTGCTAAAGGTTTGACCTTCATGGTCCCACCCAGAACAAGGCAATTTAGAAATTAGTACTTATATTTTACTTTATGTTTTTAGGAGAATTAAATCTATGTGGGAGTTCCCTGGTGGTGTAGCACATTAAGGATCTGGTGCTGTCATCGCTGTGGTGCAGGTTCCATCCCTGGCCTAGGAACGTCCACATGCCCCAGGCATGGCCGAAAAGAAAGAGAAAGAGAAAGGATTTCCTGCTTTCACGCAGTACGTTAATGATCCAGCTTGAGTCTGTGTCATGACTGGTTCGATCCCTGGCCCTGTGGCCTAAGCCAGTGGCTCAGATTGCATCCCTAGCCCAGGAACTTCCACATGCCTCAGGAGAAGCCAAAAAGGGGGGGGGGGAATGTGTTAAAATCAAATTTTAGGCATTTCTTGGAGTTCCCATCGTGGCTCAGTGGTTAATGAATCTGACTAGGAACCATGAAGTTGCAGGTTTGATCCCTGGCCTTGCTCAGTGGGTTAAGGATTCGGCACTGCCGTGAGCTGTGGTGTAGGTCGCAGTCGCGGGTCAGATCCTGCATTGCTGTAGGCCAGTGGCTGCAGCTCTGATTCCACCCCTACTCTTGGAACCTCCATATGCCATGCGTGCAGCCCTAAAATGACAAAAAAATTTTTTAGCACTTTTTCCAGATAAAATGAGGAATTCTCATCCAAATGCCCTTTGTCTTTTGGAAACCGAGAAGGAATGACAATAACACAAAATATGCTTTCAGTTTTTAATTTGACTTCAGTGAATGAATGGTTTCATTTAATTTCGTCAACATTTGGGAACATCGTCCTAGAGTAATCTGTAAGATTACCTGTATCTGTCCAAACTGATTTCTTAGGACTTTGCCCAATACCACTGTTCCTTTTTTCTTGTTTTCACTGTTTCAATTTGTTCTTACATTTTTGTTTAATAAAGAAATACCTTAAAAAGTACATGATATATGGAAATAAAATTTTCCCCATTTTTCATTTCCTGCTTCACACTTTTTGAGTTCTTGTTTTGTGGTTCAGTAAAAAAATATTTAGGAGTTCCTGTTGTGGCTCAGAAGGTTAAGAACCTGATAGTGTCTCTGTGAGGATGCAGGTTCAATCCCTGGCCTTGCTCAGTGGGTTAAGGATCTGGCATTGCAGCAGTGCGGCTCGGATCTAGTGTTGCTGTGGCTGTGGCACAGGCTGGCAGCTGCAGCTCCAATTGGACCCCTAGCCTGGGAACTTCCACATGCCACAGGAGCAGCCATAGAAAGAAAAAAAACAAACAAACCATATTTAGGTGCTAAATGTGACTAGGTGAACATACACAAGAATGCCATTTTGGGAGTTCCCGCCGTGGCTCAGTGGTTAATGAATCTGACTAGGAACCATGAGGTTGCGGGTTCGATCCCTGGCCTTGCTCAGTGGGATGACAATCTGGCGTTGCTGTGGCTGTGGTGTAGGTCACAGATGCAGCTTGGATCCCATGTTGCTGTGGCTGTGGTGTAGGCCGGCAGCTACAGCTCCGATTCGACCCCTAGCCTGGGAACCTCCACATGCCATGGAAGCAGCCCTAGAAAAGACCAAAAAAAAAAAAAAAAAAAGGAATGCCATGTTGGCCAGGGAATGAGTTGCAGGGACATTTTTAGGTCCCAGAGACCCCAAACCAGCCACTTCTTTAAACTAAGGAGCTAGCTCTATTCCAACACCAATGATGCTCATTGGAAATGCCCTTCCAGGAGTTTTCCTGTGGTGAAGCAGGTTAAGGAACTGCTGTTGTCACTGTAGCAGCTTGGGTCGCTGCTATGGCGCAGGTTCGATCCCTGGCCTGAGACCTTCTGCATGCCACACGTGTGGCCCCCCCCAAAAATTCCATTGTGTGGATATGTAGCACATCTTCTTTCCCCGGGCCTCTGTAGAAGGACATTGAGGTTGCTTCCATGTATTGTCTATTGCAAATAGTGCTGCAATGCACATAGAGGTGCATGTATCTTTTCAAATTATGGTGTCCTCTGGATATATGTCCAGGAGTGAGATTGCTGGATCACAGGGTAGTTTTAGCCTTAGTTTTTGGAGCAAACTCCGTACTGTCCTCCCTAGTGGTTGCACGAATTTACATTCCCACCAACAGTACAGGAGGGTTCCCTTTTCTCCACCCCTGCATTTATTCACTTTTTTTTTTGTTTTTGTTTTTGTTTTTGTTTTTTGCTTTTGTCTTTTTAGGGCCGCACCCACAGCATATGGAGGTTCCCAGGCTAGGGGTCTATTCAGAGCTACAGCCGTCAGCCTACACCACAGCCACAACCACAGCAACGTCGGATCCGAGCCGAAACTGCCATCTACACCACAGCTCACAGCAACGCCGGATCCTTAACCCACTGAACGAGGCCAGGGACTGAACCTGTATCCTCATGGTTCCTAGTGGGATTCGTTTCCGCTGTGCCACAATGGGAACTCCTCCACCATTTATTGTTTGTAGATTTTTTTTTTTTTTTTTGGCCGTGTCCATGGCATGTGAAGTGCCTGGGCCAGAGACGGAACCCATACCCCAACAGCAGCCTGAGCTGATGCAGCAGTGACAAACCTACAACCTCATGGTTCCTAGTTGGATTCGTTTCCGCCGTACCGCAGCAGGAATTCCCCTGTATTATTATTATTTTTTAATATAAAGCTGCATGAGATATTTGACTGCTTTGCAGAATATTTCCTCGTCGGTTTGCGAAGATTTTCTCCTATTCTGTGGATTGTCATTATGGTTTTTTTTGTTTGTTTGTTTGTTTTTTGATGATTTCCTTTGCTGTGCAAAAGCTTTTAAATTCAAGTAGGTCCTGTTTGTTTATTTTTGTGTTTATTTTCATTATTCTAGGAGGTGGGTCAAAAAAGATATTGCTGCAATTTTGTCAAAGAGTGTTCTGCCCACGTTTTCCTCTAGGAGTTTTATAGTATCTGGGCATACATTTAGATCCTTAATCCATTTTGAGTTTATTTTTGTGTCTGGGGTTAGAGAATGTTCTAATTTCATTCTTTGACATGGGGCTGTCCAGTTTTCCCCACACCACTTATTGTAGACACTGTCTTTCCTCCATTGTATGTTTTTGCCTCCTTTGTCATAGATTAGTTGACCATAGGTGCTTGGCTTTATTTCTAGGCTTTCTATCCAGTTCTGCTGGTCTAAATCTCTCTTTTGGTGCCAGTACCATACTGCTTGATTGCTGTAGCTTTGTAGCATGGTCTGAATTCAGGGAGCCTCATTTCTCCAGTTTCATTTTTTCTTTTTCAAGATTTCTTTGGCTATTTGAGCTCTTTCGTGTTTCCATGGAAATTTTAAAGTATTTCGTTCTAGTTCTGTGAGGAATGTCATTAGTCAGATCTAAATTTAAAAGAGCTAAAACTATAAAACTCTTCCAAGAAAAGACAGGGAACTATCTTCATGACCTGGGATTTAGCAGCAGTTTCTTAACTATGATAATAAAAGCACTGGAAAATGAGGTAGGTAAATGGTAGGTAAATGAGTTTCCCAGGCTAGGGGTCCAATTGGAGCTGTAGCTGCCAGCCTACGCCAGAGCCTGTCGTGGCTCAGTGGAAACGAATCCAATTAGGAACCCTGAGGTTTTGGGTTCGATTCCTGGCCTCAGTCAATGAGTTGAGGATCCAACGTTGCCATGAGCTGTGGTGTAGGTCGCAGACACGGCTTGGATCTGGCGTTGCTGTGGCTCTGGTGTAGGCTGGTAGCGGTAGCTCTGATTCGACCCCTAGCCTGGGAACCTCCATATGCTGTGAGTGTGGTGCTAAAAACCAAAAAAATAAAAAATAAATTAAAGAAAAGAGGAGTTCCCTTCATGGCTCAGCAGTTAATGAACCTGACTAGGATTCATGAGGATATGGGTTCGATCCCTGGCCTCGCTCAGTGGGATAAGGATCCGGCGTTGCTGTGGCTGTGGTGTAGACTGGCAGCTGAAGCTCCAATTCGACCCCTAGCCTGGGAACCTCCGTATGCCACAGGTGGGGCCCTAAAAAGAGAAAAAAGAAAAGAAAAGAAATGAAATGAAATGAAACCTTATAAATCAACTGTAATAAAAAAACTTAGGAGTTCCCATCGTGGCTCAGCGGTAACGAATCTGACTAGCATCTATGAGGACGAAAGTTCAATCCCTGGCCTTGATCAGTGGGTTAAGGATCCTCGTTGCTGTGAGTGGTGGTGTAGATCACAGACGTGGCTTGGATCTGGTGTTGCTGTGGCTGTGGTGCAGGCTGGCAGCTACAGCTCTCATTTGACCCATAGCCTGGGAACTTCCATTTGCCACAGGTGGGGCCCTAAAAAGACAAAAAAAGATTTTTTTTAAATCAAGGAAATGAAAACAGGGACTCAGATACTGTACATGAATATTCACAGCAGCATTATTCACAATAGGTGGAAATGACCCAACTGATGAATAGATAAAGCAGACGGAGTATATCCATACAGTGGAATATCATTCAGCCGTAAAAAGGAATGAATTTCTGATACATAGAAGAGCATGTAATCTTGAAAACATGCTAAATGAAATAAGCAATCACAAAAGGACAAATGTTGTACGATTCCACTTTCATCAAGTATCTAGAATAGGCAAATTCAAAGAGATGGAAAGTAGAATAGAGGTTACCAGGAGCAGGGAGAGAGAGCAGAGTGAGGGGTTAGTTGCTTAATGGATACAGTTTTTTGGGTGTAACTTCTGGAGATAGTAGTGATGGTTATACAATCTTATGAATTTATGTAATACCATTGAATTCCACACTTGAAATGGTTAATTTTATGTTATATATATTTTACTACAATAAAACAAAAAGAAGGAGTTCCATTGTGGCTCAGCAGTGGGTTAAAGACCCGACTAGTATCCATGAGGATTCGGGTTTGATCCCTGGCCTGATTCAGTGGGTTAAGGATCCGAGTTGCTGTGAGCAGTGGTGTAGGTCGCAGATGCAGCTCACCCCCAGCATTGCTGTGGCTGTGGCATAGGCTGGCAGCTGCAGCTCCAGTTCCACCCCTAGCCTGGGAACCTCCGTATGCTGCGGGTGCGGCCCTAAAAAGACAAAAGACAAAAAAAAAAAAAAAAAGAACCCGTCTAGTATCCATGAGGATATGGGTTCGATCCCAGGCCTCACTCAGTGGGTGAGCCAGCATTGCCCAAAGGTTCGGAGTAGGTCTCAGATTTGGCTGCGATCCAGCGTTGCCATGGCTGTGACTCCAATTTGACCCCTAGCCAGAGAACTTCCATATGCTGCAGTTGTGGCTGTTATAAAAATTAAAAAAAAAAATCCATACCAAATTGAAGCTTTCTTTTTAACTACTTACAAAGATGGAAAGGGCACATTGAAGGGAGAACTTTTTCACTCTTTAGGTAAGGATGCTCTGTGGCTCAACAGGACTCAGATGAGGATAGAGGAGGCTAACCCATACGGGGCAGGCTGGCAGCAGACTGAACTGTAAAACCAGACTACCTACGCATTCATCCGCAGTTGATAATGAGAAACAGAAGTGTCTGATGGAAAAGGGGTTTTGTTCTAAGCTGTTTATGTTCTGTCTGCAAATTATATGGCGCGGGAAATCCCTGCCTAGGTGGGGATTTCCCTGCTGGTTGGCACCTGCCGGAGAGATGGGGCAGGATTCAGTGGGGTCCTTGGCCCTTTCTCCCACCTCTTTACCCAGGACCCAAGCTTTGGTGCAGCTTTGAACCCTGGCCCAGGGTACATCCCAGGGTACTCTGAGAAATGATCCTTGGCCATCTGCTTCTGAGATTTCCTGGAATGCTCAGAACCGGCGCGATTGCTAGAGGCTGCAGATGGGAAGGGAAGACTTTGTCTGGTCTGGAAAACCACCTCCTGGCAGGAGACCCTGAAGGCACTGGAAAGGATGCCTCCAGGTGAGCCGGCCCACCTGGACGTTGCAATGAAAGTCCCAGACAGACCGAGCAAAGGAGGGAGAAGATGAAAGAGACACACAGAGAAATGGAGAAATCTTGCTCTGGGGAGAGTATATGTGTGTGTATTTACACATACATGGCTCTGTGTGTGTGGGAGAGGGGGTAGGGGAAGCTTTTCTTACTTTTGACTTATAATACCAAAGATATGGAGGAAAAAATGGATAACTTGGACCATGTAAAGATGAAATTTCAGGGAGTTCCTGTTGTGACGAAGCAGAAACGAATCCACCTAGGAACCATGAGGTTGCAGGTTCGATCCCTGGCCTCGCTCAGTAGGTTGAAGATCCAGCATTGATCCATCTGTGTAGGTCACAGATGTGGCTCGGATCTGGCGTTGCTGTGGCTGTGGTGTAGGCACTTTAGAACCCCTAAAAAAATTACTTTCCACTGAACTTGGGCAGTTGTGGAACAAACGGGCATTTTCATACTGTGTATGTATAGTGGTACAGCATTTCTGGAGGACAAACTCCCGATGTGTACCAAAATTTTAGGTGTTTTTTTTAAATGTTTTTAAAAAAACATTTAAAAAGCCATTTAAAATTTTTATTGTGGTAAGAACATCTGACATGAGATCTTTGCTCTTAAAATTTTTTTAAGTATACATTAGTTAGGTGCAATAGGTACAACATTGTACAGCAGATTTCTAGAAACTTTTTGTATGCCTGTTTTGTGTGTGTGTGGGTGTGTGGGTGTGCCTTTTTTTGTCTTTTCTAGGGCCGCTCCTGTGGAATACGGAGGTTCCCAGGCTAGGGGTCGAATTGGAGCTGTAGCCACAGGCCTACACCAGAGCCACAGCAACTCGGGATCTGAGCCACGTCTGCAACCCACACCACAGCTCACAGCAACACCAGATCCTTAACCCACTGAGCAAGGCCAGGGATCAAACCCGCAACCTCGTGGTGCCTAGTCGGATTCATTAACCACTGAGCCACGATGGGACCTCCTCGTATGCCTGTTTTTTAAAAAATTTTTGGCTGAACCTATGGCACGTGGAAGTTCCTGTGCCAGGGACTGAACCAGAGCCACAACAGCGACCCAAGCTGCTGCAGTGAAAACACTGGATCCTTAACCCAGTTCCTTAACAAGGGAACTCCTCATTAATTGAGGAGTTAATGAGATTAACTCATTGATTAATAACTGTTGATTAATAACTCCCATTTTCCCTTTTCCCCAGCTCCTGACAACCACCAGTCCACTCTTTGATTCTATGAGTCTGGCTATTTTAAATCCCGCACATCATGCAGTATCTGTTTTTTTCTGTGACTGGCTTATTTCACTTACAATAATGTCTTCAAGGTGCATCCATGTCGATGCATATTTCAGAATTTCTTTCTTCTTAAATGCTGAATGTGGAGTTCCCGCCATGGCTCAGTGGAAACAAATCCGACTAGCATCCATGAGGATGCAGGTTCGATCCCTGAGTTAAGGATCTGGCGTTGCTGTGAGCTGTGGTATAGGTCACAGATACCGTTTGGATCCTGTGTTGCTGTGGCTGTGGTGCAGGCCAGCAGCTACAGCTCCGATTCTACCCCTAGCCTGGGAACTTCCACGTGCCGCAGGTGCAGCCTTAAAAAGACACACACACACACACACACACACACACAAGGTTGAATGCTATTCCATTCCATACATATGGATACATAGGGATCACATTTTCTCTATCCACTTATCTGTCAATTAATACATTTAGGTTGTTTCCACATCTTGGCTACTGTGAATAGGGCCTGATGGACAAGGGAGGGTGCACCATCCTTTTATATGCTAATTCTTTGCTACCAAGAATTCGCAGAGGAATTCCCTGGTGGTACAGTGGGTTAAGGATCCAATGTTGTCCCTGCTGTGGCTTTGTTGTTTTTTTTTTGTCTTTTTGCTATTTCTTTGGGCCGCTTCCATGGCATGTGGAGGTTCCCAGGCTAGGGGTTGAATCGGAGCTGCAGCCACCGGCCTACGCCAGAGCCACAGCAACGCAGGATCTGAGCAGCGTCTGCAGCCTACACCACAGCTCACAGCAACGCCGGATCGTCAACCCACTGAGCAAGGGCAGGGACCGAACCCGAAACCTCATGGTTCCTAGTCGGATTCGTTAACCACTGCGCCACGAAGGGAACTCCCCTGCTGTGGCTTTGTGATCCCGGCCCTCACTTAGTTGCTTTAAGGATCTGTCATCGCCCAAAGCTGCAGTGTAGGTCTCAGACTCGGCTCGGATCTAGTGTTGACGTGACTAGGTTCTCTAGGCCAGGAACCAGAATATGCCACAGGTGCAGCCCTAAAAAAATAAAATACAAAGAAAGCAAAAGAAAAATAAAAAGAATTCAGACTTACTACCCCCGCCCCCCAAAAATTCAGATTTGGATACAGGCCTATTTGGATTAGAGTCTGGATTTTGCCATCTGTGTATCATTGGCCAAGTAACTTAACCTCTCTGGATTTAATAGGTGTGCAGCTTTTTTTCCTGTTGCTCGCTTTGGGGTCGATCTGAGTTCATTTGGGATTGGACCGCACAGTTTGCTGGAATGAGTGAAGTCGAGGCCCCTAGGACGAGCCAGAGCCTGGCCGACCCCTCTCCTTAGATTCCCAGAAAGAGAGAGGATGACTAGCATTGCTTCCCACTGCTGGGAAAACAGTGGAAAATAGCACCTGACGCGCTGATGATAGGCTAACGTCACATTTGAGCAGCATCATTACTTTCGGCTTCTCCCCCTCCCCCATCCTCATTCAAAAATTCCCTTTATTTTTTTTGAAGTTCTCGCCGGGGCTCAGCAGTTAACAAACCTGACTGGCATCCAGGAGGACGCAGGTTCGATCCCGGGCCTCGCTCAGTGGGTTAAGGATACAGCATTGCTGTGAGCTGTGGTGTAGGTCGCAGATGCGGCTTGGATCTGACGTGGCTGTGGCTGTGGCGTAGGCCGGTGACTACAGCTCTGATTGGACCCCTAGCCTGGGAACATCCATGTGCCGCGGTGCAGCCCTAAAATGAGAGAAAGACAAAAAAAGGAAAAATTCCTTAATTTTTAGATGAAAACTGTCTCAATGTATTTATCTTAATTGTAATAACCACGAAGTCCAGGAGAGGGTTAAATGCTGCTTGGTAAATGCAAAGATAAGAATCAAGCACCTGGATGTGAAGCTGATATTGGAAACGAAAAGAGAAAAAGAGGGCTATTTGTTTTCAGCATTAAATCTAGATTTTCTGGAGTTCCCTTGTGGCGCAGTGGATTAAGAATTTGGCATTTTCACTGCAGTGGCTCAGGTTGCTGCTGTGATGTGGCTTTTTTTCTGTGCGACACCCGGGTTTGATCCCTGGCCTGGGGACTTTCATATGCCACAAGTGTGGCAAAAAAAATAAATCTAGATTTTCTTTTTTTTGTTTCTTTTCTTTTAGATTTTCCTTTTCTTGATTTTATGAAAGATGTGTTGCAAGGCTATTGGTTGTATATTTTATTGGGAAATAACTTTCCTTGATTCAATTTTCACTCCAAGGTTTCTGAGTATTCTATAATATTCTTGGCAGAAATACATTCCAAAAGGATGTGCCGCTGATGATACTAGTTATTTTATTAGATGTATCACCTGATCAGTCAGATGTGATAACAAATCTGCTTTTATCCCATGTTGTTTTAGTATCTATAAATATATTTTCTTCTTTCTTTTTTTTGGCCTCACCCACGGCATGTGGAAGTTCCCCTGGCCAGGGATGGAACCCACATTGGATCCTTAATCTGCTGCACTACAAGGGAACTCCATTGTCTTGATTCTTAGAATAAAAAGAGTTTAAATTTTTTTTTTTTTGGTCTTTTTAGGGCCACAACCATGGCATATGGAGGTTCCCAGGCTAGGGGTCAAATCAGAGCTGCAGCCGCCTGCCTACACCACAGCCATAGCAACTGGGGATCAGAACCTCGTCTCCAACCTACACCACCGCTCACAGCAACCCCAGATCCTTAACCCACTGAGCAAGGCCAGGATCGAACCCGCACCCTCATGGTTTCTAGTGGGATTCGTTAACCACTGAGCCACGATGGGAACTCCAAAAAATTCTTTAATTGTAGAAGAAACTTGGGAATTCATTTGGGTGGCTGCTGTGGCAAAGGTTCAATCCCTGGCCCAGGAACTTCCACATGCCATGGGTGAGGCCAAAAAAAAGAAAGAAGAGAAACATGGACATTTTGTTTATATCTCAAGATAATTTTGAATGCTGAATTATACCATGATATTTATATAATAATTAACCAAGAGTTTATAAAGTATTTTCATTTACATATCACCTGATTCCCCCAAATCCCTGAGGGAGGCAAGAGAAAATACTATGGAGATTTTACATTTTTAAAATGAAGTTACACAACAATTACAGCAATATTAACATAATACTAAATAGAAGATAACATTCATCTAAATCCTTTTAAACCAAAAAATAAAACTGTTTATTTCAATTAGTGCTACATGATGTTTAGATTTACTGGGGGAGGGATGGACCGGGGGTTTGGGATTGGCATATGCACACAGTGGTATATGGAATGATTGGCCAATGGGGACTTGCTGTATAGCGGAGAGAACTCTATCCAGTATTCTGTGATCGTCTGCATGGGAAAAGAACCTGAAAAAGATTGGGTGTTGTACCTGTATAACTGAATCTCTCTGCTGTATGGCAGAGATTATCACCACATTGTAAATCAACCAGAAATCAACCAGACTTCAATACAGCTTTCAAAAATGAAAAAAAAAAAAGGAGTTCCCGTTGTGGCGCAGTGGTTAACGAATCTGACTAGGAACCATGAGATTGCGGGTTCGATCCCTGCCCTTGCTCAGTGGGTTAAGGATCCGGCGTTGCCATGAGCCGTGGTGTAGGTCGCAGACATGGCTCGGATCCCACGTTGCTATGGATCCGGCGTAGGCTG
This sequence comes from Phacochoerus africanus, assembly GCF_016906955.1. Taxonomy (NCBI): domain Eukaryota; kingdom Metazoa; phylum Chordata; class Mammalia; order Artiodactyla; family Suidae; genus Phacochoerus; species Phacochoerus africanus. The sequence goes on from NC_062548.1 coordinate 12,753,806, forward strand.
GCAGCTACAGCTCCGATTCGACCCCTAGCCTGGGAACCTCCACATACCGTGGGAACAGCCCAAGAAATGGCAAAAAGACCAAAAACAAAAAACAAAAAACAAAAAACAAAAAAAAAATGGATTTACTGCATAGGTCAGATGTTTGTACAAAAGGCATAGCAAGAGTTAGAAGATATATTTAGATCACATTTACATTATTATTACGAAAAAATTATGACTTGGATTTAGGATTTTTTCCCTCTTTTGGAAGATTTCTGTAAGAGGTAATTTATCCAGGATTTGAAATATTCAAATTGTCCAAATAAAAAAAACTATTCAAAAACAGTGTTTTATAAGCAGTTAAAAAAACAAAATAAATCAACTGAACATAAAAAAATAAATGATAAAAAGCACCTTTTGGGAGTTCCCTTGTGGCACAGTGGGTTAAGGATCAGGTATTGTCATTGCACTGGTTCAGGTTGCTGCTGTGGCTGGGGTTTGATCCCTGGCCTGGGAACTTGCACATGCTATTAGTGCAGTCAAAAAAAAAAGAAGTATCCTTGGAATTATCTCCGAGAGGTCAGATACCTGAGCAGAAGCTAAAGATGTAAAAAAGACTAGGAAGTTCCCCTATGGCACAGTGGGCCAGGATCTGACATGCAGCAGCTGTGGCACAGGATGCAACTGTGGCACGGGTTTGATCCCTGGCCCAGGAACTTCCATATGCTGTGAGCGTGGCCCCCAATTTTTTTTTTTTTGGTCTTTTTGCCATTTCTTGGGTTGTTCCCATGGTATGTGGAGGTTCCCAGGCTAGGGGTCGAATCGGAGCTGTAGCTGCCAGCCTACGCCGGATCCATAGCAACGTGGGATCCGAGCCATGTCTGCGACCTACACCACAGCTCATGGCAACGCCAGATCCTTAACCCACTGAGCAAGGGGCAGGGACCGAACCCGCAATCTCATGGTTCCTAGTCAGATTTGTTAACCACTGCGCCACGACGGGAACTCTCCCCAAGTTTTTTTTAAAGTAAAAATCAAAGGCTAGGAGTTCCCTGGTGGCTCTAAGGTTAAGGATCTTTCATTGTCACTGCTATGGTCCAGGTCGCTGCTATGGCATGGGTTTGATCCCTGGCCCAGGAACCTCTGCATGCCATGGGAGTGCCCCCCCCCAAAAAAATCCAGTTTTTCAGGACTGGTGAAGACATCCAAACATTGCCATATCATTGGCTTTTTAAAAGCAATTAAGGAGTTCCCATTGTGCCTCAGCAGGTTGAGAACCTGACAGAGTGTCTGTGAGGATACAGGTTAGATCCTTAGCCTCATCAAGTGGGTTAAGGACCCCGAGTGGCCACCAGCTGCAGCATAAGTCGCAGATGCAGCTCAGATCTGGCATTGCTGTGACTCTTGTGTAGGCTACAGCTGCAGCTCTGATATGACCCGCAGCCCGCAAACTGCTGGTGCAGCCATAAAAAGAAAAAAAAAAAAGCAGTCAACAAGGCTATATGTGCTCAGAGACTGTGTAAAGATGCATTTAAGTTGGCAGACGAGATCACACTTGGTTTAGATCCATCTCTGGCCTGGCTGAGGCCCCTCTGGTTGGCTTTTGTCTCCCACACCACAATAGCCCCCCCTTATCTGTGGTTTCACTTTCCACGGTTTCAGTTACTGGCAGTTGGAAAATATTACAGCCGTCCTTTGGGGGGATTGGCTCCAGAACCTTCCCCTTTCATCCCCTAGATGCCAAAATCTGCAGATGCTCAAGTCTCTTATGTAAAATGGTACAGTATATGCATACAACCTACACACAGCCTCCCTCATACTTTGAATCATCTCTAGATGATAACACCTAATACAATGTAAATGCTATGGAAATAGTTGTAAATACAATGTAAATGCTATGTAAATGGTTGCTGGGCGCCCTGCCAGCAAATTTAGGGTTTGCATATTGAAAGTTTCTGGAATTTTTTTGTTTGTTTTGGAATATTTTCCATCCACGGTTTGTTGAATCCGCAGATGCAGAGGCAGAACCCGCGGATAAGGAGGGCCGAATGCAAATGGAAAATTCCAGAAATAAACAATTCATAAGTTTTACATTTCACACCCACCCGCTCCGTCCTGCCCAGGTGGTGAATCATCCCTTTGTCCGGTGTATCCTGCCCATAGTCACTTAGCAGCTGTCTGGGTTATCAGATTGACTGCTGTGGTATCTTGCGCTCAAGTAACCGTATTTTACTTAACAATGGCCCCAAAGCAAAGGCATAGTGATGCTGGCAGTTCCAAGATACCTAAGAGAAGCCGTAAAGTGCTTCCTTTAATTGAAAAAGTGAAAGTTCTTGACTTAGTAAGAACAGAAAAAAAATCTTATGCTGAGGTTGCTAAGATCTATGGTAAGAACGAATCCTCTATCCGTGAAATTGTGAAGAAGGAGAAAGAGATTCGTGCAAGTTTTGCTGTGGCGCCTCAAACCGCAAAAGTTACCGCCACAGTGCGTGATAAGTGCATGGTTAAGATGGAAGAGGCATTAAATTTGTGGGTGGAGGATATGAACAGAAAAGGTGTTCCCATCGACAGCAATGTGTTGCGCCAGAAAGCACTGAGCCTGTACGAAGATTTCAGCAAGGGATGCCTGGAAGCCAGTGACATCAAGCCATTTACTGCGAGTAAGGGCTGGTTACACAGATTCAGGAATAGGTTTGGAATGAAAAATATAAAAATGACTGGAAAGACTGCGCCTGCCAAAGAAGAAGCTGCTCCCACATTTCCAGCAGAGTTGAAGTTGACAGAGAAAGGATACTGTCCGAAGCAAGCCGTCAGTTGTGATGAAACTGGGCTCTTCTGGAAGATGTCCAATAGAAACTACATGCCTAAAAGTGCAAAGGAGGTACCAGGGCATAGAACTCTGGTGCTACCTGGCACCTCACATCATCACCAGAAGGGTGAGTATGGTACAATAAGATATTTTGAGAAAGAGAGAGATCATATTCACATAACTTTTATTGCAGTATAGAGTTATATACATATATACATATATATATATATATATATATTTTGTCTTTCGTCTTTATAAAGCTGTATCCGAGGCATACGGAGGTCCTCGGGCTAGGGGTTGAATCGGGGTAATAGCTGCCGGCCTACACCACAGCCACAGCAACACCAGATCCAAGCCGCGTCTGCGACCTACACCACAGCTTACGACGCTGGATCCTTAACCCACTGAGCAAGGCCAGGGATCGAACCCTCGTCTTCATGGATACTGGTCGGGTTTGTTAACTGCTGAGCCCTGGGAACTCCAAGAGTTAATACATTTTCTGTCATTCCTCTCTTACTTTGCCTAATGTATAAATTACATTTTATCATAGGTATGTATGCATATTATATTATATGGAGGGTATAGTGCTTTCTTTGGTTTCAGGCAGCTGCCGGGGGACTTGGTTGTATCCCTCATAGATAAGGAGGGACTACTGTATACTGACGCTGCAGTAGGCTGGAGTGTCATGTTATTCAGACATCATGTGCAGGACTGCATCCACTAGGTTACTGGGCTAAACATTAAAAAGAGAGAAATACTTGAATAACATGCAAGATTCTGCCAGCTGTTGGCCTTTGTGCACTTATGTTCTAAGTGGGCATGAGCTAAGAGCTGAATTCCCAATCTTGGTACTCATCTTGTGTTGCATGTGATTCTGAACAAATTTAAGTCCAGTGTGATTTAAACAAAGGAGGATGGAATTGTCCCAAAGTACAAATCAGTAATTTTTGTTTTTCTTTCATTTGTTGCTCAACCCAAAATACAGCAGTTTGATCCTGTGCTGGAAAAATAACTGCTTGTGCTGAGTTGGTATCCAAAATGGATTGGAACTCAGGCTCACAATCAACACAGCATCTGTACCAATGAGGTGAGGGAGAAGTTGGCTAATGAATGGCCACAAGGGTACCAATAACAACTAAGGTGGTGAGCCAGGCCTCAGGGAAAACGGAAAATGCATATTTTATGATTGTAAGACAAGAATTTGAGGGTTACACCTGTCAAACAACCTTATGCGGAGAAAAAAGCTTGGCCTCCACATGCTGTGTTCCTACACCATTCACTGCTCCACGCCCTGTTCATTGTCCCCAAAGGGCCAGCTTTCTGTCTGGAAGCAGTTCCAAGCCAGCTCAAGTTTTAGGAACAGCTTTAGGATGTGATACATTTTAGGAAGTGCTTCAAACTTGAGGAGGCTGCAGTTGTTCATGAAGCAGCAGCAGAATTTCATACCGACCTGCCGAATTCATAAAAAAGGAAGGGACTATCTCCTAAGTTAAGGTTTTGATGACGACCAGGGTAACCCTTAGTGAACTTTTGCCTTCACTTTCCAGTATCCTTCCAACGCAATTCTGTGACTCCTTCACGGCCAGTGCATCCCAACCTCCCCAGTCTTCCCAAGAAACGGGTCAAGACTCCAGTTCCTCCATAAAACATACTCACTAGTGTTCACAGCACCTGAATGTTTGCAGCTGGTAGGATGGCTGATCTTACCAGCTAAGTTGTAGGCTTCTCAAGAGTTAACGTTTGTTCCTAATGTGTCAGTTGTGCTTGGTAATGAGAAGACAGAATTTAAGCGAATATTCCTAAATGATAATGAAATATGAGTGCAAAAAGAAAACTGCTCTTATGAAAAACTGGATTGACGCTGTGGAGAGACTTGACAAAGGAGAGTCATAATCAAATTAGGGAAGAAACGACATGACCGTAGAAGACTGCAGGGGAAATCGGAAAAAACGTACGCGAGTCTTCTGTCATCAGATTGCTTCGGAGAGATCTTTAAATTCTCCATCTATTTTAAAGAAACCCACCGTGGAACTTCTAGATGAGGAAAGGGTGCGGTCTACGGAAGAAGACGGGGAACGCCAATCCGCGAACCCAAGTTCAAAGGAAAGGTTTTGGACCTACATCAAAAGACTAGCAGCTCGGAAAGTTTTCTCGCGAGCGACAAAGGCTAGAGAAAGCGCCGTGGTCGCCACCTACCGAGGAGGAGGGGGAGGGGGATGATGGCCGGCGTGGCCCAGATCGCCGGTGGGAAAAAAACATCGCAAAATCACTCGATTTTGTGCTTTAAAGAAACATCTAAAATCTCTGGGCCCGAGTTTTAAAAACTTCTAACTTGAGCGTACAGTAGCGTCTCACCATTTTCGAAATTCACGAGCTAATCAAAGTTGAGATGCAAAAAATTACCGGGGGGAGGGGACGGCTTAGCGGTTGACAGAACACAACGGGCTGCAAATCACGTTTTCTGCTCCCCTCCTTGGCTTTTCCTCCTTAACTTCCCTTCTAAAGGTTAAGAAAAAGTGAGCAAAGCCTAAGGGTGGGGTAAACAAAAACAGAAGGGTGCTCTTCCCTCGCCCGTCCAAAGTTGGGGCAATAGCCCCTTTTGAGGCAAGCTTTCAAAACTAACAGTTCTTTGTGTCCTGGAAGGTGGTGCAGGGCGGAGAAGTCCCTTGGCTGAGCCTGGGAGGAGGCATGCCGGCCTGGGGAGCCCCGGCCTTTGCAGTGTTCCGACCTCTCAATTTGCAGGGAATCTCGGGGGCAAGAGTGAGTGCGAGCCTTGTACGGTGGCTGAGGCCGGCTGGAGCGCGTCAGCAAACAGGATGAAGCTCCCCGCGGCCTGGATTTTCACCCCTGCGCCCCAGCTCCCCTCCCCCACTCGGGCGGCCGCGCAGGCCCCAGGTGCAGCCATGTTCTCGCTCCCACCACCCGCGCCTCCATTGACAGTCCTTGCCCGAGAGGGCCGGGCGCCGCGCTCGCCGCGTCCTCCGGCTCCGGGCTCGCCGGCGCGAGGCTTCCTGGGATTCGTAGTCCAGCGCTCCCGCCATCGCGTTGGTGGGGACGAATCAGGGACTACAACTCCCGCTGGGCGGCACTGCGGGTGCGCACGCGCAGCGCGCCTTCGAGGAACAAAAAAAAAAAAAAAAAAAAAAGAGGAGGAGGAGGGTGAGAGAGGAGCTGGGAGAGCAGAGAAAAGGGGCCACCGATCGCCCCCCCGCTTCCCCGCACGCGCTCTCTAACCGTGGCCGTCCGTCTGCCGCGGTTACCCCGGCCTCTCCCTCAGTTCCCTGTGAGCGGATCTAGGAGCTGAGCGAGGCCCTGCCCGGGCGGCCATGCGGCGGTGACAGGAGCTCGACCGAGACGCTTGGGCCCCTCGCCCTCTCACCTCCTGCCCGCTCGCTAGCCCGTCTCAGCCCGAGGCTGCTCCGCTGCGGTCGCAGTTTGCGCGCGGCCCACGCTCGCTTCCCTTCGGCACCCCTGACCCCGGCGCTGCCTGGAGGCGGCTGCACTCGGGTGAGTCCCTGTCGCCTCATCCCCAGTTCCCCGCCCTGGTTGCCATCGCGAGCAGAGCCTTTATTTGAGACTCGCCCCCTCCAGGGCCTGCACGGACAGGGGTCTGGGCACTGCCGGCGCCGGTGTTGGGGCCACTGGCCCCCCCCACCCCCAACCCGTCGGCGTTGGGGGTGGGGCAGGAGCAGACGCGGTCGCGGGGGACGACAGTTGCACGCGCGCGCCTGGGCGCGTGGGGGAGGGGCGCGCGCGCCGGGTCGGCGTGGGGGGGGGTCCTCACGCGTGAGGCCCGCGCGCGAGCGAGCCTGCGGGCTGCGCATGCCCGGCCCCTGATTGGCCGGCTCAAGCGGTGCGGGTGCGCGCGCGGTGCCAGGCCCGAGCCGTGGGGTCGCGCTCGGCCTGGTGTCTCCGGGGCTCGTGCGCCTGGGCAGCAGACGCGCCGGATTGGCCGGCGGGCGGTGGGGGGCGGTGCCGCGCTGCCTGGTAACTGCGGCCGGCGGGCGGGCCGTGGAACGCCGCTGCTCCCTGCCGCCGCCCCTCCCCGCCGCTGCCCTGCCCGCGCCCAGGTGGAGCCGGGAGTGGGCTTTGTCCCGGCCCGGCCGGCGCGCCTGCCCCGCGGGGCCTGCTCTTTGGGGGAAATAAACACAATGACCGGAAGGAAAACCTCAGCCTGCAGGCCATGAAAATAAGCCATCTGGGTTTGGCCAGCGCCCAGACGGGGGTTCAGGGGAAGACAAAACACTGCCCTCTTTCCCCTTCCTCCTCCTCCACTTGTGCTTATTCAGTTTTTGTCTTTTAAGAGTCGAGGTTTTTTTTTTTTTCTTTTTAACTTTACAGTTTTGGGCTAATTTGAATCTGAAAGTGTTCCGTTGTTGGGTCCAGTTGGAGTTAGTGCTCACTCTTCGGAATGCGGGGCTCGGGGCAGACTTTTCACCTCCAGGCATTCAACTTTGCTGCAGACAATGGCTTGATGGGCCACTGTACCTAAAAGTAGTCTCGGTGTGTTCAGGAAAGGGGAAGTTAGTTTGCAAATGAGAGTGTGCTTTGCGGTGCCCTGGGGAGGCCGGGTCGTGTAGGTCCTCTGCCCGCCCCCGCGCCCAGCGCTAGGATTTGGCTTGGCCGATTTTACTTCCTACTGAATATTTTTGCTTTGTCTGTTTTCCATCCGCTGCATTTCTACTGCCTTGCACTTTAGTTTCGCCTGCCTCTTGGGAATCTTAGCGCACACCTGTAGGATGGAATGAGTTTTTCTTCTCTTGAGGCTGTGGATGTCTTTCTTGCTTATATGCAATCACTTCTTTAAAGCCTCTCTTAATGTTGGGTCACAATTCGTTGCTTCTTACAGTCAACTTGTTTGCCTCCCTTGGGCGGGCCTCTTTATTTCCTCTTGGATTGTGTTTGGTTCTGCTTGTGTGCACGTGCTGATCTAGTCACACAATCCTGGAGGGGTCGGGATTAATTAAGCCTTTTCCGCCTTTGTCCTTCTCCCCCTTCCAGTCTGCCATCGCCAGAGTGCTTTGCTTATGTTAGCGATGGCAAACGATTGAGTTATGTGCCTGACATCGCTCTTAAGAAAGTATGTTTTTCCTATTTGATAGTCATAACGCTGTAACTCCATTCTGTAGGTGAGGAATAAGCCTAGTGACCTCTTGGTTACCCAGCAAGTAAACCATTACTCCAAGGTTTGAATTTAGGCATTCTGACTGTTAACCCTTAAACCAGTGGTTCTCAAAACCCAAGCAAACTTCAGCCTCCCCTGGAGGGCTTGTTAAAACAGCGTTGCTGGGCCCCACCCCGGACCTTCTGATTTTGGAGGCCTGGGATGGAGTGGAATACTTTGCTTTTCTAACCAGTTCCCAGGTGCTGCTGCAGCTGCTTCTGCTCCAAGGACTTTGAGAACTATTCTCTGTGGTATGAAATTAAGTGAGGGAAGTTTATTCTAGGTGCTTGTTTTTCATTACTTTAAAACTAGATCTTAACCAAAAGTAATTTGGATTGCTTACTGTGGATTGCTTGGAAAACTGATCCAGAGTTAAGAATTTTTGTTAGCTGTGGTTACAAAATTAAAGTTTAATGTCTCCAGTTTGAAAAAGAGCCATGGATTTAAGTACGAATACAATTAGAAATTAAATAATTTTGGCCTTTTTTCACTCTCATTCATTCATTTTATTCATGGCACAGGCAGTTGTCTCCTTCCACAGATGCTTGAAGCATCCTATTTGCTTCTAAAGTCTGGGACTCAGAAGAGTTGGTAGTGCCTGGGCTTGGAACCCAGGCATTTGGGCCAAGAGGAGGCAGGCAGATCCCCTGGAGCTCCCCATCTTCCCCCAACCCCCCAAGTTCCACGTACCAGTGATTTGGTTGACTTAAGAATATGACTACAAAGATTTGTTTTGTTAAAATGTAGGCTTTTGGGTTCTTTTTCTTGGGGCACAAGTCTCGGTGAGAAAGATTTTTCATTTTTTAGTGTACTAGAGTGCTCTCTGGGGAAAGTAAATCTCATTTAGGTAGGAGGACTGGGATTAATATACAAAAATGTCTTTTTTTTGATGATGGTGCGATCCCAAACATAAAATATAAAAGACCAAACATAAAATATAAAAGACAAAGTCCCTGCTCCAGGTTGTTACTGTCTAAAGGATCCATAAATCAAACACTAAAAAACTACTAAAAGCTACTTCACTTTTTCTGTTTTCTGGTGATTAGATATTTACATTGCATCGCACCTAATTCAGTTCTATCATTGTTTCATTCTTCTTTGAAAACATGAATTTTTAAAATACCGGAATCCTCTTCATAACTGCTGTGGTGTAATTAACATGAAATTGTCTTAACTATTGGCTCTAACAGATGCTGATTAAATACTTTTTATGTATGCCTAAGGAAAGCCTTTTTTGAAGAATTGTTTGGGAAGTTGTACTCTGAGAATGCTATTTCACTTTTCTGAAATGCATTAGAGGTAATCTATCTGAAAGATAATTGCCAAGGATTTTATTAATAGCAATTTACCAAAGGTCATTGGTACCATATTTCTTCCAAAGTTATCTACATTTATTTGGATCATTGTTACTGACTGAAAGAAAGTAGGAAACAATTAATTGTTCATTATAATTGGAAAGTAGAGTTTCCTTGTAATCTGTGAGCTTAAATGGTAGCATAGCAATATGAAGATTATTCAGTTAACCAGAGTGTAGCTGAGGCCTGGGGAAGTAAAATTAAGAATTAGTATTTTAGAGGATGTATGTGTACCAGAAAAAAATTATGTGGATAAATCAGAAGTGCTGAGAGATATCATCTTAATAATCTTCATTTTTCATTCTTCTTTCTTCCTTTACTATTTTGCTTCTTCCTTGTCTTTCCTTTACTGCAACACTGACCGATGCAGTTTTCCTGTATTTGTTTTCTTTTTCCCTTTTTGTTTCCACAGTTCTTGTCTTCGTATCTCAGGCCTGTTTCTGGCACTACTCTGCTTTTTCCCACTTTAGCCTAGTGGGAAAGTAAGGGAAAGTTCCATATAGTCAGGGATTGTCAGAGTTGATGGAGGATTGACCATGTTCTTGGTTGTAACTTGGTTAAAAACTATAGAGGATTTTTAAAAAATTAGTTTATTTAAAAAGTGTAACTTGAGGTGTTCTCCTGTGCTGCAGGTGTTAAGGGACCAGCGTTGTCACTGCAGTGGTTTGGGTTTGATCCCTGGCCCAGGAACTTCCACATGCTGTGGCCAAAAGAAAAAAAAAGTGTAAGAGGCAACATGAATTTATAATTGAGAGAGAGGGAGTATGGTTTAGTAGGTATAGACAAGGTTTTTGAAATCAGACTCCTGGATTCAAATCCTAGCTCCTGCCACACCCTGGTTGTGTTACCTTGGGCATTTCACTTGACGTCTTTGTTCCTCAGTTCCCCTATTTAAAAAAATGGGGTTGATGATGATAGAACCTGTTTCTCTTTTAGGGTTGTTGTCATGATCGGGTGAATTAAAAAATCAAATACTATGTTTAGTACTTTAGAGAAATTGAATTTTCTAAGAAAATAAAATTTTTATGAGTAATACCAGTCCTTGGAATCCTAACTACAAGGTTAATCTCCACAAACTGGAGAATATAAATTCTGTGAGAGTAAGGACCTGTTCTTCTGGGATTTTTTCCTCTTGTGACTATTGGATTATTATTCTCTTTGTAGTATGGCAAAGGAAATAATTTTTTTTCCTTCTTAAAGTACTGTATATGGTTGTATTCTGGTATAATTGCAGAAGCAGTGAATAGTGAAGTGTTTGGTCCTGTTTGGGGTATCTGGTTAGAATGAGCCCTGGTGAGTAGACAGCTTGTGAATATCTGTGATGGAGATTAATGTCTACCTTGTAAAGTGTGAACTTATAATTGAAAAATAGTTACCCAGCACATAAAGTCACTCCATCTATTTTCTGTCTTAAGCTTTCAGCTATTATATAAGTTTTAGAGGTGGTATCTTCTTTCCCCACTGGGGATGTTGATGTATTTGCAATAGAAACTAATAAATGAGTTGAGGGCTAAGTGCAGTTTCTTTGCTTTTTATATAGGGCAATTAAAGAAGGTAGGAAAAGCTTAGTTATTTGTGGTCTCACATAAGTGTTTTATTAGAAATTGACAGTTGGATTAATGAAACCTGAGAAAACTTTGCTTATATGTTGTTTGTTTTTAAGAATTTGTTATGGAGTAACTTGTGAGTCAATGGGTTAAGGATCCAGCATTGTCTCTGAGGATGCAGGTTCAATCCCTGGCCTCGGTCAGTGGGTTGGGGATCAGTGTTGCTGCAAGGTGTGGCCTCGGTCACAGATGCATTTCAGATCTCATGTTACCTTGGCATAAGACTGGCAGCTGCAGCTCTCATTTGATCTCTGCCTTGGGAACTTTCATATGCTGCAGGTATGGCTCTGTGAAAAAAAAAGAAGAAAGAATTTATGTTTAGAAAAAGATCTTAGAGTTGACTGTAACATAAATGTGAATAGAGTTTTGTGTAGATTGGATATTCAGACCAAAACTGGCTTAAAGAAAATGAAGTATTGCAATGGAACTAAAATTAAAATGTGTTCTTGGCCTCAGATTTTATTTTGTTATTTATTTATTTATTTTTTATTTATTTTTTTTTTGTCTTTCTGCCATTTCTAGGGCCGCTCCCGCGGCATATGGAGGTTCCCAGGCTAGGGGTCAAATCGGAGCTGTAGCCGCCGCCCTACACCAGAGCCACAGCAACACAGGATCCGAGCCGCGTCTGCCACCTACACCATAGCTCACGGCAACGCCGGATCGTTAACCCACTGAGCAAGGGCAGGGACCGAACCTGCAACCTCATGGTTCCTAGTCGGATTGGATTCGTTAACCACTACGCCACGATGGGAACTCCTATTTATTTTTTTTTAATTTTTTTTGTCTTTTTTTTGCCTTTTCTAGGGCTGCTCCTGCAGCATGTGGGGGCTCCCAGGCAGGGGTCAAATCGGAGCTGTAGCCACCAGCCTACGCCAGATCCACAGCAACGTGGGATCCGAGCCATATCTGTGACCTATACCACAGCTTACAGCAACGCCAGATCCTTAACCCACCGAGCAAGGGCAGGGATTGAACCCGCAACCTCATGGTTCCTAGTCAGATTTGTTCATCATTGCACCACGGCGGGAACTCCCTATTTTGTTTTTTAAAAATACTTCTTTATTTCAGAATCTTAGGTTGGCTGTGGTGTACCTGTGGTGTACCGCAGCTTGATGTGGGGTATAGGTTCCCAGACCAGGGATTGAACCTGGGCTGCAGTAGTGGCAGCACCGAATCCCAACCACTAGACCACTGGGGAACTCTGTGGCCCCAGACTTTAAAACACTTAGGTTAGATTACTTTATTGAGGTGATGGTTTGACAAAGGAGGATGACAGCATGTACAACGCCCACCTTATTTATTTATTTATTTCTAAATTGTATTGATGTGTAGTTAACTTACAATGCTGGGTTAATTTCTGCTGTACAGCAAAGTGACTCAGTTATACACATATATTCTTTTTCATATTCTTTTCCGTTATGGCTTACCCTAGGATCTTGACTATAGTTCCCTATGTTGTACAGTAGGACCTTGCTGTTTATCCATCGTATGTGTAATAGTTTGCATCTGCTGATCCCAAACTCCTAATCCTTCCCTCCCACACTCCCTCCCCCTTGACAACCAAAAGTCTTTTCTCTATGTCTGTGAGTCTGTTTCTGCTTTGTAGATATGTTCATGTCTGTCTTTAGAGTCCACATGTAAGTGATATCATGTGGTATTTGTCTTTTTCTTAGTACGATTGTCTCTGGGTCCACGCATGTTGCTGCAAATGGTATTATTTCATGCTTTTTTATGGTTGAGTGATATTCCTGTGTGTGTGGCCCATATCTTTATCCATTCATCTTTGAATGAACATTTAGCTTATTTTCATTTCTTGGCTATTTTAAATATTGCTGCTGTGAACATAGGGGTGGGTATATCTTCAAATTATAGTTTTGTATGAGTATATGCCCAGGAGTGGTATTGCTGAATTATATGTACAGTGCCCGCTTTATGTGTAAGGAGAGCACGGAGAAATTGACCCTAGTATTGGAATTAGTTGGAAATTGGTTAAAGGAGTACAAGGAGATTCATTAGCTTCATGTTTTCCTGCTATTCTTTCTCACCCCTCCCCTTTTTTGTTGTTGCCATTTTAAGAATGTTAAGCCTTTAAAATTCAGTGATTACTTACATTCACAATGTTGTACAACCAGCACCACTATTTGCAAAATCGTTCTCATGACCCCAAATAGAAACCCATTGATAATTTCCCATTTCTTCCTCCCCTTAGTCCTTGGTAATCCCTAATTTACTTTATATCTCTCTTTATTTGCCTACTTTAGATATTTCATGTAAGTGGAATCATACAATACTCCTATTGTGTCCTGGCTATTTCACCTGGAGTAATATTTTCAAGGGTCATCTATGTGGTAGCATGCATCAGAACTTCATTCCTTTTTTATGGCTGAAGAGTACTGCATTTTTTTTCCCATTCATCCATTGATGGACATTTAGATTGTTTATACATAATTGGGCATTACAGAATTGCAACATGAACATGGGTGTACAAGTAGTTTGAGTCCCTGTTGTCAGTTTTTTTTTGTGTTTATACTTAGTGGGATTGCTGGGTCATTACTTTCTCTCTCTCTTTCTCTCTCTCTTTTTTTTTCTTTTCTGGTGGTACCCATGGCATGCAGAAGTTCCTGAGCCAGGGATTGAACACACACACCGCAGCAGTGACTCAAGCTACAGTAATGACAATGCTGGATCCTTAACCCCCCACTAGGTCACCAGGAAATTCCCAGAGTACTTTTTCTTAGGGTTTGTTATGAAACAATGGCATAATCACTTTACCTACCTAGATACTCAGGTTTTGTTTTTGTTTTTGTTTTTCAGGGCCCCACCTGTGACACATGGAAGCTCCCAGGCCTGGGGTCAAATCAGAGCTATAGCCATTGGCCCATGCCACAGCCACAGCAACACCAGATCTGAGCCATGTCTGTGACCTACACCATAGCTTGTGGCAACGCCAGATCCCCAACCCACTGAGCGAGGCCAGGGATCCAGCCTGCATCCTCATGGCTACCAGCCAGGTTCCTTGAGTGAACCCCAATAGGAACTTCCATAGATACTCATTTTTGAATTTACTTATTTTATAATTAAAAAAAATTAGTTTTTGGAGTTCCCGTCGTGGCGCAGGGGTTAACGAATCCAACTAGGAACCATGAGGTTGCGGGTTCGGTCCCTGCCCTTGCTCAGTGGGTTAATGATCCAGCGTTGCCGTGAGCTGTGGTGTAGGTTGCAGACGTGGCTCGGATCCTGCGTTGCTGTGGCTCTGGTGTAGGCCGGTGGCTATAGCTCCGATTCGACCCCTAGCCTGGGAACCTCCATATGCCCCTGGAGCGGCCCAAGAAATGGCAAAAAGACAAAAAAAAAAAAATTAGTTTTACCTATAGGAAAAACATTTTTGTAAAAAATAATAAAATGAATGTTTCAGCTATTGTTCACTGTTCTTTGTCTATATTTTAAGGTTTGGAAACGAAGAAATCCCTTATTACATTTGGAACAGTACTCATTTATCCATTTATCCAACATATTGAAGGCCTTGTGGGTGGGTTAGGTATTGTGTGAGATTTCCCACAATCTCTTTCTGGGAAAATACTAGTATGGGCAAATTCTATTGTCTGTTTTTTTTCCTTCATTTTTGGTCTCCCTGCCGCATACGGAGTTGTGAGCCAGGGATCAGATCCAAGTCGCAGCTGTGGTCTGTGCCTCAGCTGTACCAATGGTGGATCCATCCCTAAGCAACTACTGGGGGCGGGGATGGAAACTGTACTCACCGCTCCCAAGATGCTGCCAGTCTTGTTCTGTCACAGTGGGAACTCCTCAATTCTGTTGTTTGTTGAAAGTGTTAGGGTCAAGACTCGTAACTTCAGTTTGTATATACAGTCTATTTTTTTTTTTTAAATATTTGGAGCAAGGTGATTTTTTTTTTGTCTTTTTTTTTTTGCTATTTCTTGGGCCGCTCCCGTGGCATATGGAGGTTCCCAGGCTAGGGGTCCAATTGGAGCTGTAGCCACCGGCCTACGCCAGGGCCACAGCAACGTGGGATCCGAGCCGCGTCTGCAACCTACACCACAGCTCACGGCAACGCCGGATCGTTAACCCACTGAGCAAGGGCAGGGACCGAACCCGCAACCTCATGGTTCCTAATCGGATTTGTTAACCACTGCGCCACGACGGGAACTCCAAGGTGATGTTTTAATTTTAATTGTGAAACAATCTTTGAGTAGATTTGGTATAAGCAAATTTTCATGCTTGTGGACATATGCTTTAAAAGGTATACATCTTGGAGTTCCCACTGTGGTACAGTGGATTAAGGATTCAGCTGCAGTGCCTTTGGGTTGCTGTGGAGGTGCAGGTTTGATCCTGGCCTGGTGCAGTGGGTTAAGGACTGGCATTACTGCAGCTGTGGTGCAGGTTGCAGCTGCGGCTGGGATTTGATCCCTGGCCTGAGAACCTCCATATGCCGAGGGTGCAGCTGAAAAAAAGAAAAGGAATAAAAAGGGTGTGTATATTACATTTCGAAGAAGTGATTAGCTGTTTACTTTAAATTTACATGATGTTATATGTTAATTATATCTCAAAAAAACTGGGGAAAATTTAAAAAATGGAATAAAGCAGTGATGTTTTGACACTTTAATTTTTTTTGAGGGCTACACCCTCAGCATATGGAAATTCCCAGGCTAGGGGTTGAATCAAAGCTATAGCTGCCAGGCTACACCACAGCCACAGCAATGCAGAACTACACCAGAGCTCTAGGCAATGCTGGATCCTTAACCCACTGAGCTGGTAGGCCAGGGATTGAACTCACAACCTCATGGTTACTAGTTGGATTGTTTCTGCTGTGCCACAGCGGGAACTCTTAAGTTATTTTGTTTTATTTTCTTGCTTTTTAGGACTGTGCACCCATGGCATATGGAGGTTCCCAGGCTAGGGGTCCAGTCGGAGCTACAGCTGCCAGCCTACACCATAGCTCATGGCAATGCCAGATCCCTGACCCACTGAGCAAGGCTAGGGCTTGAACCCGCAGTATCATGGTTACTAGTCAGGTTTGTTACTGCTGAGCCCTAATGGGAACTACTTACCTGGCTTTTTTTTTTTTTTTTTGTCTTTTCTAGGGCCATGCCCTTGGCATATGGAGGTTCCCAGGCTAGGAGTCTAATCGGAGTTGTAGCCACCGGCCTACACCACAGCCACAGCAACGTAGGATCTGAGCTGCGTCTGCAACCTACACCACAGCTCACAGCAACGCGGGATCCTTAACCCACTGAGCGAGGCCACGGATCGAACCCACAACCTCATGGTTTCTAGTTGGGTTCGTTAACCACTGCGCCACGACGGGAACTCCTCACCTGGCTTTTTAAAAAGTAAAATTTAGCTGTCTTTGTTAGCTGTCTTCACATTTTTTCTGAAAATGGAGAGGGTAAGTTTTAAGTATAAAAGTAACAGTTGTTGGGAGTTCTCAGTGGGTTAAGAACCTGACTAATATCCATGAGGATACTGGTGATCAGTGGGTTAAGGATCCTGTGTTGCCAAAAGCTGCTGTGAAGGTCACAGATGCTTCTTGGATCTGGCATTGCTGTGGCTGTGGTGTAGGCCGGCAGCTGCAGCTCTAATTTTACCTCTAGCCTGGGAACTTCTATATGCTGTGGGTGCAGCCCTAAAAAGACCAAAACAAAACCAAAAAAACAGTTGCCTGTCACCTCAAATCTTGACCTTTCAAATGTGGTTTTTTTCTTGAGAGATCACTTGGTTTTTACTGATGATAATTACCAGCTTTATTTCAGCGAAAAGAAATGAAGAAGTATATCTTAAAATATAAGCATAGCATGCTGTAAAAGCTTAAAAGCCTTAGAGTTTCCTTGTGGCTCAGTGGGTTATAAGAATCCTGGGTTGTCATTGCTGTGACTCTGGTTTCAACTGTGGCGTGCTTTTGATGCCTGGCCTGGGAACTTCTGTATGCCTTGGGCACTGCAAGAAATAAAAACAAAACAAAAAGACAAAAAACCCTAACACTTAAAAGCCTTGGCTTAAAAAATCAGTCTTTTTCTGGCGGAGTGGGGGGTGGGGGAGTGGGTGAGGGCTGCACCTGCACCTGCGGCATATGGAAGTTCCTGGGCTAGGAGTCGAATTGGAGTTGCAGCAGCCAGTCTGTACCACAGCAACACCAGATCCAAGTCCCATCTGTGACCTATGCAGCAGCCTGTGGCAATGCCAAATCTTTAACCCACTGAGCGAGGCCAAGGATCAAACCCATATCCTCATGGGTACTAGTTGGGTTCTTAACTCACTGAGCCACAATGGGAATGCCCTTAAAAATTAATCTTTTTTTTTCTTTTGTCTTTTGTCTTTTTAGGGCCGCACCAGCGGCATATGGCATATAGAGGTTCCCAGGCCAGGGGTCTAATCAGAGCTGTTGCTGCCGGCCTACACCAGAGCCACAGCAGCAAGGGATCCGAGCCGCATGTGCAACCTACACCCCAGCTCACGGCCACGCTGGATCCTTAACCCACTGAGCAAGGCCAGGGAGCGAACCCACAACCTCATGGTTCCTAGTCAGTTTAGTTTCTGCTGTACCACCACGGGAACTCCTAAAAATAAATCTTGATAAAAAATTTGTCTTAGGGATTTCTAATTTTATTTCTAAGCACTTGCCATTATATATATAATTTCTAAAAATAATGAAAGTTAAAATGAACTTAAAAGGTCTCTTTGGCTCTGTTTCTTTTGTTTGCTGAGATGTATATGTTAAATATATATGATAACAGTAATATAAATTATGATACTTTTTATATATATATATTTTCTTTTTATTTACGGCTGTGCCTGCAGCATTTGGAAGTCTCCCCAGATAGGGATCAAATCAGAGCTGCAGCTGGGGCCTATGGCACAGGTATGGCAACACCGGACCTGAACTGCAGCTGTGACCTACACTGCAGCTTGTGGCAATGCTGGATCCTTAACCTGTCGAGCCACAACAGGAATTCCTGTTACTAAATAATTATAAAGTGGAACCTCTAAATCATATACCATTCTAATTTATTCCCTTGGGAAATACCTGTTAAGCTGCTGGAGATAAGCTCTTAAAGATGTATATAAAATATTCTTCTGGAGTTCCTACTGTGGCGCAGTGGAATTGGCGTATCTCTGCAGCACCGGGATGTAGGTTTAATCCTGGCTCAGCACGGTGGGTTAAAGGGTCTGTTGTTGCCCCAGCTGCAGCGTAGGTTGAAACTGTGGCTTGGATCTAATCCCTGGCCTGGGAACTCCATGTGTCCCGGGTCGGCCAAAAAAGAAAAGAAAAAAGTTCTGTGTTAATTAGCCAAGAATAAGGACATTCTGGGAGTGTAAGGATCTAGTGTAGTCTCTGGTGAACTGGTCTTATCCAAGAAGTTCTGCTTGTGGGACATTGCCTGGACAAACCAGAGGCTAGCCTGAGAATGGTGCCACTGAGGAATGTTTTGGAAATCATTTTACAGATAAAGCATGGGACAAACTGGCAAGGCTTAGTTTGGAGGGGAGAATTGAGGAGCAAAAGGTACTGAAAGGGCTCATTTGTAGAAGAAGGCTCTTCTAAGGCAGCAATGGCAGAGACAATTACATTTATTACAGAAGCTCCTGGTGAACTAATCCAGTAATTGCAGATTGGTACTTTAAAAGTAGCAAACTCTGTTGGAGAATATGTCAAAACTAGCGGTGTGGGGGTGGGGCCTGGCCAGGAATACCAGTGATAGTAACTAGTAACAAATTTTGAAAGCTTATTTTGAGTTTAGTGTTCTAAGCACCACTTACATTAATGCATTTAATCCTCATAGCAGTACTGTGTCCTAAAGTAGGCACTGTTGGGATTCTCTATGATTTTTTTTGAAAATTATTCTTTTATTTTTTAAATTACATTTTTGGCCACACCCACACTTAGACCAGGATCAAACCCACGCCACAGCACTGACCTGAGCCCACAGCATTGACAATCTTGGATCCTTAACCCACTGTGCTGCCGGGGAACTCCCCAGTGATCGAGTTTGATAGCATTTGGTATTCTGGTATTAGGGGGGATGTTAGCCAGGAACCTCTATTCATTCTTGAATTCCGCCAGTGTGTCGTGATGCCGACTGTGCGTAGCAATGGGATGGGAACACCTTCCCTTTTCAGCCTCCTAGCTTACAGGTTTTCGGTCAGTAATAAGTACAAAACTATCTAAATTAAAAGACCTTGAGGAGTTCCTGTCATGGCGCAGTGGTTAAAGAATCCGACTAAGAACCATGAGGTTGTGGGTTCGATCCCTGGCCTTGCCCGGTGGGTTAAGGATCTGGCATTGCCGTGGACTGTGGTATAGGTCACAGACTCGGCTTGGATCCCGTGTTGCTGTGGCTGTGGCATAGGGCGGCTGCTACAGCTCCGATTCAGCCTCTGGCCTGGGAACCTCCATATGCCGCAGGTGCGGCCCCCCCAAAAAAGATGTAAGTAAGTAACTTAAAAGACTTCGATATATAGTTTGATTGATGTGTAATCTAGTGAAGTTTCATTTGTTAGTCTTTAGATAAAGTAGTCTGTACATTTTACACTTTTGACAAGAAATTCCAAACACTCCTTCCTTGAAATGCACGAAGCAAGAAGAGTCCATTTCCCGTTTTCTTCATTAGCTAATAGAGACAAATTGTAATCAGTAATTTACTGCTCTCCCAATACTAATATTCCACCTGTCACAACAGAAGTAAAAAGACTTAAACAGTTATGAAATACGGCAGAAATCGGAAAAAAATTTTTTTTTTTGTCTTTTTGC
This sequence comes from Phacochoerus africanus, assembly GCF_016906955.1. Taxonomy (NCBI): domain Eukaryota; kingdom Metazoa; phylum Chordata; class Mammalia; order Artiodactyla; family Suidae; genus Phacochoerus; species Phacochoerus africanus. The sequence goes on from NC_062548.1 coordinate 12,773,484, forward strand.
TATTTCTTTGGGCTGCTCCCGTGGCATATGGAGGTTCCCAGGCTAGGGGTCTAATCGGAGCTGTAGCCACTGGCCTACACCAGAGCCACAGTAACACGGGATCCGAGCCGCGTCTGAGACCTACACCACAGCTCACGGCAACGCCAGATCCTTAACCCACTGAGCAAGGCCAGGGATCAAACCTGCAACCTCATGGTTCCTAGGCAGATTCGTTAACCACTGCGCCACGAGGGGAACTCCAAGGAAAAATTTTAATTAGCGCATGAACTTTGCAAAGTAGTTACAAGAAGAGTGAACAAAAATTTCCCACTGATTATCCTTCACCCAGAAAGCACATTCAGGTTTTGCCAAATGTCACTCTGTAGCAAAAGGGTCTAATCCAGCCTTGTGCTTTTCTCCCAGTTGTCCTGTCTAATATACTTCATTTCATGGAGTTCCTCTATGGCCCAGTGGGTTAAGGTTCTGGTGTTGTTTCTGCAGTGAATTGGGTCTAATCCCGGGCCTGGAAACTTTCAAGCTGTGGGTGCAGCCCAAAAAAGAAAAACTGTATATACGTCACTTTAGAACAGTTCCCTAGTCTTTGATGTTCATGCCCTTGACCTTTTTGAGGGTTACAGGGCAGTCATTTCATAAAATACTGGTTTATTTGGGTTTGCCCAGTGCATTTTGGGCAGGAATGTCATTGTGTTTTGTTGGATGGGTGTGAAGTTTATTTGTCCTGTGACACTGTTACTTTTAATTTTTTAGGGATGAAGTTTAGTGCTTGGACTTAAAAATTGCTTCAGAGGTGTTATCCGAGTCCTTAAAAATAATTTTTCTGAAATTTAGATCTTGTGTATAGTGGAATTTAAAAATATTAAAAATTGGATTCTATTTTATAATGTATGTGGTTTGAAAGAACTTGGAATTAACAATCAGATATGGATTAGATTCTTTTTAATCTGTGATCTTGGTCAGTTTACATTGTTTTTCTAAGTTATCAGTTGTTCACATGTCACCCTCTCTCTCTCTCTCTCTTTTTTTTTTTTTTTGTCTCTTTGCCTTTTCTAGGGCTGCTCCTGTGGCGTATGCTCCCAGGCTAGGGGTCTAATCAGAGCTGTAGCTGCTGGCCTACACCACAGCCACAGCAACGCGGGATCCAAGCTGCATCTGTGACCTACACCACAACTCACTGCAACGCCAGATCGTTAACCCACTGAGCGAGGCCAGGGATCGAACCCGAAACCTCATGGTTCCTATTGGATTCGTTAACCACTGTGCCACGATGGGAACTCCTAATTTAGTATGTTTAAGATGGTGACATGTGAGGAGTTCCCGCTGTGGCACAGTGGTTAACGAATCTGACTAGGAACCATGAGGTTGCAGGTTCGATCCCTGCCCTTGCTCAGTGGGTTAAGGATCTGGCGTTGCCGTGAGCTGTGGTGTAGGCCGGTGGCTACAGCTCCAATTAGACCCCTAGCCTGGGAACCTCCGTATGCTGTGGATGTGGCCCTAGAAAAGGCAAAAAGACAAAAAAAAAAGTTACTAAGTTAATTTCTTGGGATCATTCAGAAGATAAACTAATAGGTCAGTGAATTATCTTAGACATAGTTTCTATAGAAACTACTAAGTGGATATGACTAGAACAAGTGGTAATATGTTGAAAAAGTGTTAAGATACTTATAAATTCTACATTCACAATCAAAACTGATTTTGCTAAATGTGTAATGACTTTTTTTTTTTTTTTGTCTTTTTGCTATTTCTTGGGCCGCTCCCGCGGCATATGGAGGTTCCCAGGCTAGGGGTCGAATCGGAGCTGTAGCCACCCGCCTACGCCAGAGCCACAGCAACGTAGGATCCGAGCCGCATCTGCGACCCACACCACAGCTAATGGCAACGCCAGATCGTTAACCTACTGAGCAAGGGCAGGGACCGAACCCGCAACCTCATGGTTCCTAGTCGGATTCGTTAACCACTGCACCACGACGGGAACTCCCTAAATGTGTAATGACATTTTAAGGATGAATAAATTTCCTGAGAAAACAGATTCTTTAGCTTTTAGTATTTATTAATTGTTGGTACAAAATGGAGGTATTAGGTATTAACCAGTTTCAGAGGTAGATGGATTTAGGCAGCTTAAAAGATTGCCGGAATATGATGTTACACGATAACCCAAACTAATTGTAATGGGACTGAATCTTGTTTAGGATAAAGCCAGCTGACAACTGTTAGGTCCTTTCCATTTATTTTAGGCACCATTTTATGACAAAATGTATAACATTTTAGGTGATAAATTGTTTTCCCCTTTTTTTGGCCACTCCTGAGGCATATGGACGTTCCTGGGTTACCTATGCCACAGCTGTGGCAACACCAGATCCTTTAAGCACTGTGCTGAGTCAGGCATTGAACTTGTGCCTCTGCAGCTCCACACCTGGAACTCCAGGGATTTGTGTTTGTTTTTTGTTTTTGGCTCCGTGGGATGTGAGGAAGTTCCCAGGCCAGTGATCAAACCCGCTCCACAGAAGTGACTCTAGCCACTGCGTTTACAACACCGCATTCTTGACCTACTGTGACACAAGGGAACTCCTGAAGATGCTTCTGTTGGTGTGTATAACTAAGGCTATGGTGGTGCCTTTAGTCATTAATTTTTTTGAAACTTGGCTTTAGTGGATCTTAATAAAAAAGAATTGGGGGAGTTCTCTTGTGGCTCAGCGGTTGCATGTCCAGTGTTGTCACTGCATTGCCTCAGGTTGCTGTTGTGGTGGGGATTCAGTCCCTGGCCCAGGAATTTCCATATGCCATGGACACTGCCAAAAAAAAAAAAAAGAAGTAAATTTGAGTTTTAACTCAACTCATATACAAAGAAACCCTGGAACTAGATCTCAAAGGATGGAAACAACTGAAAAGGCACTGGGGGGAATAAAAGGCCAAGGAAGAGCTCACGGATCTTAAACACTGGTGCCGAGAAAGCATGCACAGCGCAGGAAAGCCACACTGCATTTTTGGGAGTGGAGGTCAAAAACTTGTTTGGGTGGAAGATTTTTCTGGTTAAAATATTTCCCCCCTCTCTCTTTAGCTCTCTCTCTGTCTCTTTTTAAAACTCTTAAGTCTGTTGTTGAATACTTGGATACATCACCTGGCCTAAATACTGTCTGTTGTCTTCCATGGCCAATATCCTAGTGGTGAATATTTTAGCTAATTTTGAATATTTTCTCAATTTTAATCGATCCAAGTACCTGGGGTTTAGTGAATATGGCTTTAGTATAAAACATTAGGTTAGTAAAGTTACTGATATTTGTAGTCTTGAAGTTTATTTCATCACACTTAAGTAAATGTACAGGTGGATCTTAGCTGCTTATTATATATAAAAATAACAGATAACCTAAGCAATCTGTAGAAAAATTTTGAGAAGACAATAAATTAGTGGACCTGGTGCCTCAATCAGTTCAAATCCATTTCCTCCTAGTTGAGCCTGGGTCTTGGATCTTGGAATTTTAATAAAGTTTTGCTAAGATAAACTTTGGCTTGAACAGCTCTCACGGCTTTCTGTCACTATTAATGCAGATATGTGTGCCTAGCAGTGCCTGTCAGTAGTGTTTTATGACAAAAGACAGTTGGTCTGTAACTCATTCGTATTTTTTCCTTTGAACAGTATCCCTTATTATTTTCAGAAAGTGTTACTGATGTCGATGTACTGATAGATTCTTCAGTGTCCACCATATTTGCTTTTTGGACAAAAATGGTAGTATACTTTTGCTTTAGTTTGCGTATGAGTGGAGTTAATTTACTGCCTCATGAGAAGATTGCCCCGTTGTACAGTTGTAATCAATGTGTAGTTATTTACTTTTTTTAAAAAAACCCGTCCTTCTTTCATTATTATTGTGCATGAAATATGTAATTTGGAGTTTGGAGATATAATTCTAGTCCCTTGATATAAATTAACTTTTTATATGATCTTATCAAGGCAGCTAATCTTTTTTTTTCTTTTTTACATTTATTTTAATTAATTGATTAATTAATTTATATTTTTGTCTTTTTAGGGCTACACCTGTGGTGTATGGAAGTTCCCAGGCTAGGGGTCGAGTTGGAGCTACAGCCACTGGCCTATGCCACAGCAATGCCAGATCTGAGCTGTGTCTGCCAAATCCTTAACCCAAACCCACTGATTGAGGCCAGGGATCGAAGCTGCATACTCATGGATATTAGATTCCTTACTACCGAGCCACAATGGGAACTCCTTGACAATTTAGTAGTATTTTAGCAATCAACGTAATAAAAAATATTGAGACTCTTAGGGCTTTTTTTTTTTTCATTAGAGTGATGATGGCCTATATGAAAATGTTTCAGAGCTCTGTTTGACTCGCTATAAAATTTTAAAAATTATTTTGCTATTTAGCATTAATGACAAGGATCAGTAACTAAAAAGCAAAAGTATGGTCAAATAAAAACACTTACATGTAGTTAATTATTGGTTTATTTTGAGAACAGATCAGTACAGTAAGGACATAGATAAACCTAATCCCTGAAATGGATCTCTGTGAAGAAACAAGATTTTAAAGACTGGCTGGAGTCTTTTTCAGGGACATAAAAGAAGGCATTACTTCTGTAAAACAATAGCCAAAAGGATAAAAGGTAAAAAGATAAATAGTAGGAGTTCCCATCGTGGCACAGCTAAAACGAATCCAACTAGGAACCATGAGGTTGCAGGTTTGATCCCTGGCCTAGCTCTGTGGGTTAAGGAGCCTGCATTGCTGTGGCTGTGGCATAGGCCAGCAGTTGTAGCTTTGATTTGACCCCTAGCCTGGGAACCTCCATTTGCCACGGTTGTGGCCCTAAAAAGCAAGGGGAAAAAAAAAAGATAAATAGCAATAAGTCAATTAAGTTCAGGTTTGAAACTTATAAAGGAGAATCAAAATCTAATCAGGAAAATACAAGATGAAGTCAGAAAATATTCAGAATTGGGAGTTCCCTGGTGGCCTAGTGGTTAAGGATTCATTGTTGTCACTGCTGCGGCTCAGGTTCAGTTCCCTGGCCTGGGCATTCCAGGGGCAAGGCCGAAAAAGAAAGTCAAAGTCGAAGGTTTAGGGAAATTGAAAAAGTGGGAAAGAAGATAGAGTGGACTCTGGTAGGTGTTCTTGTGTGTGTTCTGGCACACCTCACCGACCCTTCTCTCCTGGTAAGTGTCCTGCTTTGCTTTCGGAGTAGCTGCTTACCTTCCTTTTCCACGTGGTTCTGGCTAGACTGCTAATCAGAGTGTTTTACAGATAGTGAGCTTGAGCTCAGGCTAGGCTCAGGGTAGCCTCAGGCTGGTGGGGTGACAGAATTTTTGTCAAAAAGTATCAGGAAAATAGTCTGTTGCCGCTGGGATCACAGTGTGATAAGCTTAAAGGTACTTGCAGATGTCATCTTTTTGTCTTGGAAAGAAACCCATTTGCTCAAGGAGAAGTGAGGCCTGGAGAGAGGGAATAGATGGAACTCTAACCTCTTGTGTTCCTTGAGCTATGAAGTGTATGCGTATGGAGTCAGTGCATACTTTAAGCTGTATAATTAAATAAAGCAGTAAAAATTCTGTTTACTTGGGTATTTGTAACTTTGCAGTGTAAGAATAGCTTTGGCTTATTCATAAATTGTTCTTGAAAATAAAGACTGTTAGGAGTTCTGCTTGTGGCTCAGCAGAAACAAATCTGACTAGTATCCTATGAGGATGAAGCTTCGATCCCTGGCCTCGCCCTGTGGGTTAAGGATCTGGCCTTGCCGTGAGCTGTGGTTGCAGATACGGTTCAGATCTGGCATTGCTGTGGCTGTGGTGTAGGCTGGCAGCTGCTGCTCTGATTTGACCCCTAGCCTGGGAACCTCCATATGCCCTGGGTGCAGCCCTAAAAAGACAAAAAAATAAGTGAAGCAATCAATAATGGAGGCTTGGGGCAGGGTCTTGTTTCCCTCTGAAGGGATACACATCCCTGAACTCTTTTTGCAGAACTAAAACCTCAACAAATGGAGGAGGTTAACTATTTGATGAAGGTCACTGTCCATCTCTGGGACCATCAGAACCAGTCCTGAGGCCACTAAATAATAGCTTCGAAGAAGAAAACAAGCTTGCACCTACCCTCCTCCTTATCTGTGGCTCTGTTTCCACTCGCAGACTTTAAGGTCACTTCCTCTTGTCGTCCAAAGGAGGGCACTGTCTTTAGGGCCTCCTTTGCCCAAAAATCTGTGAACAGAGGCTGAGTTCTGGCAACACTCCTAGGCCTCATATTTCTGGCAACACTCCTAGGCCTCATATTTATTTACTTATTTATTATTTATTTTAGTTGAATTTTTCTTCTGTGTTTAAAAAGATTGAAAGGAATCCACCATTTTTGTATTTCCTGTTTTGTGGAGGACATAATCATTTTGGCATTTTCCTTTTTGTTCCAAAGAACTGACTTTCCCATTTTAGTGACTTTAAATTTTGTGTTTCATGACGTCTTCTTTTTTTTTTTTTGCTGTCCTGAGGCAGATGGAGTTCCTAGGCCAGGGATTAGATCTGAGCTGCAGTTGTAACCTAAGCCACAGCTGCAGCAACACCACATCCTTAACCCACTGTGCCTGGCTGGGGATCAAACCTGTGTCCCGGTGCTCCCAAGATGCTGCTGATCCCGTTGCACCACAGCAGCAACTTCTCATGGCCTCTTTAATTGGGGAGCTTCTGAGTGTTCTTTTCTTTTTTTGTCGTACCCCTGGCCTGAGAAAGTTCCTGGGCCTGGGATCTAATCTGCGCCATAGCAGCCCTAAGTTGCTGCAGTGGCAGTGCCGGATCCTTAACCCTCTGTCCCACAAGAGAACTCTGAAGCTCTGCTTCCTTATCTTTTGATGCCCAAATCTAGCCTTGCAGTTACTTTTTATTTTTTTGTCTTTTTGCTATTTCTTTGGGCCGCTCCTGCGGCATATGGAGGTTCCCAAGCTAGGGGTCGAATCGGAGCTGTAGCCACCGGCCTGCGCCAGAGCCACAGCAACGCGGGATCCAAGCCGCGTCTGCAACCTACACCACAGCTCACGGCAACGCTGGATCATTAACCCACTGAGCAAGGGCAGGGACCGAACCCGCAACCTCATGGTTTCTAGTCGGATTCGTTAACCACTGCGACACGACGGGAACTCCTGCAGTTACTTTTTAGATGTTAACAGATGGGGGTACTAGGTCACTAGGTCACAGTTTTTAATGATAGGGAAATAGATCGGCCTATTCATTTATTTATTTATTTGCTTTTTTTTTAGGGCCGTAGATTTGGGGAAAAAAAAAGAAGATCCCAGGCTATGGGTCGAATTGGAGCTACAGCTGCTCGCCTACACCACAGCCACAGCAACGCCGGATCTGAGCTGTGTCTGCCACCTGCACCACAGCTCATAGCAATGCCGGATTCTTGACCTACTGATCAAGGCCAGGGATGGAACCTTCATCCTCATGGATACTAGTCAGCTTTGTTTCCGATGTGCCACAAAGGGAACTCCAGCCTCTTTTCTTAAGTTGAAATATAGTTGATTTACGATATAATGTTAATTTCAGTCGCAGAACACAGTGATTCAATATTTTTTATAGATCTTCCCTTTTTTTTGGCCTACACCTGTGGCATGTGGAAGTTCCCTGGACAGGCACTGAATCCAAGCTACAGGTGCACCCTGTGCCATAGCTGCAGCAATGCTGGATCTGTAACCCACTGCTGGATGGGGGATGGAAGCTGTACATCCACAATGATCCAAGCTACTGCAGTCGGATCCTTAACCCACTGTGCCACAATGGAAACTCCTAGAATGTTTTTATGAGGTGTGTTTTTGCTTTTTTTTATTTTTGGCCATGCCCCTGATGTGTGGAAATTTTCAGGCCAGGGATCCAGCCTGTGCCACAGCAGTGACAACACCCAATCCTTAACTTGCTGCACCACAAGAGAACCCCTCAGACAATGTTTTCTTTTTTCTTTTTCTTTTTTTGTGTTTTTGCCATTTCTTGGGCCGCTCCCGTGGCATATGGAGGTTCTCAGGCTAGGGGTCGAATCGGAGCTGTAGCCACCGGCCTATGCCAGAGCCACAGCAACGCGGGATCCGAGCCTGGTCTGCAACCTACACCACAGCTCCCAGCAACGCCTGATCCTTAACCCACTGAGCAAGGGCAGGGACCGAACCCACAACCTCATGGTTCCTAGTCGGATTCGTTAACCACTGCGCCACGACGGGAAGTCCCAGACAGTGTTTTCTAAAGAGCATGTATTACAAAGGAGTCTTTGATGTTACTTGTTTTGCAATCTATTTCCTTTATAGTAAGAAAGAAGAAATTCTCTTCACCTAGCCTCAGTCTGCTGATCCCACTTTGATCAGTAATCTGTGTGCACATGGGGGAAAGCGGGTTTGCACCTGCTTCTGTGCTGACCTGCGATAAACTGTCCCTGGATTGTGAAGTGCGTTACCTCTTCCTCTCACTTGGGAAGTTTTTTCACTGGTTCTGGGTGACATCTGAATTTATTTTGGGAGGTGATGCTGACCTAATTTTGTGGAGACAAAACTAGATGGAAGGCTGGGGGGTAGATTCTCTATCTTATGGGATAATAGGAGTCGGGGCAAAGAGAATACTTGAATTTTGAGTCTTATTTTATTCTCTTATGCCAAAAACTATAAATTTGGCAGTTTGTTTAAATGTGTGTTGGTCAGGACACTGAAGTTGCCCCACTCACGTTCTTAATGCTCCTCTCTCCTAGGGATCATGGCCCAAGTCGCGATGTCCACGCTGCCTGTTGAAGATGAGGAGTCCTCGGAGAGCAGGATGGTGGTGACGTTCCTCATGTCTGCCCTGGAATCCATGGTGAGGTGGCTTTGCAAGTCTGTAAACTTCTCCATGTTTGGATAAGATTGGGCTTGTGCGGAGTTCCCGTTGTGGCTCAGCAGTAACGACCTTGACTAGTATCTGTGAGGCTGTGGGTTTGATCCCTGGCCTTGCTCAGGGGGTTAAGGATCCAGCGTTGCCATGAGCTGTGGTGTAGGTCGCAGATGTGGCTTGGATCAGGTGTTGCCATGGCTGTGGCTGTGGCGCAGGCCGGCAGCTGCATCTCTGATTCAGCCCATAGCCTGGGAACTTCCATATGTCGCGGGTGCAGCACTTAAAAGATTGGGCTTGTGAATGAGATTGACTTATTTTTGGAATTCATACACTGTCTTTTTTTATTTTTAATAAATAGATTCTTTTGCATGAATGATAGCTTTGGAATTTAAGCCTTTTAAATCAAATTGCGTACCATGTTTCAGAATGTTTTTAACTTAAGAGAATGTGTAATTCTTTACATTTAATTTCTATTTTTTATCTCCCAATATCTTAAGCAACCCCTTGTTTTGCAAGGGTTAAGTTTGAATTTAAGTGTAATATTTGATTTTTTTTTTGTCTTTTTGTCTCTTTAGGGACGCACTTGCAGCATATGGAGGTTCCCAGGCTAGGGGTAGAATCATAGCTATAGCCTCAGGCCTATGCCACAGCTGCAGCAACGCCAGATCCGAGCCATGCCTGTGACCTACACCACAGCTCATAGCTACGCCGGATCCTTAACCCACTGAACGAGGCCAGGGATCGAACCCGCATCCTCATGGATGCTAGTCAGGTTCGCTAACTGCTGAGCCACAACAGGAACTCCTAAGTGTAATATTTGAAATTTACAATGCAGGATTTTTTTTTTTCTGAAGTTACAGAATGAGTTTGTATATTACAGTGTGGTGTTGGTGTCTTACTGTATCTGTGTAAAGAACATGATCACAGTTTTGGGCCATAAGAACATATTCACTGTTTTATATCTCGTCTTTATCATTATTATTATGCTATGCATTCACATTCAAAGCTCTCTCTATTTTGTGACCTTCTACCAAATATACAATGTGTTAGCTCTAAAAAAAATATATATACACAAAATTGCAAAATATTAAGTGTTGTTCTTTTGCTCTGTTGTTATATTACCATCATGGTAGTAGTACAATTTTCTTACATTTTTATGAATGTATATATGAGTTCATAGATTGAAGAAACATCAGACTTAGGTATTTTTTGACACAGTGAAATTAAATATTCGGACCAGGAGGAGGCTGTGTATTTTAAGCATTCACTAGTATTGTATAGCGTTTAACCTCACAGGTCTCATTTTCACATAGTCCATGGATTCTTTTTTGTTTTTCCATTAGGGCATTTTTTTCCCCCCTTTTTCCTTCTATATAAGAATTTAGGAATTCCTGCTGTGGTGCAACGGGGAGTTGCCCACTGGATCCCTGGCCCAGTGCAGTGGGTTAAAGATCTGGTGTTAACGCAGGTCCCGGGTGGATTTGATCCCTGGCCTGGGAGCTTCCATATGCTGCGGGTGCACTGTAAAAGTGTTTAAAAAAATATTACGTCCTTAAAGAGTGAAATTTTAAAATAGTGGCTATATACTGTTATTTTCTGAATGTCACATCACAGCCAAAATTGTGGCTGTCATGTTAAATAATTTAGAGGTGAAATCCTATTTTATTGATATTAAGTAATTTTCTGTAATAGTATACTTTCTATGTAGAATGACAGTGGGTCACATAGTACCTGGAATGTCTGTATGGTTATAATTTTCCTTCATAGCTTTCTCAGCTTTGGCAGCTTTTTTTTTTTTTTTCCGGCTGTACCTTCAGCATGTAGACGTTCTGGGGCCAGGGATTGAGCCTGAATCATAGCAGTGACAACACCAGATTCTGTGTGTGTGTGTGTGTGTGTGTGTGTGTGCGCGTGCCAGGGATTGAGCCTGAATCATAGCAGTGACAACACCAGATTCTGTGTGTGTGTGTGTGTGTGTGTGTGTGTGTGGGCCAGGGATTGAGCCTGAATCATAGCAGTGACAACACCAGATTCTGTGTGTGTGTGGGGGGGGGGGGGGGGCAGGGATTGAGCCTGAATCATAGCAGTGACAACACCAGATTCTGTGTGTGTGTGTGTGTGTGTGTGTGTGTGTGTGTGTATTTTCTAGGGCCGTACCCATGGCATATGGAGGTTCCCAGGATAGGGGTCTAATCAGAGCTGTTGCTGCTGGCCTACACCACAGCCACTCGGGATCTGAGCTGCGTCTGTGACCTACACCACAGCTCATGGCAACGCCAGATCCTTACCCTACTGAGTGAAGCCAGGGATGGAGCCGGCGACCTCACGGTTCCTAGTCGGATTCGTTAACCACTGCGCCACGACAGGAACTTCAATACCAGATTCTTAACCCACTGTGCCACCAAGGGTACCCCTCTGGCAGCTTTTATTTTCTCTTCACCAGCAGAAATAAGATTGTTTGCCCTCAGGCTCCCAGGTGTGTACTCTGAAGTGTGGTTATATGTGTGTAGATTGGCTACATCCTTCTTCCTTCGGCCCATAGATTTCTTTGACCGAATCCTTAGACAGTGCATGAATCTTGCTTTGTTGTTTCATAAATACTGCCTTTGGTGACAGGGTTTTCCAGCTAAGAGTGTGGATAGTGCAGCAAGAATGCACCCTCATTTATCGCGAGGTAAGTAAATAATAGTTCCTTATGGGTGAGCAGCCGTGGGACAGCTCTCCGAAATGCACTAGAACAAAATTAGTGCAGCATTGTTCATGCTGGGAACAGTTGTTGGCTCACCTCTAGGTCGCAAGTTCTCTACTGTGGCTTTATTACACTTCAGAAGATTTCTGATCATCACAGTAGGTACAAAATTATTTGTCCAAGCTGTTTTCTTAAAGCAATATTATGTAAGTATTTTCCATTTAAGAAATTAGAGATGGTTATTGTACAAATCAAAAACGGAGGAAGCTGTAGTTTTCAACAAATGATACCGGGGAAAAAGTCTTTATTGAGTTGTCGCGTTAAATTCTAGATGAGTAGAGATAAAAAATAGTCATATTAAGATAAAGTAAAAAGCTAGAAGAAAATATATGTAATTGTATGTTTAATTCCATAAACACCTTTTCTGTGCCTAAAATCAGTGAGGTACTTTGATGCATTAATAGAGAAACATATTAATGTAGAAGAAAATAAGCAAAAGATAGATTAATTTACAGAAAACCGTCTAAGGTACAGTATTCTTGAGTCTTAATACTAATCATCGGATTATTGATTATACGAAAGTACCCCTTGAAAGTGGTTTTGGGATCGTGTGACTTAGCTCTTCTACATGTCCACATGAGATGGGTGTGTCAGGTGAGAGAACCTTCTTAGAAAGCAGTTTTCAGTAGGTGTTGAGAACCTTGAAAGTTTTTACCTTCAGAGTCCATTTTTTTGTTGTGGTTGTGGGTCATGTTTGACTCTTCTGAGACAGTCATTTAAGATACACATAAATATTTTATTCCGAGATTATTATTTCAGCGTGTTTTTTTAGGAGTTATAATTGGAATCACCAGCATTTTCAATGGGGTTTGCACTGAATGAATTCCTGTTTATCCCTAAAGTGGAATTGTATCTATTATAAGATTTTAGAAAATATTTAATCTCCTAGGGATTTACTTAGTTAAAGTATACTCACCTAAATGGGATTTCCCTGGTCTATACATATGGAGATAAATTCGGAAGTTGCAATTATGTGATGGGAGCTGTAAGGTGGCTTCCAGACCCCTTTACCCCAGCCTCTGTGAGTGTTAAAGGTCCCCTTGCCTGAGGTCTCTCCCTGGGGAGGCCTGTCTCAACTCCAGAGCCGAGATGCATTTCCCCCTGCAGGATCCTGCTCCCTGTGCCGCAGTTACTGCGAGTGCTCGCCAGTAAGCCCGTTTGCCCAAGGCTGGATCTTTGCTCCTGGGTATTTGACCTGTAACAGATTATGAAGGATTTTTGCCCTTTTTCTTACAAGTTCAGTGATTTCTTTTGTTTAAAATCATGGTTAAAAACTATTTTTTATTTATTTATTTTTTTGGTCTTTTTACCATTTTCTAGGGCCGCTCCCGCGGCATATGGAGGTTCCCAGGCTAGGGGTCTAATCGGAGCTGTAGCCGCCAGCCTACACCAGAGTCACAGCAACGCAGGATCCGAGCCGTGTCTGCGGCCTACACCACAGCTCACGGCAATGCCGGATCCTTAACCCACTGAGCGAGGCCAGGGATCGAACCCTCAACCTCATGGTTCCTAGTCAGATTTGTTAACCACTGAGACATGAAGGGAACTCCATTAAAAACTATTTAAAAAGAGAAGTAGCTAACGAGTCCTACTAGGCCGTGAGCTGTGGTGTAGCTGTGGTGTAGCCTGGGAACCACCATGTGCCACCAGTGCTGCCCTAGAAAGACAGAAAGACCAAAAAAAAAACCAAAAGAGAGAGAGAAGTCCCTTTAAAGAAACAGGGACTCTCTTCTGTATATGATGAATTAAGGCCAGAAACTAGCAACTTCACCCCATTCCAGATTAGGTATTTAGGCGAGTTAAGTGATAAGCTTTTGTAGTCATTCAGCAGAAACAGTGCTTTTAAAGATGTGTGTATAATCCAAGTTTTGCTGTTTGTGTATTTTAGTGTAAAGAACTGGCCAAGTCCAAAGCTGAAGTGGCCTGCATTGCAGTGTATGAAACAGATGTATTTGTCGTTGGAACCGAAAGAGGACGTGCTTTTGTCAACACCAGAAAGGATTTTCAGAAGGATTTTGTAAAATACTGTAAGTGTTGCATTTTATAAATATTAAACCTAAATATTTATGGATAGCGTGGTATTTTCTTGTAAAGTAGACTGAGATTTATACATAAAAAAGACTTTGCGAAGTGTCATGGAGACATTTCAGAATGCTCAAACTGGATCGCTGACATGGTAACGTAGAAGAGGAATTACTGAGGGGCTTAAGAAGAATGGTAAATGGTTATGGTACTGGACTCCTTGCTTGGTATCACTGTGGATAGTGAAACATATGAGGGAGAAGGTAGAGAAATTGTAAATTGATTAACATTTTTTACTTAGCTAAGCAGTTCTTTTCTTGAGAGATATTTGGTGTTTTGACAAACAAATCTTTGCCTGTGATTTAAGTTTGAGTAAGCATGAAGCGGAGTTAAACCCGTCTCCTTGATTCCCTCTTTGGAGTCTCTTATTCTCAGTCTTCAGAGAGTTTGTGAGCTTCCAATGAGGAGTTTATCCAGGGAGTGCGTTTATTTGATAGTGGAGCAAATGCAGTAGAGAAATTTCCTGGAAAGTGTTAATAACTAGGATCTTTTCACAGTATCACAGTTTTTTATGTCTGTTTAACTTAACACTGTCCATAGGTTTATATTAAGTTCATGATCTATCCATTTTCTTAAACACGTCTATCGGCATATAATATATGTGTCTTTAAGACCCCCACCTTAAATTTCGATTATCAATTTGGATCCAATTTGTGATAAATTGAGCAGATAATGGGTGAATAAAAATAGTTTTCTTAGACTTCCTTGTGGCTCAACGAGTTAAGGATCTGGTGTTGTCACTGCTTTGCCTCAGGTTGTTGCTGTGGTGTGGGTTTGATCCCTGGCCTGGGACCTTCTGCATGCCTTGTGAGTGGCCAAAAGAAAAAGTTTTCTTAAATCATTTGTTTCAGTTCTCAGTTGTATTTTGAAAAAATGTCTTCTCCCTTCCACTGTACCTTCACCCTCCAGCTCCCTCCAGCTGTGATCTTTTAAGTTTTATTTAATCTATTATTTATTTATCTATTATTTAAATTTTTTTTTCTATTTTTGGCAGAGGCATGGGGAGGTTCCTGGGCCAGAGCCTGAACCCCTGCCACAGCAGTGACTATACTGAGCCACCAGGGAATAGCTGTTTTAAAAGTTTTTTCATTATTTATCATTTGGAGAATTTTTAAGACTTTGATTGTTGTGTTTGTGTATTTAAATTGATACTAATAATGTTGCTCTGATTATGTGTATATCAGCTGCCACCTGTCCTATGAATACGATAGTCCCACTGGCAGCTGTGTTTATATTCCTGATCCCTATACTGCCTTGCTAATGTCATTCTTCAATAATTAGAAATAAGCATTAGGGGAATTGTCTTCAGTTGCAGATTGTGGTCCCTGCCGATTAATTCATACTTTTTTTTGATTACAAATAATTTGATGCCACAGAGAATAATCCTTGGATATAATAATAATAATACTTGTTTATAAATTCTGCAGATGAGGATCGATAGTTGTTTTCTGAAAATCATTAATAAGTTTATGAGTCAGTTTCAGAAATTCTTGGAAGAGAATTCTAATCTCTTTCCTATGGTTTTGAAAAGCACTATCTAGTAGAAATAATGCGAATTTATAAAATCTGAAAGGATCAATACCAAGCTGTTAACATGTTGTCTCTAGGAGGATGGGATTACAGCGGAACCTTTGTGTTTATTATATTTCTTAAACATTTTAAAACCCTGGGAGTTTCCGTTGTGTCTCAGCAGTTAACGAACCCGACTAGGATCCATGAGGACGAGGGTTCGATCACTGGCCTCGCCCAGTGGGTTAAAGATCTGGTGTGGCCATGAGCTGTGGTGTAGGTCTCAGAAGTGGCTCAGATCCCAAGTTGCTGTGGCTGCAGGGCTACAGCTCTGATTGTACCCAGCATGGGAACCTCCATATGCTGTGAGTGCGGCCCTAAAAAGACCAAAAAAATTTTTTTTTACAACCCGGTAGTATCAGAACTTTCCACTTTGAAAAATATCAGGCATTTTTGTGAATGTTCTTAGAATTTCTCTAGATAGTAAAAATTTCCTAAAACTGTCTTTATTATGGGTTTGCATCAAACAGTGCATTTGTCATAACTATTTTCCTTATAAACTTATCTTTGCAACAAATATAAAAGTATTACATTCGTTAGCAAAAGACAGACTTTTTAAAATTTGTTTTTATTTATTTATTTATTTATTTTGCTTCTTAGGGCGGCAGGTGCGGTACGTGGAAGTTCCCAGGATAGGGATTGAATTGGAGCTACAGCTGCCACAGCAGCACCAGTACCACAGCCACAGCAATGCCAGATTCGAGCCGTGTCTGTGACCTATACCACAGCTCACCGCAATGCTGGATCCTTAACCCACTGAATGGGGCCAGGGATTGAACCCGTGTCCTCATAGATACTAGTTGGGTTCATAACCTATTGAGCCACGACAGGAACTCCCCAGACTTGCTTTATTTATACTACTGATTCATCTCCAGGAATAATCAGTATAAAATTTGAGTTTGTGTTCACCCATCTGGCTTTAGTGAGGTGCAGTTAAACAACAGCTAAGGTATTAGTAATTTACCAAAGCTGCATTTAATAAGGTGAATCACCTAGGTAATTTAAAATTTTCTAATAAAAAGTAAGGAGAAACAATTCATTTTAGTACTTATATTTCAAACTAAAATCTAAAACATCATTCAGCAGATAGTTAATATAAAAATTTTAATGGGGTATTTTGCATACTATTTTTCTTTTTCTTTTTTTTTTTGCCTTTTGTTGTTGTTGTTGTTGTTGCTATTTCTTGGGCCGCTCCCGTGGCATATGGAGGTTCCCAGGCTAGGGGTTGAATCGGAGCTGTAGCCACCGGCCTACGCCAGAGCCACAGCAACTCGGGATCTGAGCCGTGTCTGCAACCTACACCACAGCTCACGGCAACGCCGGATGGTTAACCCACTGAGCAAGGGCAGGGACCGAACCCGCAACCTCATGGTTCCTAGTCGGATTCGTTAACCACTGCGCCACGACGGGAACTCCCATACTATTTTTCTTAATGCTAACTCTTTAAAATGCAGTGTAATTGCAAACTTAAACAACACATCTTAATTTGGACTGGTCACATTTCAAGTGTCAGTAGCCAGAAGGGCCTAGTGGCTATTGTGATAGACTTTACAACCAGAATTTTTTTTGTGTGTGGCGGGGGATGATCTTCCCATATTTAAGTTTGAGGTTTCTCTCTCTCTCTTTTTTTTTTAGTTGTCTTTTAGAGCTGCATCGGCAACACATGGAGTTCCCAGGCTAGGGGTCCAATCGGAGCTGTAGCCACTGGCCTGCACCACAGCCACAGCAATGTGGGATCTGAGCTGCGTCTGTGACCTACATCACAGCTCAACGCCAACGCTAGATCCTTAACCCACTGAGCGAGGCCAGGTATCAAACCAGCGTCCTCATGGATGCTAGTCGGGTTGTTAACCACTGAGCCATGATGGGAACTCGTGAGCTTACTCTTAAGGTGTCTTTTCATTTTAAAAATATTAGTACCTAATTTTCACTTTGTAGAGTTTTTTAGTTATAGATACTTTTAATTTCAGAGATGATCACCATTTCTTATCATTTCCATTGAAGTCATATATATCTTCTAAGGTTTTTGTTTTGCTTTTTGTCTTTTAGGTTTTTAAAGTTCTTCCTCCTTCTTTTCCTTTTTGTCAAATCATAAATGTTGGCATTAGGAAAAATACTTTTTTTTTTTTTTTGTCCTTTTGCTATTTCTTGGGCCGCTCCCTCGGCATATGGAGGTTCCTAGGCTAGGGGTTGAATCGGAGCTGTAGCCGCCGGCCTACACCAGAGCCACAGCAATGCAGGATCCAAGCTGCATCTGCAACCTACACCACAGCTCACGGCAACACCGGATCGTGAACCCACTGAGCAAGGCCAGGGACCGAACCCGCAACCTCATGGTTTCTAGTCGGATTCGTTAACCACTGCGCCACGACGGGACCTCCAGGAAAAATATTCTTAGTAAAAGGCAAATATTGGCATTTGTGTTGTGGCTCAGTGGGTTACAAACTCAGCTAGTATCAATGAAGGTGCAGATTCGAACCCTGGCCTTGCTCAGTGGGTTAAGGATTTGTGGCATAGATGTGGCTGGGATCCTGCATTTCTATGGCTGTGGTGTAGGCCTGCGGCTGTAGTTCTAATTTGGCCCCTAGCCTGGGAACTTTAATAGACATAGGAGTGGCCCTAAGAAGCCAAAAAAAAAAAAGAAGTCAAATATTAAGATAATGGGTATAGACCTTTTATATCGTTAATGTTTTGCAGGTGTTGAAGAAGAAGAAAAGGCTGCAGAGATGCATAAAATGAAATCTACAACCCAGGCAAATCGGATGAGTGTAGATGCTGTAGAGATTGAAACACTCAGAAAAACAGTTGAGGACTATTTCTGCTTTTGCTATGGTAGGATCATGCACTTGAATTTTCTAAAAGCTGTTTTACATAGTTGACTTTTTTTTTGTCTTTTAGTCCTTTTTTTTTTGGGCCACACCCACAGCATATGGAGGCTCCCAGGCTAGGGGTCGAATCGGAGCTGTAGCCACCAGCCTACACTACAGCCACAGCAACGCGGGATCCAAGCCTTGTCTGTGACCTACACCACAGCTCACGGCAACGCCGGATCCTTAACCCACTGAGGGAGGCCAGGGATCAAACCCGCAACCTTATGGTTACTAGTCAGCTTCGTTAACCACTGAGCCACAACGGGGATTCCATGTAGTTGACTTTTAAAGGAAAATTACACAATTGACCTAACAATCATAGAACACACTTTCACAGTTGAATGGATTAATTCACAAATGTTGGGTTAATGTTATGCATGACCTATCTTTCTTCTTCCTTTTATTATGTAGTAGATTTTAAGGGAGTGACTTTCCAGTTTGTAGGAACCTGGAAACAAACATAGTTATCAGAGGTTTTTTTTTTTTTTTTTTTTTTAAACAATAGTAAAGAAAAAGACTTCTCTTGTGTTGCATCTGGTATTGTCATTGCAGTGGCTTGTGTCACTGCTGTGGTGCTGGTTTGTTCCCTGGCCTGGGAGCTTCAGCATGATGAGGGCACAGCCAAAAAAAGAAAAAAAAAAAGCAGTTTTAAGTCCACAGCAAAATCCAGAGGAGTGTACAGAGATTTTCATTATACCTCCTGTCCCCACATGTGCATGGCCTCCCATAGCAACATCCTCCACCAGAGAAACTATAGCAACACGTCATGATCACCTAAAAAGGGCTGGGGTTTGTTTTGGGGTGTTTTGTTTTTTTTTTTTCTGTCTTTCTTTCTTTTTTTTTTTTTTTTTTTGGCTGTGCTTACAGTATGTGGAAATTCCTGGGCCAGGGGTCGAACCCAGGCCATAGCAGTGACAATGAGGGACCTTAACTGACTGTGCACAGGGGATCTCCTGTTTATTTATTTATTTATTTGTTTTGTCTTTTTGCTATTTCTTGGGCCGCTCCCTCGGCATATGGAGGTTCCCAGGCTAGGGGTTGAATTGGAGCTGTAGCCACCGGCCTACGCCAGAGCCACAGCAACGCGGGATCCGAGCCGTGTCTGCAACCTACACCACAGCTCACGGCAACGCTGGATCCTTAACCCACTGAGCAAAGGCAGGGACCGAACCCGCAACCGCAGCCTCATGGTTTCTAGTCGGATTCGTTAACCACTGCGCCACGACGGGAACTCCTCCTGTTTATTTTTGATGTGTGTGCTGATCTCACCAAGCCCCTGGAAAACCCACCTTTTGTTAATCCAGTTGTTCGGTAAACAAACCTCTTTTAAAGAAAAAGGTAGAGATGGGGAGGATATAAGTTACACTCTGAGGTTGTAGGTAAAATTTAACTCTAGGCAGTGTGGTTTCTAGCATGTGTGGGCTTATTATCTGATACACACAGGTAGCTGACAGCATATATTTATTGGTGAAGTAGGTTGTGTTTCTCTAATAAATTTTTAGTGAGAATATTAGCCAGAAATTGCCTTACATTTTATGGTAACATATTTGTCAAGCTTCCATGTTTTGAGGCTGAGTTGTATATGAAAAGATTGTGTTATACCAAGCAGGGGCCATTGTTCCTTTCTTTCTGTGTGGGTTTTATGTAAATATTTTAGATACTTTTTGGCTTTTTGGATTCATTTTGAGCTTAGACCTCTACTAACATGGTGATAGGGCCTGTGGGATTAATGTGGTTTTGAAATTAGATATTACAAAAAACATGGGTGCCATTTATTTAGTGACGGTAACTTCATGATGGTTTAGTTTTTAAAATCTTCCCATGTAATGGTTATTCTCTTTCTACTTCATCCCTGTTCCTTAACCCCAGGGAAAGCTTTAGGCAAATCAACAGTTGTACCTGTTCCATATGAAAAGATGCTACGAGATCAGTCAGCTGTGGTGGTGCAGGGGCTTCCAGAAGGAGTTGCTTTTAAACATCCTGAGAACTATGATCTTGCTACCCTGAAGTGGATTTTGGAGAACAAGGCAGGGATTTCATTCATCATTAAGAGGTGAAGTACTTTTACCTCTTTCCCTCAACAGTTTATTTGCATAAAATTAATATTCTGCTTAATGTATTTTAAAAATTCTTATTTACTATAGAAGTCATTTAAATTTGCTTAATGATGATTTGATTTTGTTTATTCATGTGTAGTTCTTTGTTTTGTTTTAATGCAGACCTTTCCTGGAGCCAAAGAAGCACCTAGGTAAGTGACTGTATTGCTCACATAAGTGGATGCATTCCTAAACCTGTTGTGTCTAATTTAATAATTTTTTTTTTGTCTTTTTAGGGCCGCACCAATGGTATGGGGAGGTTCCCAGGCTAGGGATTGAATTGGAGCTACAGCTGCTGATGTACACTGCAGCCACAGCAACGAGGGATCTGAGCCATCTCTGCGACCTACACCACAGCTCATGGCAACGCAAGATCCTTAACCCACTGAGCGAGGCTGAGGATCGAACCCATGTCCTCATGGATCTAGTTGAGCCAAATGGGAACTCCTTCATACATTTTTATGATTTCTCCCTTTATTGTCTTTGAGAATGTGATGTAAGATGTTTTAGAATGAAGCATTTATATAAACCAGTGAGACGTCATTGAGCTAAAAAAGACTTGTTTTTTGTTTTCAGCTCAGCTACTTGCTTCAGGGTGTATTTAAAGTTTTGTCTCTGCATTGTCAAAGGTCATATACTGGATCTGCCTCATTTCCCAGAAATATGAGTCTGATTTAATGTATATAATGCTTATTGAGGAGGCATGGTGATACCGGGCATGAGATTCGCTGAGGAGGGGAAACACAGCCTTATGCAAACATGAAGGCTTTTTAGTGCAAAGGAGTCTAATGGGATGAACCGTCCATGACGTCCTCATAGCAAGAGCACAGTGTACTGCTGTAGGAATGGGCGGGAGGGCTGTTGGGGGAAGCCCAGGAGAGTGTTGAGGAAGGGGCCTTGTAGATGGGCTCTTGGGAGTTCCCGTCGTGGCTCAGTAAGTAACCAACCCAACTAGTATCCATGAGGATGTGGGTTCGATCCCTGGCCTTGCCCAGTGGGTTCAGGATCTGGCGTTGCCATGGGCTGTGGTGTAGATCACAGACACGGCTCGGATCTGGTGTTGGTGTGGCTGAGGTGTAGGCTGGTGCCTACAGCTCTCATTGGACCCCTGGCCTGGGAATCTCCATTCGCCTTGGGTGTGGCCCTTAAAAAAAAAAAAGAAAGAAATAAGATGGGCCCTTGAAAGATGAGGGGGATGTCAGTAGGACTTCCTTCCGGGAAGTCTAGCCATTCTGTTTGAAGGGAAAAGGGAGCCAGGTTTATTTGAGACTTGTAAAAATAAATAACCATCGTCGTTGGCAACTTCTTAACAGCATAAACATGAAAGGACAAAATAAAGTACAGACACCCAAATATGCTGTTTTCTATTAAGTAATCTTTGTTATTCTCACCATGATGAAAAGATTAATTTTTTTCAAAGCCTTATTGAGGTATAGTTGATGTGCCCAAAGGATAACCCATTTTAAGTATACAGTCCAGTGATTTTTGGTAAGTTTACTAAAACCAGTTTTACAACTGTTGTTTTTTTTTCTTTTCCACATTGCTTTTCTTTTTTTCTTTTTGGCTATGCCTGTGGCATGTGCAGATTCCCAGATCAGCACCACAGCAGGGATCTGAGCCACAGCAGTGACTCTAGGTCCTTAACCTGCTATATCACCAGGGAACTCCCTATAGAAATCTTAATCTTAGAATACTTTTGTTATCCCTGTCACTGTTATTTCATAAATGTTATATGAATGAAATACATAGTATATATACTAAATTCTTTTGCGATTACTGTTTTCACTCAGCATAATTCAGTTGAGATTCATCCAGATTGTGAGTGTATAAATTTTTTACCTTTTTATTGATGAATAGTAAGTATTCTACTGTATGAATAAACCACCTTTTTATCTCTTCAACACTTGGTAGACATTTAGATTATGAATAATTTTTTTAATGTTTTTTAGGGCCCCACCCATGGCATATAGAGGCTCTGAGGCTAGGGGTCGAATTGGAGCTGTAGCCACTGGTCTACGCCACAGCCACAGCGATACCAGATCCCAGCCATGTATGCGACCTACACCACAGCTCACGGCAATGCCGGATCCTTAACCCATGAGCAAGGCCAGGGATCATATCTGCATCCTATGGATACCAGTCACATTTGTTTCTGCTGAGCCATGCCTTGCTCTGGAAAGGATGTCCAATACATTTCTAAGTAGAAGCATCCATGGCAGACATTGCTTTATTCCTGATATTAGGAGGAAGGCATACAGGCCATTCTGTTCCATTATGACGTTAGCTGTTCGGTTTTTGTACCTATACCTTTTTAAAGATTGAGAAAGAATGGATTTATTTGTCATGTTTAAGTTCAAATTGACTTTTTCGTGCTTATAAGTTTTTTCCCCTGAAGTGTCCTAGATTAGCTTTAGCTTGCTGTTTATATTTTATTTATTCAAAATTTTGTTTTAGTTGCACATGCAGAAGTTCCTGGGCAAGGGATCGAACCTGTGCTGCAGCAGTGAGCTGAGCTACAGCAGTGACAATGCTGAGTTCTTACCCTGCTAGGCCACCAGGAACTCCAAGAATTCTTCTGTAGGGTGTTTTGTAATAACGAATTGTTCGGAGTTCCCGTTTTGGCTCAGTGGTTAACGAATCCGACTAGGAACCATGAGGTTGTGGGTTCGATCCCTGGCCTTGCTCAGTGGGTTAAGGATCCGGCGTTGCTGTGAGCTGTGGTGTAGGTCGAAGCCGTGGCTCAGATCCTGTGATGCTGTGGCTCTGGCGTAGGCCGGCAGCTACATCTCCGATTAGACTTCTAGCCTGGGAACCTCCATATGCCATGGGAGCAGCCCTAGAAAAGGCAAAAAGACAAAAAAAAAAAAAAGAATTGTCCAAGTGGGTGGGTTTGTATGACTCAGCTTTTTTTGCCATACCAACTTTCAAAATAATGGAAAAGTTGGGATTGTATTTTTCGGTTTAAAAAATAACAGCTTGGGAGTTCCCTGTTGTGGCGCAGTGGTTAACGAATCTGACTAGGAACCATGAGGTTGTGGGTTCGATGCCTGGCCTTGCTCAGTGTGTTAAGGATCCAGCATTGCCCTGGGCTGTGGTGTAGGTCGCTGATTTGGCTCGGATCCCACGTTGCTATGGCTCTGGTGTAGACCGGTGGCCATAGCTCCAATTAGACCCCTAGCCTGGGAACTCCATATGCCGTGGGAGTGGCCTTAGAAAAGGTGGTTTAAAAAAAAAAATAAATAAATAAATAAAAAATAACAGCTTGGATTCTATCCCTAGCCTGGGAATGTCCGTATGCCATAGCTGTGCCCAAAAAAAGCCTACAAACCAAAACCAACAACAACCAAAAATAGCTTTTTTGAGATAGGAATGACATACAATAAAGTACACATATTTAAAGTATTAAAAGGAGTTCCTGTCATGGCTCAGTGGTCATGAATCCAACTAGTATCCATGAGGACAAGGGTTCAGATCCCTGGCCTCACTCAGTGGGTTAAGGATCTGTTGTTGCCTTGAGTTGCGGTGTAGGCTGAAGACGCAGCTTGGGTCCCAAGTTGCTGTGGCTGTGCTGTAGGCCGGCAGCTGTGCCGAGTTATGACCTAGATACACTGAGGAAACCATCACTACAGTCAGGATCATTACATCCTTACATCTTTTCACCCCCACTGCTCATACCCTTGGTAATTCCTCCTTTTTTTCCCCCTAACTCGTCCCCAGGCAACCGCTCATCGTGTTTTCAGTACAGGTTTGTTTACATTTTCTAGGTTTCTTAAAAATGGAATCTTAAATTGTATACTCCTTTTTCTGTTTGTTTGGCTTCTTGTTTTGCAATTTATTTGTGCTTCATGTATTGATGTTTTTTATTTATTTCGTTGATAGTATTCTTCTGGATAGATAAACTGCAGTTTGCCCATGAAAATTTGGGTTTCCATTTATTGGCTGTTACAGAGACAGTGTGAATTTTTGAGTGCAAGGTTTTGTTTTGTTTCGTTTTGTTGTGGCCCACACCTGCGGCATGTGGAAGTTCCCTGGGCCAGGGATGGAAACTGCGCCACAAAAGCAACACGGGCTGCTGCAGTGACAATGCTGGATGGCTAGCTGCTCAGCCACCAGGGAACGTCTTTCTTTTTTCATCTTTTCGAACAGTGGATTTTAGTATAGTTACAAGACATCCAGCTATCACTCATCTTACCACCCCGAAAAGAATCCTGTAACTGTTACAATCACTGTTTTCCAGTTCTTCTGAGCCAGATCTAGTCTTATTCTTCATTATTAGAGTAATAGTATGTGCTGTATTTGTTTCACTGATAAAAATTAGGTCTTTTTTTGAGTTCTCTGGCGGCTCAGTGAGTTAAGGATCTGTCATTGTCACTTTGGCGGCTTGGGCAGCTGCTGTGGTGCCAGTTCAACCCCTGCTGTGGTGCCAGTTCAACCCCTGCCCTGGGACCTTTTGCATGCCGCAGGTGTGGCCAAAAGGAAAAATCTTTTTCATTAAAGGGAGGGTTCTTGGAGTTCCTGTTGTGGCTCAGCAGAAACGAATCTGACTAGGAACCATGAGTTTGTGGGTTTGATCCCTGGGCTCTCTCAGTGGGTTAAAGATCCGGTGTTGCCGTGAGCTGTGGCGTGGGATGCACACATGGCTCAGATCTGGTGTTGCTGTGGCTGTGGCGTAGGCCGGTTGGATACAGCTCCGATTAGACCCCTAGCCTGGGAACCTCCATATGCTGTGGGTGTGGGCCTCAAAAGACAAAAAAAAAGGGTTCTCGTGGGTGAGAATGTAAAGGCTATTAGATGATCATCATCCCTAATTGTCTTATGTGGAAGAATGAAAGTTTTTAAAAACATATTTTTAATTTTTGTTTTCTCTTTATGGCCCTATCCGAGGCATATGGAAATTCCCAGGCTAACGGTTGAATTGGAGTTGCAGCTGCCTACGCCACAGCCACAATGCTGTGTCTTTTTAGGGCCACACCCGTGGCATATGGAGGTTCCCAGGCCAGGGGTCTAATTGGAGCTATAGCTGCCAGCCAGAGACACAGCAACTTGGGATCCGAGCTGCGTCTGCAGCCTACACTACAGCTCACGGCAACGGCAGATCCTTAACCCACTGAAAGAGGCCCGGGATCAAACATGCACCCTCATGGTTCCTAGTCGGATTCATTAACCACTGAGCCATGATGGAAACTCCTCAAAAGACATTCTTTTATTTATTTTTATTTATTTTATTTTTTATTTTTTTGGTCTTTTTGCCTTTTCTAGGGCTGCTTCCGCAGCACATGGAGATTCCCAGGCTAGGGGTCCATTCGGAGCTGTAGCCGCCGGCCTACGCCACAGGCCCACAGCAATGCCAGATCCAAGCCACATCTGCAACCTACATCACAGCTCACAGCAACGCTGGATCCTTAACCCACCAAGCAAGGCCAGGGATCAAACCCGCAGCCTCATGGTTCCTAGTCGGATTCGTTAACCACTGAGCCACGACGGGAACTCCAGGACACTCTTTTAAACTAACACAACACTCAATTCTAAAGACCCTGAGCTGTGAACTCCCTTCCCCCACTTCATTCTGTATTTAGGAACTTCGGAAATGTTAGTTGTACTTAAAGCATTGGCAAAATCTAAATCTAATTTTTTTTTTTGTACATAGGTGGTCGTGTGATGGTAACAGATACTGAAAGGTCAATGCTCTCTCCAGGTGGAAGGTAACGCGTGTTTCATTAGCACTAATGAACCTCCACCCCTCATCAAGTTTAGTGTTGAGATTATTCGGGTATTAGAATGGCAAAAATTGAATCATGTGGGGGTCCTATGAAAACGCACTTTTTGATGTGATTAGTTTTGAATGGTAATATTTCCTGAGTGAAGCTGACATGATGGAAGGTTCTTTATACAATGGAATTTTCTAGTCTCTTGTTTTGTTGTACTCCTTCCCCACCTCAGAAAAGGTTGATTGGAATTAAAAGTACTAAATTAAATTGACAGGTCATATTTTTGTCAGAATAAATGTCTTAAGCAAGTCACTTGTGCATTGAGCTTGATCAGGTGAGTGAGTTTATTTGTTGGAATCCAGGCCGTTTGAATGCTTACTCTGTGAGTGGCCCTCATAAGGCAGAGCTTCATCAGAGCTTCTTTTCCTTGCAGTTGTGGCCCCATCAAAGTGAAAACTGAACCCACAGAAGATTCTGGTACGTACTAGTAGTGCCTTTATTTATTCATTTATTTTAATGGCCACACCTGCAGCATATGGACGTTCCCAGCCAGAGAGTTGAGTTCAAGCCACAGCTGCAACCTACACCACTCTGCAGCAGTGCCAGTTCCTTTAACCCACTGCGCTGAGCCAGGGATTGAACCTGTGCCTCTGCAGTGACCCAAGCCGCCAAAGTCAGATTCTTAACTCACTGTACACATTGAGAACTCCTGTACTAGTGCTTTTACAACCAATCGTGAAACTGAAATGAAGCCTTTTCTGTAATGTATACGGTTATATTTTGACTCATTACTTAGTGTTTTGGTGAGAAGTAGAACAAATTTATTCCAGTGGTGAATTGTTTCCTAATGATACATACCATATGATACTAATACCACAAAAGATAGTAATTCATTTGATAAATTACTAGAAATTCGTTTCCAATTATATGTTTGTAGACAAAATTTTTTTTTCCTTATTAGGGCTGCACCCACACGGCATATGGAAGTTTCCAGGCTAGGGGTCAGATCAGAGTTGTAGCTGCCAGCCTATGCCATAGCCACAGCCATACCAGATCCGAGCTTTGTCTGCGACCTACATTGCAGCTTAACGGCAACACTGGACCCTTAACCCCTGAGTAGGGCCAGGGATTGAACCTGCATCCTCATGGGTACTAGTCAGGTTTCTTACTGCTGAGCCACAATGGCAACTCCTGTAAACAAAATGTATTAGTTTTTTCAATTGCACGGGAATAATAATAATAATAAATGTCATCTAGTTCTACATTATTTTTTTATAAAAGTCAACATAAAAAAATCAATGTAATATTCTTTTGATTCTCCTTTTTCCCTTTGCAGTCCCATTTTGTTACTCTGCAAGGAAACTCTAAGCTGTTTTTGGTGTTTAATTCTTTGTTTTTAAGTGTCATGCTTATATTGTTATTTCATAGGTTTTTTACTGAAATTATAATAAAGAATTTTCCTGTCTTAATGTGAAATTCAGTGATGTTTAGTAAATAGAGTTTTGTAATGATCACCACAGCCAAGTTTTAGAGCATTTCCATCACCTCAGAAACCTGCTACCCATTTGTAGTCACTTTCTATTCCCATCACTAATCTGTTTTCAGGTTTTATAGGATTATCTTATCTGAACCTTTCATATAAGCAGAATCATACAATATGTGGTATTTTGCTTCTTTTATTCATCATGATTTGAGGCCCATCTTCAGAAAAGTTGTAGCATCTATAAATGGAACATATATGAATACTATTCTATTGTATGGATTGCTACCTTTTCTTTATTAATTTGCCATTTGACGGACATTTGAGTTATTTCCACTTTTTGGCTGTTTTCAATAACGTGAGGAGTTCCCATCGTGGCGCAGTGGTTAACGAATCCGACTAGGAACCATGAGGTTGCAGGTTCAATCCCTGACCTTGCTCAGTGGGTTAAGGATCCGGCGTTGCCGTGAGCTGTGGTGTAGGTTGCAGACGAGGTTCGGATCCCGCATTGCTGTGGCCCTGGTGTAGACTGGTGGCTACAGCTCCGAATGGACCCCTAGCCTGGGAACCTCCATATGCCACGGGAGCGGCCCAAGAAATTGCAAAAAGACAAAACAACAACAACAACAAAAAAACAATAACGTGAATATCCATATACATGTCTGTGGTTATGTGTCCTCATTTTCTTTGGGTAGATACATAGCAGTGAATTGAGAGTCTTTGGTAACTCTCTCTTTGCTTACTTAACTTTTAGGCAACTAACAAATTGTTTTCCTAAGTGATTGCATCATTTTATGTTCTTTGCAGCTGTGAATGAGGGTTTCAGTTTTTCCATAGTTTGATCAACACTTGTTTTTTCTGTCTTTCTTGTTTATTGCAATTCAAGTGGTTTTTCTTCTTTTCCCATCCCTTCCTCTTTCCTTCCTTTCTTTTGCTTTTATTTATTCATTTATTCATGTATTTAGTCTTTTTATGGCCGCATCTTTGGCATATAGAGGTTCCCAGGCTAGGAGTTAAGTTGGAGCTGTAGCTGCCAGCCTACGCCACAGCCATAGCAATGCCAGATCCGAGTGCCATCCGCGACCAGTGTCACAGCTTGTGGCGATGCTGGATCCTTTAACCTACTGAGTGAGGCCAGGGATCAGATCTGCATCCTCATAGATTGTAGTCGGGTTCTTAACCTGCTGAGCCACAACAGGAACTCCTTTTATGCTTTTAAATAGGCATTTTATTTTTAGTGCATCTTTAGTTTCACAGCAAAATTGGGCAGAAAGCAGTGTTCCATATACCTTCTACTTCCCTCCCCCAACACGCACAGCCTCCCCTGCTATTAACGCAAGCATCAGAGTGCTGCACTTGTTATAGTTGATGAACCATATTCCCCCGAAGTCCTTGAGTTTACATCAGAGTTCAGACAAACATATGATGTATAATGACACGCCTCCACCATTAGAGGACCATACAGTGTAGTTTCACCGCCCTAAAAATCCTCCATGCTCTCTCTATGCCTGTTCATCTCTCTCTCCACCCTTAGATCAGGCCATCACTGGTCTTTTTACATGTCTATCATGCTTTTAATCACATTTTTCTAATGACGTTGAACATCTTTGTATGTGCCCATTAGCCATCCACGTATCATTGATGCAATATCCTTTAAAATCTTTTGCCCATGTTTTAGTTGGGCTGTCCTTCCTTCTTTCCTCCTCCTCCGTCCCTTCCTTCCTTGCCTTAAAGAGTTCCTTATGTATTATGGATACAAGTCTTTTTGCCATTTTCTTGGGCCACTCCTGTGGCATATGGAGGTTCCCAGGCTAGGGGTCGAATTGGAGCCGTAGCCACCAGCCTCCACCAAAGCCACAGCAACGGGGGTTCCGAGCTACGTCTGCAACCTACACCACAGCTCACGGCAATGCTGGATCCTTAACCCACTGAGTAAGGCGAGGGATCGAACCTGCAACCTCATGGTTCCTAGTCGGATTCGTTAACCACTGAGCCACGATGGGAACTCCTGGATACAAGTCCTTTATCAGAAATAAGATTTTGTGGCAGTTTCTGCCCTGGTGCAGTGGATTAAGGATCCGGTGTTGCTGCGGTTGTGGCACAGGTTGCGTTGTAGCTGCAATCCCTGTCCTGAGAACATACTTAATGCTGTAGGTATGGCCAGAAGAAAAAAGGTTGTGTCAATACATTCTTTTAGTCTGTGGGTCTTTTTGCTGATGTCCTTTGAAGCCTAGAAGTTTTAAATTTTTTTGTATTATTAAAGCGTAGTTGACTTACAGTGTTATGCCAATTTTTGCTATAGAACAAAAAATGACCTAGTTATACATACATATACATTCCTTTTTAGAAATTACTTAATGAATTTTGTTACATTTATAGGTGTACAGCAATAATCACAACCAAATTTTATAGCATTTCCATTCCAAATCCTCAGTGTATCTCCCCACCCCCAACCTGTCTCATTTGGAAACCATAAGTTTTTCGAAGTCTGTGAGTCCATATCTGTTCTGCACAGAAGTTCATTGTGTCCTTTTTTTTACATTCCACATGTAAGTGACAGCATATGATGTTGTTGTCTCACTGCCTGACTAACTTCATTAGCATGGTAATTTCTAGGTCCATCCGTATTGCTGCAGATGTTGTTATTTCTTTCCTTTTAATGGTTGAGTAATAAATACTCCATCGTGTATATGTACCACATGTTCTTGATCCACTCTAGTCGATGGACATTTAAGTTGTTTCCATGTCTTGGCTATTGCAGATGGTGCTGCAATGAACATTGGAGTTACATGTGTCTTTTTGAGTCATGGTTTTCTCTGGATAGATGCCCAGGAGTAGGATTGCTGGATCAGATAGTAATTCTCTTTTTAGTTTTCTGAGGAATCTCCTTACTGTTTTCCACAGTGGTTGCACCAATTTGCATTCCCCCCAGCGGTGTAATAGTGTTCCTTTTTCTCCAGACCCTCTCCAGCACTTATTGTTTGTAGACTTTTTGATGACGGCTGCTCTGGCTAGTGTAAGGTGGTATCTCCTAGTGGTTTTGATACATTCCTTTTCTTGTTTTCTTTTTTTTTTTAGGGCCGAATCCGAGGTAAATGGAGGTTCCCAGGCTAGGGGGCTAACTTAGGAGCTATTGCTGCTGGCCTACACCAGAGCCACAGCAACGCCAGACCCAAGCTGAGTCTGCAGCCTACACCACAGCTCACGGCAACGCTGGATCCTTAACCCACAGAGCTAGGCCAGGGATTGAACCTGCAACCTCACGGTTCCTTGTTGGATTTTTCTGCTGCACCACGACTGGAACTCCAATATATCCCTTTTCTCATCTTCCATCATGGTCTATCACGAGAGTTTGGAAATAGTTCCCTGTGCTCTACAGCAGGACCTCATTGCTCATCCATTCTAAATGTAATAGTTTGCATCTTTTAACCCTAGACTCCCAGTCATCCCACTCCTTCCCTCTTCCCTCATCACAAGTCTGTTCTCTGTGTCTTAGTGTGTTTCTGTTTATAGGTAGGTTTATTTGTGCCATGTTTTATTTATTTTTTTTTTCTTTTGTCTTTTTGTCCTTTCTGGGGCCGCTCCCGCGGCATATGGAGGTTCCCAGGCTATGGGTCGAATCGGAGCTGTAGCCACCGGCCTACACCAGAGCCACAGCAATGGGGGATCCGAGCCGCGTCTGCGACCTACACCACAGCTCACGGCAACGCTGGATCCTTTAACCAACCCACTGAGCAAGGCCAGGGATGGAGCCTGCAACCTCATGGTTCCTAGTCGGATTCGTTAACCACTGAGCCACGACGGGAACTCCTGTGCCATATTTTAGATTCTACATATAAGTGGTGTTTGTCCTTCTCTTTCTGACTTACAGAAGTTTTAATTTTGACTACTCCAGTTTTCTAAGTTTTTCTTTTATCACTTGTGCTTTTCTTTCTTTTTTTTTTTTTTTTGCTTCTAGGGCTGCATGTGTGGCATATGGAAGTTCCCAGCTATAGGTCAAATTGCAGCTACAGCTGCCGGCCTACACCACGCCACAGCAACGCCAGATCAGAGCCATGTCTGTGACCTACGCCACAGCTCACAGCAGCACTGGATCCTTAACCCACTGAGCGAGGCCAGGGGTCAAACCCGGAACCTCATGGTTACTAGTTGGATTTGTTTCCCCATTGCCACGATGGGAACTCCCTGTTTCATGTACTTTTAAGGTTTGGTTTTTATGTTGGCTATTAACATATGGAAAATTAGGATATAATTATTTTAATACTTAGTTCTAATACTTCTTTCCTTTTCCCACCTTTATCATATAGGTAAATTGATTTTTACTACTTAGCTTCTTTTAGAACTGGGCATGGCCTTGGACATTTTACTTATTTTATTGGTTTATTTTCTTCAATTTAACTTAATTTATTTATTCAGTTTTGCTTTTTAGGGCCACACCCATGGCATATTGAAGTTCCCGTGCTATGGGTATGCCTGCCTACGCCACAGCCACAGCAATGCCAGATCCAAGCCATGTCTGCAACCTACGCCACAGCTCACGGCAATGCTGGATCCTTTACCCACTGAGCGGGGCCAGGGATTGAACCTGCATCCTCAGGGATGCTGATTGGATTTGTTAACCACTGTGCCATGACGGGACCTCCATATAGAGAATCTTTTGATTCACTTCCTTATGTTATTGAGCTAATTGGAAATAATATCTCATCTGGATGGATGCCGAAAGGCAGCAGAATTCCTTCACGTGATTGCCTGGAACATTATGTGTAATTGTAAATGGCAAGCCCTTCACTGTGTTTAATAGTGAGCTACAGGAAGCACAGCTCACAGGGCTCTAGCACGTTTTCCTGTTTCTTACCCAGTGTTCAGGATGTCCAAACCATGACGTGAACGGAGCCTGCCGTTCACCTTTATAGACGATAGGATTATGCTTATACAACGGAAGAGAATCAACTAGAAAACCACTGAAAACAAAACAGCTGTAATCTTACTTTTCTTCCAGAAGTGTTAAAAAAAATTCCGCATATAATAAAAATGGATTAAAAGCAATTGAAAAAATTAATAATCCTTAAAGCTTTCTAAGCCATAAAATTTGACTAAGGGAGTTACCTGGTGGCTTAGTGGGTTAGGGATCCAGTGTTGTCACTGCCGTGGTGCAGCTTCAATCCCCACAAAAGAGGCCAAAAAATTTTTCGTTTTGACTAAGGAAAAATTCTAAAAATAGGTGTAGCAATATCAGCCAGAACGTGTCAGGGGATGTGTAAGACACAGCAAATGGCTCTTTGCAAGACAAATGACAGAAGATTGTTTTACTTTACTTAGGAAGAGCTATTTCAGAAAATAAACGACCAAATATTCAAGAGAAAATGCTCAGTCTAGGTAACGAAATGGGCATGAAAATCTAAGAAAGACAAGTTTCACACTTTTCAGATTGGCAGAATTAAATTCTGCTCATATCCAGTCTCAGTAAACTATGTAAACAGATTTAAAAACTCTTTTTTAATTTTTTTTTTTTATTTTGGCTGCTCCTGTGTCATGTGGGAGTTCCTGGGCTGGGGGTTGAACCTGCACCGCAGCAATGATGATGCCAGATCCTTAAGCATTAGGGCACCAGGCAGCTCCTCCTAAAAATTTTTGATGTGTGTATAAATTATTGGTGTCTTATAGAGGATACTTTGGTACTATCTCTGGTTTGAAAATGCACATGTTCATTGACTCATTTTTGCTTTGCAAAAACAGCATTTCACTTGCGGCTCTATCAGTGGATTTCATGTCATTAAAAAGAGTGAGGCAATAGGTCTGTATCCACTGATAGGCAACTATCCATACGACAGACTGCTTGTTGGAGAAAAGCTAAATGTGATGAAATAAATGAATAATAGTGTAACCTCTTAAATTTTTAATGGAAAGATATTAGTTTTGAAATTGTTGCAAACTAATAAAATATCTGCATTTATAACATAAGGACCTCTTTCCTTTTAACTAGTTTGTATGTGATTCTTACAAGAAAGTAGTATTGTCTCACATTAGCACAGTATAATCATCAGAAAACAAGGAAGTTAAATTACTCTTAACTAATTCTCAAACCCTTTTCAAGTTTTGTGGGTTTTTTTAAATTAATGACTTCCTCAGATTTCTCAGTCTTTTCTTGTCTTCAGTGACCATGACACTTTTGAATAAAATATCTAATATTTCTGCGTGATTAGGTTCATGTAATGGTGTGTTTGCCAAAAATAACATAGATGATGGGTTTTTTTTTTTTTCCTTTCGTATCAGGTGGCGGTTGATTTTTATTTATCCTCTTATCGAAGGTATTATTTATGTGATAGAGCTAGTTTTTTAGGCTTCTTGATTCTGCCCATATCTTCAGTTCCACTCTTCCCCCCAAGATTTTTTTTCCCCCTTTTCTGAAGGATTTACTTTGTCACAGTGAGAATCATGGCAACCAGATGTTTTCAGAATGTTTATATTCTTCATTTAACTGATGTCTCTAAAAAGCACAAGCCTCTGGTTAAAAAAAAACCCAACAAATGTTGCATACATCGTAATTACACTTCAGTTAAATGTTTTAAGAAAGAGGAGTTCCCATTGTTGCTCAGTGTGTTAAGAACCTGGCTAGTATCCATGAGGATGCGGGTTCGATCTCTGGCTCTGCTCAGTGGGTTAAGGATTTGGCGTTGCTGTAGCTGTGGTGTAGGCTGGCAGCTGCGGCTCCGATTTGACCCCTAGCCTGGGAACTTGGCATGTGATGCAGCTGTGGCCATTAAAAAGAAGAAGCAAAATAAAAAGTTTTAAGAAAGAAGATTCTTAAATTCTTTAAGAAATTCTTAATAAAATCAATGTATCTTATTATTAAAATGGTTAAAAGTATGCCATCTTCACTCTTGAATATTGAGACAATAAAATTGATGTTTATAGGTAATTTTTCAGTTGTTTGTGAAAGTATTTTTAATACTGAGTGAAAATAGAATGTGACTAATTATCTTTAATTGCAAAGATAAAAACTTGACAGAACGAGTTTAACATTAAGTAATCCCAGAAGAACAGTAGTAGTTAAACCTTTGTCTAGGTTGGGTTTTAGGTGATTTTTGTCCACCTCCCACCTAGGAAACTCTCATCTTTTGAAAGCCCATAAAATATGTATGAATTATCCTGTCTTAATAGGAGAGCCAAAGGGATTTCCTTACACTAGCTGGATGCCCTGGTGTGTAATTACATAATTCGATTTACTTTACAGGTATTTCTCTGGAAATGGCAGCTGTGACAGTAAAGGAAGAATCAGAAGATCCTGATTACTATCAATATAACATTCAAGGTACTTGAAATGGTTTTTCTTTCCAGAAGTTACTGGTGGTTAAAAGTAATGTGAGTTCCTTAGATGCGTTGATATTAATAGTTTCATTGATTGGTCCTTAAATAGTATGTACGCTTATAGTTTATTACTGAAATAAAATAGATTTTAAAAAATGGGGCAATAAAATAAACTATGGGGAAAATGTTAAATAACCATTAGTAGTAGTCTTAAAAGAACAAGAGAAAGTTGTGGCACAATTTAGAATTCAATTCTAATTTCCAGAGTTATTTGCATGGCATGAGAGATCTTTTGATCCTCGGAGAGTTCTATTTGTGCAACAAAAATAACTATATTCACATTTTTATTATGTTAAAAATCTATGAAAGATAAGACATTAATAAGTGTTAGTTGTTTTGTATATTTGCTTGATTATTAGGAAAGAATTAAAGGTCATAATTTCACAATGCAGTTTACTTTTATGCATCGAGGGGCTTTAGTTTAGAGCAACCTCTGTAGTGTATGGTGAGTTTAGTTTTTATAGTTGCATAAAGTACACTAAACATTTGAACTAATGTGATCTGATCAGTTCATGTATATGCCCATAAAACCATCCTCACTGCAGTCAGGATGATGAAATGTCCATACCCCCCCCGAGTTTCCTCAAGTCCCTTAGTAATTCAGTGTCTTCCTCAGCCAACCACTGATATATTTTCTGTCGTTTTAGATTAGTTTGCATTTTTAAGAAATTTACATAAAATGGAATCACCATAAAGTATGTACGGTTTTCTTGGGTTGGGCAGCTGTGGCTTTCTAAATTTCACATAATTGTTTTGAAATTCATCCATCCGTAGTGTTGCATATATCAAGAGCTAATTCCATTTTATTGCTGAGTGTTATTCCATTTTATGGCTATACTACAATTTATTTGTCCCTCTGTCTGTTGATGGACATTTTGGTTGTTTACAGTTTGGGGCTATTAACAATAAAGCTACTATGAACATTTGTGTGGAAATATGCCTTCATTTCTCTTGAGTAGATTCCTAGAACTCGAATAGCTGGGATCTGTGGTAGGTATATAACTTTTGTTGAAGAAATCATCAAACTGTTCTCCATTGTGCTTTTACACTGTTTTACATTTTCATCGACAGTTACAGTGGTTCTGGTTGCTCCACATCTATGTCAGCACTTGTACAGTTTGCGTTGTTATTTTTAGCTGCTCTAAGTGGGTGTCTTACGATGCCTCCTTCTGGTTTTAAGTTGCATTTGCTTAATAGGTTTACTTCATTTAAAAGAATAAGGCTTTATCCGTTCTGGAGTGTTACCAAAGTTAAGAAGAAATTTGTTCTGGTTTGCAATCATGTGAATGTCTGTATGTATATATTAAATTGTGTCCTTGTGAATTTTGTAATTTTTACCTGTTAGCGTTGAGTGTTTTCTTGCTTGTGACGTTAGTAATTTGCATGGTCAGAAAGTTGAGATAATTCTGAGAATTTTTAATTAAAAAGTTAAAATATTTAGCCTTTATAACAGTTCTTGGTACCTGACTCTAATATGTGTACATATATTTAATTAATATTGCTTAATAAAATATTTTTAACACATTTAATTTTTAAAATAAAAAGTCTGCCTTAAATCTTTAGTATTACCTTTTTAGCTTTGCTGTTATCAGTCATGTTTATGGAAACTTTTTTGTCTACCTTTGGAATAAGAGAGTATGAGTGATTTAAGGTAATGCCTGAATAATAAGAATTAGATGTTTGTAGAGTGAGAAGTTTGCCAGAAATGATAATATTATAAGTTCAGTTGAAGAGGCTGGGGAGCCAGGCAATTAGTTTTTCATCTAGGCTAAGAGATACATATAGTACATGCAATTTCAATATTTTTCTTAATAATTGAGCTTTGGCTTTCTTTTTGTATTTCTAAATAAAAATTCTCTGTGATGTGATATGCAACTAGATTAATTTGACGATGTCCGTCTTACTGATTTTTTTTCCCCTTGTATCAATTGTGCGTAAGTTTTATAGCTAAGAATCTTGGCTGGACCCAACATCACAAAGACTTTTCTTCTCTGTTGTGTAAAAGTTTTTATAGTTTTACATTTAGGTATGTGATTGATTTAGACCTAATTTTTGTGTAGTGTGCAAAACGCCGTGTTCAAACTTACATGTATGGATATCAGGTTTCTCCAGCACCTTTTGTTTTCGACTGGTCTTGTGCTATTGCATTACCTTTACATCTGTCCGTTTTCTTGGGTACATTTTGTTATTCTGATCTCTATGTATATCCTTTTGTCAAAATTACATTGTCTTGAGTATTATAGTTTATATAGTATGTCTTAAAATCAGATTGTCAGTCCACCAGAATTGTTCTTCTTTTTCAATATTATTTTGCCTATTTTAGCTCCTTTTCATTATAAATTTAAAAAATTGATTCGTTCAAAAAACCTTGTGGGGATTTTGATGGAGATTATAATTTAGGTTGAAATTTTTTTTTTTTTTCTTTTTGGTCTTTTAGGGCTGCGCCTCTGGCATATGGAAGTTCCCAGGCTAGGGGTCGAATCAGAGCTGTAGCTGCCAGCCTACACCATAGCCACAGCAACACCAGATCTGAGCCGTGTCTGCGACCTACACCTCAGCTCACAGGCAACGCTGGATTCTTAACCCACTGAGCAAGGCCAGGGATTGAACCTCCCTCCTCATGGATACTAGTAAGATTTGTTTCCACTAAGCCACGACGGAAACTCCTAGGTTGAAAATTTTAACATTGAATCTTCCAATTCATGAGCATATCTGTTGAGCTCTTCCTTGATTACTTTAATCAGTGCTTTGTTTTCAGTATACAGATCTTGTACTTATTGCATAAGGTTTATATCTTAAGTACTGAGTGTTTTTC
Source organism: Phacochoerus africanus (assembly GCF_016906955.1). NCBI lineage: Eukaryota > Metazoa > Chordata > Mammalia > Artiodactyla > Suidae > Phacochoerus > Phacochoerus africanus. Next base: position 12,811,048 of record NC_062548.1, read on the forward strand.
AGCGTTGTTATAAATGGTATACTGTTCTTTTACAGGTTCACCCTCTAAGTAATATTCCTTCCTAATATCTTGGAACTACATTTGAATTTTATATACTGATCTTGTATCTTGTGACCACGTTAAAATTCATTACTCATACAGCAACTCTTTGGAAAAATATTTTGGATTTTCTAAGTAGACAGTATTATTTCTTCACTTTAGTTTTCTTGTGTTAGTTGCAGCTTGGCCCTCCTAGTGCTATGTTGAGTAATAGTGTGAGTAGGCTTCCATACCTTGTTCACAGTTTTAGAAGGAAAACTGTTTTCTTTTTCTCTATGATAGGTGTGGGTTTTTTGTAGATGCCCTTCATCAGATTGAAGAAATTTTCTTCAGTTCAGAATTTGCCAAATGGGGACTAGAGGATGAATTTTGTGAAAGGCCTCTTTTGTGTCTCTTGAAATGACTGTATTATTTTGTTTAGTCTGTTAAAATGGAATGGTCATCAGCATTAATTTTCAAATGTTGATCGGGAATAATATTCTTTTTATATGTCGTTGAATATTCTTAAGAGTTATTAGTCAGAATTTTCTTGTACATGCCTTTATTTGGTTTTGGTAGTACTGTCTTAAGTGATTTGGGAAGTAATCTATTTTTTTGTAGAATCAATCGTACTCCATCATGATGTAGTTTTGGTCAGATGTATCAATGAAGACACCTGGACCTTGAGGTTTCTCTAATGGAAGTTTTTTTTTTTTTTTTTCCCTTTTTATGACCACGCCTGTGGCAAATGGAAGTTCCCAGGCTCGTGCCACAGCCACAGCAATGCTGGATCTGAGCCTCATCTGTGACCTACACAGCAGCTTGTGGCACTGCTGGGTACCTAACCCACTGAGCAAGGCCAAGGATCGAATCCACATCCTCATGGACACTATGTTGGCTTCTTAACCCACCCAGCACAGCAGGAACTCTTGTTCCCCCTCCCCTCTTATTGTCTTTTGTGATTTTAGGGCTGTACCCACAGCACATGGAGGTTTCCAGGTTAGGGGTCGAATCGGAGTTAAAGCTGCCGGCCTGCGCCACAGCCATAGCAATTCGGGATCTGAGCCATGTCTGTGACCTACACCACAGCTCACCATAACGCCGGATCCTTAACCCATTGAGTGAAGCCAGGAATCAAACCTGTGTCCTCAAGGATGCTAGTCAGATTCATTTCCACTGTTTCTCTACTTTTTAAAGTTTCTTTTAATAGTTACAGGTCATTCTATTAGTGTATCTGTTTCTTCTTGATTGAGTGCTGGTGGTTTGTATCTTAAGGAATTTGTCTACTTTGACTTGTTTTCTTTTTTTAATGTTTGTGAGGTCAGTCATTTAGTTATTGATTTATGTACTTGTTTTTTTTATTTTTGATTTTTATTGGTCATTCTAGCTCAGGGCTTCTCAAGCTTAGCAATAAACTATTTGATCCAAATGTCAATATTGCTAAGCTTGAGAAGCTTCTGTTTATATCAGACTTCTATCAGTCATAAAATTTTTGAGGCATATTGTTACGTGTACATAGACATAGATTGTCTATTTGCATTGCCGTGTTATACAGTCACCTTCAGTATCCGCAGGGGGCTGGTTTCAGGGCTTTCCCCCAACCAACACCCACCTCCCCCAGTATCAAAACCCACAGACAATCAAAAATGTTATATAAAATGGTGTAGTATTTGCATATAACTTACGAATATCCTCCCCATATGTTAGATAAATTGTCTTTAGATTACTTAAATATTTAACATAGTGTAAATGCTACAAATTCAAGTTACATTTGGGAACTTTCTGGAATTTTTTTTGGTTCTAAGTATTTTTGGTCCATGATTGGATAAATCTGCCATTTTGAATGCATAGATTCAGATAGTTGGCAGTATTTCTTGCCTTTAAAACATAAAATGTTTAAAGCCTACAGACACGTACATTTGCCCAAGTTTATCAAATCTTACATGATATATAACATGTTCACTTAGGTAACATGGTGACACCCTTCTTTAGGTCTACCCAGTTCCTAATTTTTTCTCTATTCCTCCTGAGTTAACCATTTTGAAAATTGAGGTTATCCTTCCTGATAATGATTTTATACTTTAAAAGCATATATATTCCCACAGCAGTGCCTTTGTATGTGTGTCCATGCAGTACATTTTATGCTTGGATATTGTCTCAGTTTTTAAGCTTGACACAAATGGTATAATGTGTATGTTGTTTCATGTATGTTCTTGTGTGTCGTTAATCAGTACAGCAGGAGTTCCTGCTGTGGTGCAGTGAGTTAAGAATCTGGCTACAGCAGCTTGGGGTGCTGTGGAGGCATGGGTTTGATCCCTGGCCTGGTGCAGTGGGTTGAAGGATCTGGTGTTGCTGCAGTTACGGCATTAGGTCGAAGCTTCAGCTCAGATTCAGTCCCTGCCCTGGTAACTTCTGTAGGCCTCAGATGTGGCCATAAAAACAAACAGATTTTCAAGATTTACCTATTTTGTCACACGCATGCTTTATCATGGTGGTAGTTAGTGTGTGATCACACTGCAGTTCATTTGTCCATTTTTCCTCTTAAAATCATTTTTGTTTTCTTCCAAAACTTTTGGTATTCCGAAATAGGCTTGGACACATCTCTGTGTGCCTGTCCATTTTCCTCAGAGGTGCTCGGATGTGAGCACTGGGAAAGTGTGATTTGTCTACGGTGACTGGTGTCGAGTGTGAGGGTGAAGTGTGTTGTCCATCTCAGGATGAATAAAACCTAAGTAATGTGCCATGAAAGAGTACCTGGGTGAAATTAAACAGTGTAGATAATTTAGCAGGAGGGCGGTACATGAAGGTGTGCTGGGCAAATAGTAACCAATTGAAACCAAGTTTAGTAACATTAATTTGAGGCCAAAAAAGAAAGAAGTAACAAGTATAAAGAGTAAGACTGAAGTTCGAGCTGTGGTGCAATAGGTTAAGAATCTGACTACATTGGCTGGGTCACCGTGGAGGCAGGGATTCAATCCGTGGCCCAGAAACTTCCTTATTCAATGCCTGGCCTTGGAACCTCTGTGTGTCTTAGGCTTAGCTCAAAAAGGGGATAAGACTCTATCGTTTATATGCTAAGTCATTGAGTTGATCAGATAATCATTGATTTGTATATACCTAAGAACGTAGCCTCAAAAGTAGAAATAAAGAGGCATTCATGTCGTGGCACAGTGGAAATGGGAAATGAATCCGACTAGGAACCCTGAGGGGGCGGGTTCCATCCCTGCCCTTGCTCAGTGGGTTAAGGATCCGGCGTTGTCGTGAGCTGTGGTGTAGGTTGCAGAGGCAGCTCGAATCTGATGTTGCTGTGGTGTAGGCCAGCAGCTGTAGCTCTGAATGCCACAGGTGCAGCCCTAAAAAAAAAAAAAAAAAAAAAAAAGCAACAACAAACAAGGTAGAAGTTAAGAATTGATGCAGTTGTGATAAATTTATAAATGCAGTCATGTGGGAGATTTTAACAAATGTTGACTGTTTATAAACGGTGGCGTATTTGAACTCTGCAGTTTATAGACAGACGTAAGGTAATTGGTGTGTACCAGGATCTCTGTACCTAGCCAAATAATTGTTTATTTACAAAATATGAGTCTTGACAAAAATTGACTTTTGGGAGTTCTGTCATGACTCAGTGGTTAATGAATCCGACTAGGAACCATGAGGTTGCAGTTCAATCCCTGGCTTTGCTCAGTAGATTAAGTATCCGCATTGCTGTGGCCCTGGCATAGGCTGGCAGCTACAGCTCTTACTGGACCCCTAGCCTGGGAACCTTCATATGCTGCAGATGTGGCCCTAAAAATAAATAAATAAAATAAAAAATTTAAAAAAAAGAAAACACGATTTTTATTCTCTCTTAAATCTATTATTTTCACTAAAATCTTTTTGTCTTTTTGCCTTTTCTAGGGCCTCTTCCCACGGCATATGGAGGTTCCCAGGCTAGGGGTCTAATCGGAGATGTAGCCGCTGGCCTATGCCAGAGCCACAGCAACTCAGGATCTGAGTCGCGTCTGGAACCTACACCTCATGGCAACGCCGGATCCTTAACCCACTGAGCAAGGCCAGGGATCAAACCCTCAACCTAGTTGGATTTGTTAACCACTGCGCCAGGACAGGAACTTCTAAAATCTTGATAAATAAATGCAAGTGTGTTGTCAAAACCTCTATAGCATTTTGTGAATGTTTAATTAACTCCAAATATTCTATATGTTAATAATTGGGAAAACCCATGTTAAATGATTTAAATATATATGGATCTGCTGTGAAGGGGGTTTCTGAATTGTTAGTTTGTCATGTTTGTATTTCAGTGGTGATTTAAGCTTTATTGGTAGTTTAATTGCATGATTTTAGAGATTCTAAGGAAGATATAAGAATTTGATTTTGCATCTTTCTTTAGTAAAATAAAATATTAAGCAAATATTTGTCACAGAAGAAACAAATGCACCTTGGAAGATATACCTACACTTATAATCTGTATGAAGTAAAAGTTGCAGTTTGCTGTTATGAACATTTTACTGTTTAAAAAACCCATATCCACCATTTTAGACATACCATTTCATTCACTTCATGTCTAGTCATTTTTCAAAATTTCTTTTGACTGTCTATATATGACTTTGTCTGAACATACTTTTTCCATTCACTAAGACCATAAATTGGCACCACTCATTTTGTCAGTTTTTTTTTTGCCTTTTTTTGGTTCATGAAAAGGCTGTATTCTTCCATATCTCTCACCCAAATTTGTTTGCTGAAGTGACCCAAAATATATTTTGGGGATTACTTTTGAAGTCTTATCTTTGTATCCCCAAGCAGGCCCTTCTGAAACTGATGATGTTGATGACAAACTCCCCCTTTCGAAGTCTTTGCAAGGTATAACTTTCTCACTTCCATTTTCCCACCTGCTTTTTTTATTTAATGTTTCTTTATATTGGACAGAATGTGTTATAGTATTTATATCTGTATTATTACTTTTCTAAGTGGAAAAGGAAAAAGAAATGTATTGGCCTTTTTTTTTAATAAAAACATAAATGAACTTCACAAGCAACAATTTTTCAAAACCGATTTTCCCTTTTGTGAATCTAGTAATGAATCTCGAAATGGGTACATGACACACTTTCATATTTAAGGTAAAGTACACATTTATACCTTATCTCAGAATAGTCAGAAATAAGGCTTATATTGCATAGTTAGTAATGTAAAAATAAGGTCATGTTGATACTTCATTTTTAGAAAGATTGTAAGATATCACTTGTAAATCCCTAAGTTTATTGATTTAATGCCTTTTTTGGGAATTTCTGTATAGTGTCTTTGATGATCACAGGCTATTAATGATGGCTTTCACTTCTGTCTGTTCTAGCTTTTAGCACATAAGATTTATTTTCTTGAGCTTTCCTTTTTTTGTTTTTTTGTGCCACCCCGCAGCACATGGAGCTCCCAGGCCGGGGATCAGATCCGAGCTGCAGTTGCAAAGTAAGCCGCAGCTGTAGCAATGCTGGATCCTTAACTCACTGTGCCGGGCCAGGGATCGAACTCGCATCCCAGTGCTCCCAAGACACTGCTGATCCTGTTGCACCATAGCGGGAGCTCCTAGCTCTGCTTTTAACGTAAACGTGGTTGCTTATTTCATATTTTAAAAGAACATGTAGAACCATTGTTTACAAACACTCTTGTAATGTGCTGACCAGGTGGAACAGTCACCTTATTGTTCTTACTCTTACCTAGTCTTTTTAAGTACTGGCCTCTTCTGCTCTTCATTGTTTTGACCTCACATTTTTATTTGCTTCGGCATTACCGTTCAAGAGCCCACTGCTCCATAAATTTGAATTTAATCCTTAACGGGGGAGAGGGCTATGTGTTGAGAAAGTATATGAAGAAGTTAAAGAATAATTCATAGCTATAAATTTATAGGTTTATGTAGTATTTTGAGCTCAGGTGAGTTTTCAAAATTGAAATAAGTGGAAAAGAATCCCGAGATAATTTATAGCATCATAAAGTCAGGTACTGAAAATCAAATATATTGGATCTTAACCTGGCACTTTCAATTCAAGTTCTAGGCACTGAATGACAGCTTTTGAAACTACAGTCAGTGCTCTTTAAAGATCAAGATAAGGAGTGATTGCTTTGGCGCAGTGGGTTAAGATCCGGCCTTGTTTCTGTGGCTCCATTGGTTTGATCCCAGTTCCGGGTGCAGTGGGTAAGGGTCTGGTGTTGCCGCAGGTGTGGCGTAGATCACAGCTGAGGCTCCAATGTGGTCCCTGGCCTGGAAATTTCCATATGCCCTGGATCTGGCTAAAAACAAAATCAAGGTGAAATGTATTTAAAACCAGTATCTCGGGCTTGTACCTTTAGTATAGTATAGTCATCAGTGGATGACAACAGACCTGATTTTGCTTCCTTACCCCTTTGTGACTTACTCTTACTTATAGGTCATAAACTTCTGTTTATACTCAGAGGCAGTGATTTTTCGATGTTTTCAAAGTTGGTTGCTCAGACACTTAAGGACAGAGGATGAATATTTTGGGGGCAGTTTGGGCACTTACTTAATTGGCTCTCTAGGGTTTTAGATTACATCTTTCCTGTTTACAAGTAAAGCTTCTGCTCTAGTAGGTTGAGCCTGTTTTACCTTGTGACTGCCTAACCTGATACATTGCTTTATGTTCCAGTTTTTAGAAGCAGGCAGATTATATTACCTGAATTAAAATGCTTTTGAGACTAAAGGTAGTATCTTAAGTTTTAACTTACAAGTTTCCTTTAAGTACAACTTTTGATTAAATAATGGGGGTTGAGTTTCCATAGCTTCCACCATAGTAAAAATGGAAAGCAGGAAACATTTCACAGCCAAACCAGAACTTGTTTATCTAGACTTGATAGAGTCTGTGGGCAAAGAAAGAATTTACTCTGATGTGTGTTTTTGTGTGTGCGTCATTGACAGATGAGCATGGCACTTTGAAAAGTATTGTTCTATTTCTCAACATCAGTAATTATATTGCGTAGTTACAGTAACTGATATTAAGTCCCCAAATCTGCTTAGGTTTACTCTGTATATTTACATGTTAAAATAATTTTTGAGCTTCCATAAAGAAGTAGTACATGTTTTTTTCTGAATTAAGTGACATTGAATTAACTGCTTAGAAGTTAAAGAATCAGTTTGTATTCATGTCATTATTTGCATTGATACCTAGTTTCTCTTCTTTCCATTTAAGTCTTTATTGGTTATTATATATGGTTTATTTTCTTTTTAGGAAGCCATCATTCTTCAGAGGGCAATGAAGGAGCAGAAATGGAAGTACCAGCAGAAGGTTAGAAATACAGGGATTTCTACTTGGCTCTATTTATATTATGTTCTGTACTTTCGAGAATGTTATCCTTAAAACACCATATTTGGAAATAGAAAACGATTGTTATGGTATGCCTTATTAGACACAAGGTTTTTTTTGTTTTAGTCCTAAGATGTAATATACCTCTTTCATTGTACTGAATAATAAGGCACATGGGGATGAAAACTGAAGTGGTGAGTAAAACTCGTCCTGATGCAAAATGCTGCCCATTTTTTCTTGGTCGTCTTGAGCCATATTTAAAATCTTTTTTAAGAAAGGATCGTTTTGATACTTAAAATTATTACTGGCTATGTTCGTATTTAATTTTAAAAATACTGTTCAATGCCACCATTTTTTGAAGTAGGGTAATAGATCCTACATAAGATTAATGAAGGAAGGTTACCTGCTCATTTTTATACCCACAGCCACCCCCGAGGACTGCTTTCTCTTCCAGCCAGCCATCCTCCTTTGGTTGTAGGAATGAACGAGTATTCACCTCTGTGGTACAGCTTTTTTAGTTATTGGAACCTTGAGTTAAATTCCTAACTACGCAGATGGCTTCCTATTTCTACATCTTTTAGATAGTCCAAAAGAATTTTTGTAGGTTTCTCCCAAGGAAAATAACTGGTAAAGTCACCAAATCTTGTTTTAGAATTATTTATTATTTCTCATGTAAACTGGTCATGCTGTTTATTTTTTTTTCTAAGAATAAAAAGGGCGTCTGTGCTGCACCTTTTTATTCCTTATGTTTGCTTATTTTATTTTATTTTTTTAGATGAGTAATTTAATCTTTTATCCTCTTCAAGTGGAAGAAGTTCTGAAGGTCCCTGGAATCTTGGCTGATTTTTCCAAATTCAGTTTTAGAATTAGGGTATTCTAATTGGAATGCAGTTCTTTCAGAAAAATTGAAATGCTCATTTTAAATAATATTTTGCATTTCTTTTTGAGATTTTTAAAAAATAGGTGATTGTGTAGATTAACTTTTTTTCTTTTATTTTACTGTGTGGAGGTAATTAGATATTTCCTCTGTAACAAAAGCCTCTGTTTTGGACAGGCAGTATTTACAAGACAAATGGTACCAGGGGTTCATCAGGCAATGTGAATTAGATATCAGGCTTTGAACTGCTTTGTTTTTGAGGAAATTTTATTGTTGGTAGAGTTGAATTGAACTTGGGTTCTGGTCTTTATTTCTGTACTAACAAATAAATATAATCTTTGGCAAATCAATTAATCTTTCAACCTTTGCAAAATGAAGAGAGTTGATGAAGAGACTCTCTAGCTGAGCTTCCAGCACTAACATTCTGATGTACCTTTGTTTTGTGTAGTAACACAAATATTAAATATTTAATTTTGTAAAGTATATTACATATAAAGTTAGGGGATAGTCCTGTGTCCATTTGTTATAGTCACTTTCTTGGTATGAAAGTCCCCACTGCAAAAAATTGACCGTGGTTTCATTTAACGATATAAACCACTTCTAGCATTTATGAAAGAAGAAGAGAAATAGTTTAAAAGAAGAATGAAAAAAGAAAGCCTTTGTTTTTCTCCTAGCATCTTCTAGTTACGGAAGGAAAATAAGAACGGCTTCATTATAATCTTATTTCTCTAAAAGTACAAGTGTTTTGAGTCCATTCATGCAGGTAACTTGGAATTGTCTGATAGTTTTCCAGAGTTTCTCTCCTTTTTGTTTTCTCTCATCCCTATTTATAATTGAAGGGGTCAGATTTTAATTTAATAAGTATGAGACGAATTAAAATGCCAGTAAAGTTTTGTAATAGGCTGCTTTTGGAATATCAAGTCAGTAAAATGTTGGAACATAATAGAAAGTGCTTTATAATGAATGTCATTTTAGAATTTTATTTTTTTCAAGATTCTACTCAACATGTCCCTTCAGAAACAAGTGAGGACCCCGAAGTTGAGGTGACTATTGAAGGTTAGTCATCTAAAAGCCTTGATTCCAAAGGTTTACTTCTGGTCATAAAACTACTTGTCACATTCCCATTGCTAAGTATGCATTTCATTCATTTTTTAAGGAAACTTGTGAGAAAAGACGGCAGCATATATGTGTGTGTGTGACCAAAGCAGCCGGCCTCCCACCCGCACGCCCAGTGCTGGGGGCTTAGACGAGAGAGTGAGCCCTGAGGGCAGCGCTGCGCCAGCCTCGGCAGGAGAGCGGTAAACGGAGGCTCTGACCGGGCTGGGCGCACACACAGACACACGTTGCAGCCTGCTCCCGGGTTGTGGCAGAAGAGACCTCTGTGCAGCCCTGACTCTCTGGTGTCTCCTGCAGGAACGGGGAGGAGAAAGTGTCTATAGTTCAGTCCCTTTCTCAAGTGAGCTCCCCCCCCCAGAATGCCCTCCGAGGCCAGCGCATAGCTTGTCCTTCAGAACTTCGGAAGCAGCAGCTGCAGAAATAAGCTCATTTCCGCCTATCGTTACAGTTGCTTCAAGCCTGTTTTGTTTTTGTTGCTGTCAGAGATAGTAAGTACTTGAATGTCGAGGAAGCAGTTTGTTCTGAAGTATTTAAAGATTCAGCTCATATTACTACTAACAGGATCATGCTTCATACTTAAGCATTATTAAATATGTATTGGTTTTTTTTCCTTTTTAGTTCTCTCACACTATACATTTTTTCCTTTCACAGTAATTCTTTTCTAAGGGAAAAAGAAAAGTTTTTATTTCTACAACTCCCTGCTCCAAAGTCCCTATATTTAGTGGGAAATGTATACCCTTAAAAATAATTTGATGTTTATATACCCACACATATATATTTAGTTTTGCAAACATACATAGATGTTTGCAGCATACAGTGTTTTAACAAACAATTCAAATACGCATATATCACATTTCTCATTTTTTTCCTTGTAACTTCAAATCTTGGTACTTCATTATTATTTTTTTAACTGCTGCATAACCTTTCTTGGTTTGCTATCTCTGTCCTTTTTTTTTGCATTTTTTTTAAGTCATTGTTACCTATTTCCTACTGGTGTCTGCTTGGTTATTTATGGTGTTTGGCTACTTTTAAACTACTCAAAATGTTTGTCTTCATTGCTTCTAAATTGTAAGTTGACTGGAAGTTTTCACCCAATACCAGAAATTTCCTCATATTTTGTATGTGCTAATTTATTTAACATACCTGTTTTATCATTAACATAATTCTACTAACCTAAAAACAACTTTGAGTTGTTTCTAGCCTAGCATTTAATAATTGAGTCTGTTTTTAAATTATAAAATTCATTAACTGTGAGAAGGAAATTTATAAATATATTATATACACTCATTTATAATTGATCCTAATTAATCTGTAATTATTGTTAATTAACATTTAGGTTATAAACTTTGTCCTTCCTCTTAGAGATAAGAAAAATAGATGATGATTAAAACTATTAGCACAAAACTTTTAAATAGGACTAATAACTACCTTGATTTATCAAATCTTAAGGCAGATAAAGGCTCTACTAGAATTATTTAGAAAATAAATACTGTGCTTTTAATAGCATGAGATCTTTAAAGACATGTCAACATAATAATGAAATAAATTGCTTATAAGCCTGAAACATGTCAGTCTTTTCCAGCTTTCACTCTTGGGAGAGAGTGATAAATCCCATTTCTTTTAAACTAAGGCATAGTACCAAAAGTCGGATTTATCATCCAAGTTTGTCAACAAGTAAGATTCGGCTCCTTAGGCTGCTTCTTTTATGTTCAGAAGACCAATGAAATACCAGGTCTGTGAAAAGTAATTACTTTTCAGGGTAGCATTTTCCATGGGATATGTGTTCATGAATAAACTATATACCAACTCTAATTAAGTTGCTACTTATGTTTTATCCTTAGGTTAAGGAAGGCAAAATGTGTAAATCTGATACTAACAAGAAAGGTCAAATGAGAATTCACATACACTTCTTTTTGATAAGTATATTGTTTGTTTTTCTGGAAAAATTGCAAAATGGTAGGAATAGGAATTGAAATGATGTGGAGTTTTGTTTTTTGTTTTTTGTTTTTTGTTTTCTTTTTAGGGCCACACCCATGGCATATGGAGGTTCCCAGGCTAGTGGTCAAATCGGAGCTACGGTTGCTGGCCTACACCACAGCTCACAGCAACACTGGATCCTTAACGTATTGAGCGAGGCCAAGAATCAAACCTGCATCCTCATGGATACTAGTCGGATTCGTTTCTGCTGCACCACAGCAGGAACTCCAATTTTTTTTTTTTTTTTTAATGTGAGATCTGACAAAAGACTGCCTTTCATGAACAAGGCACCTTTAAAAAGAAAAGCCTATCTAGAGAACTATGGTAGTTTTGTTTAGGAAAATTCTTGTGCTTGGAAGGAAATAAGATAATCCTGCTTACTTTAGCAGGGGGTGACTTGTCGTTTATCCTGTTGTATCTTTCTGCATATCCCAAAATTTTATGAAAGAGAAAAGAAAAGAACTTGGTCATCAAGAAAGTTTGTAAGATTTTCCACAATAATACTTTTTTTTTTTTTTTTTTTTTGCCCACAGAGTATAGTAGCTTGATGTGCGATTTCACTTCCCAGCTCAGGGATCGAACCTGAGGCACAACAGTGAAGGCACTGAGTTCTAATCACTAGGGAACTTCTGACTTCCCATAATACTTTAACCCTGATGTCGTTTTTTTGGTTTGTTTGTTTGTTTTTTAATATTAGGGCCACACCTGTGGCATATGGAAGTGCCCAGGCTAGGGGTTGCTTGGGAGCTGCAGCTGGAGCCTACACCACAGCCATAGCAATGCCAGATCCGAGCGGAGCCTGAGACCTACACCGCAGTTCATGGCCATGCAAAATCCTTAATGCACTGGAGAGAGCCGGGGCTCAATGCTATGTCCTCGTGGATGCTAGTCAGGTTCATTACCACTGAGCCACAATGGGAACTCCTAACCTTGATACCTTTATTTGCAGTTATGCGAGGTTATAAAGGGTCTAATCTATTAGGTCAGTGCAGGAAACGGTCTGTTGAGCCGAGGTGTGCTCTGCATCTGTGATGATCCGCTTGTTCTTGATTGGAGTCGGTGGTGCACGTGTGTAACTTTTGTGACTGGGTCTGAGAGGGGCCCCTTAGAGTGATATTCCTGTGTGTGCCTTAACTTCCTAAACCTCGTGACTACATTTTGGGGTAAAGTCGGATCGTTGTCATGTTTTTGTCATATGCATACCTTTGATAAGTGCAGAGAAAATCTTACCTCAGAATTGTTGGTTGTCTCACTGTCATGGGTGTGTCAATAATGGAAAGTGTTTTCCTTTAAAAAAAAGGCCTCCTTGTAGTGCAGTTCACATTTAAGGCATTGTTTCCCTATCATTTCTTAACATTTATTTCATCTTTCATTTCATTTTAAATAGATTAAGAAGGTTAATTTTATATCTCAGGTAAAACTTTTTTTGAACTCTTAAATTTTCTTTCCTAAATAAAATTAAAAATATACATAAATGTTTACACACAGGACTGCAATTCTGCCCGAATTTGACTCACAATACCATATACAGCATGTGGATTACACTTCGGATAATACTGCTTTAGAGCTCCAGTAGTTGGATTTCATCCTCTGACGGTATCTTTTTTTATGCTAAGGCCATTCATAAATTTGGCTGCAAGGCATGATTAAGAACTGCTATTCAGGAGTTCCCGCTGTGGCACAATGGGTTCGCTCCCTGGCCAGGCACAGTCTGTAAGGATCTGGCATTGCTGCTAGGTCACCACTGCGGCTCGGATCTGATCCCTGGTCCAGGAACTCCGAAAGCTGCCAGGCAGCCAAAAAAGGAAGAAAAAAACCCTATTCTTTTATAATAGTTCTTTTTAAAAGAACCTTGTATGTGCTGGGGACGCTACTGGGTACTAAGGATTTAGGAGTGAACACGATAGGCAAGTCCATTGAAGGGTTTTGTATAAAGCAGTGATAAATTCTGTCTTTCTTCTTCTTTTTTGGCCACCCTGAGGCATATGGAATTTCTGGGCCTGGGGCCAGGGATCAGATCTGAGCCACAGTTGCAGCTGTGGCAACACTGGATCTTTTATTTGACTGTGCTGGGCCAGGGGTCAAACCTGTGTCCTGGTGCTGCAGAGAAGCCCCTGATCCCCTTGCTCTGCGGTGGAAACTTCAAGTTCTGTCCTCCTTTTTGAAGAAACAGAGCTGCTCTAAAGACTGAGAACAGGCCATAATAGAAGCAAAGCTATTGCACTTAGCTGGCGCAGAGAGGGCGGTGCTTTAGAACTATATGGCGGTAGTACGGATAAGGAGCGATTGAAGTCTGGGTATTTCTGAAGATAGAACAATAGGCTTTGCTGTGTGTCTTATGCTTATAAGACAGTTGTTTATGCTTATCTTTTACAAGTTACTTAAGTGTTCCTAGAGTTTCTGCAATTAAGTTATCATTCGAATATTTTGTGTTTTTAATTCTGTAGAGGCTAACAAACATCATTTGTTGAGCATCCAATTATTTTGTAAAAATTAGACTTTTGGGAGTTCCCATTGTGGCTCAGCAGAAACGAATCTGACTAGCATCCATGAGGATGTAGGTTCGATCCCTGGCCTCGCTCAGTGGGTTAAGGATCCATCGTTGCTGTGAACTGTGGTATAGGTCATAGATGCGGCTCAGATCTGTATCCGGCATTGCTGTGGCTGTGGTGTAGGCCAGTGGCTACAGCTCCAATTCGACCCCTAGCCTGGGAACCTCCATATGCTATGGATGTAGCCCTGAAAAGACAAAAAAAAAAAAAAAAAGAATTAGACTTTTGGAGGAGTTAGGAGCAGATCCATGGGTGAAAAGTGCCATCCATTAATTTGAAATGTGTACGGTGATTAATGGCTCTGAGTAATTTCAAAGGAAACATTGCCTGGTTTGTTTTGTTTCTTTTCTTCTACTGTGAATAGATGTTGGATTATTTGGTAAAACATTACCAATTTGATTATTTTGAAGAATATCAAAAAAGTTTTTATATACTTGTTTATGCATTCATCAAAAATTACATGGATTCAGTAACACAGTTTAGCTCTGAGGTCTGTATTATCTATAGGCATATTTGTAAGTACATTGAAAAAAGGAAAACAATTTTCTCAATAGGAGTTTTGAGTTAGGGTCTTTGCTGCCTTTTTTCAGTGTGTGGGAGTCTTGTTTTTAGTCCTGAGACATAGCGATGACATATTCCTGACTGAGTAGCAGTTTTTGCACATTAAAATATCTTGAAATTCATTTTATAAGGTTTTAGATCTTTTTCTTTTTTCTTCTTCTTTGTCTGTTTTTCTTTTTTGTCCACTTCATGTCCAGACCAGCGATTGAACCTGGGCCGCAGTGGTGAAAGCTTTGAGTCCTAACCACTGCAGTACCAGGGAATTCCCTATAAGCTTTTAGTTTTGATGATGTAAATATTTTTAGTTTGGGCTTCAATTTGAAGCATCTAGAGATACCTGTCTTTTTACATGAAAGTGGTTGAAACACCATCTACCTGGACCGATGAGAGGCAGATGGGTTTCTGCCACAGAGAAATAACTGATCATCTATGAAAGGGATTTTGAGGGCAGGAGTAACATTTTCTCATATTCTTTCAAAATCAGTTTTTGCCACAAAGAGTGGAGGAAAAAAATAGAAGGTATGGTTAAGTTCGTAGCTATTCTTAATTTTGTGTTTCGTATGAATTGAGACACTTAAGATTAGGTCATAATATATGAAACAGGTTAGTTTTTTACTAGAATATTGTGGTGTTTCCATAAATAATTAAGTTCATTTAGTTCACATTGAACTTCATTATTTGTCCCTGGAGAGAAATGTGATACCACTTCTTAATATTTTATCATCTTTGTTAAATTATTGTCTTGTTAAGAAACACTTTTCTGGGAGTTCCCATTGTGGCGTAGCAGAGACGAATCCGACTAGGATCCATGAGATTTCGGGTTCGATCCCTGGCCTCGATGAGTGGGTTAAGGATCCCTCGTTGCCCTGAGCTGTGGTGTAGGTCACAGGAGGTGGCTCGGATCCAGCATTGCTGCGGCTGTCATGTGGGCCGGCAGCTGTAGCTCCGATTTGACCCCTAGCCTGGGAATCTCCATATGCCGCAGGTGCAGCCCTAAAAAGACAAAAAAAAAACCCAACACTCTTCTAGATTTTCTCCTTTCTACTTATGGTTGATGAGGTTACTTTTATGTAATGTTTATACTATTAAATGCCTTTGTTTTAACGTAAGTTAATTTCATTGAAGGAATGAGGTCTTGGACACTAAAGAAAAGCTATCTTGCTCTTTGTCTTTGGCCTCAATTTCAAACCATTCTGATTCTAATTGAGGTTAATCCAGGAGAGCACTGCTTTTTCATTATCATCCTAAAGCTCTATTTTTTTTATTATTTTATACTCTTTCAGTTTTCATTTTATATAATACAATGAGATTATATAACAATGAGATTAAATGATAATCTTAACAGAAATACTTAGGTGACATTAGCCAAACAGGAAAATACCTTTTCCTTTCTTTTTTTTAATTTATTGCCGTACTGTTGCACATGGAACTTCCCAGGCCAGGAATCAAATCCCAGCCACGGCTGTGGCAACAGCTGGATCCTTAACCCACTGCACCACAGTGGGAACTCCCCAAATACGTTTCTTTTAAAGGTCACAGCTCAGTGTTTCTAAAGAAACACTAATACTGGGAGTTCCCATTGTGGCTCAGAGGGAAAAGGAACCCAAGTAATATCCATGAGGATGTGAGTTCAATCCCCGGCCTTGCTCACAGAGTTAAGGATCTGGCACTGCCATGTCGCAGACAGGACTCAGGTCTCTCATTGCTGTGGCTGTGGTGTAGGCCAGCGGCTATAGCTCCAATTCGACTCCTAGCCTGGGAACCTCCATATGCCATGGGTGTGGCCCTAAAAAGACTAAAATAAAATAAAATGCTTTAATAATATTCATAGGTGAAATGAGTATATTTCATTTTACCCTTTGCAAAACTAGCATAAAAATACTCTTCTAAAAATCCTTTTGCAGATTATAAAAGACAGACTTTTTTCAGTCTGTTTTCGTAATTGAAAGCTAAACATTAGTGAAACCTAATATGTTTTCAAAATGTATCTTGTTAGTTTGAATCTAATTCTCTAGTAACCTATTGTAGAATCTTTTGACCATTTATAATCCTTGTAGTAATTTAATAATTATGAGCCCCAATGACATAGTCAAGTTTTATTTTACTAGCAATTTGCTATTTTTAAATTGTTTTCTGTAGTGTCCTAAGTTGTTTATATAACTTTTTCCTGAAATTGCATCCCCTAAAGTATCGTTTTTATATTTGCCAGCACATAAAGTGGGTTCTAATCTGGTACTGGTGACGTCGATACCTTTCTTCTATTGGTCAGGCTAGTCAGTAAATGCTTTCAGGTTACCAGAATATTTGTTGATACTGCATTTGAGCCTCTGCTGATTTAACCAACTGTGGGTTGAAAATATTTGAGCAAAAATTTTAGAAAATTCTCAAAAGCAAAACTTGGAGTTCCCTGCTAGCCTAGCAGGTTAATGATCCTGTGTTATTACTGCCGTTGGCACTGGTTTGATCCCTGGCCTGGGAACTTCCACATGCTCTGGGTGCAACCAAAACAGAAAGCAAAAGTTGATCTTCCCAAAGGCCGAGCAACTGTGTGCGTTTACATTGTAGCCTAGAGATAACTTAAAGTATAAGGGAAGATATTCAAAGGTTATATGTGAATAACATGCCTGTTTATGTAAGTGACTTGAGCATCCGTGGGGTTGGTACCCACAGTGGTCCTGAAACCAGCCTTCCGCCTGCCCGCACAATCTGGAGAGGAAGAACCCAGTCATTGAACAAGGGCAGCAATGACTGTGTTCTCTGATGTGTGATTGAGTGAGATTTAAGCATTTTAGGCTTCTGTTTTTCCCTCAGTTAACGTACAAAGTATATTTAAAACCCATGCTGTCCAAAGCAAAATTGTGTATTAGGCTGAATTTGGGTTTCTTTCTTTCTTTCTTCCTTCCTTCCTTCCTTCCTTCCTAAATGGCCACATCCATGTCATATGGAAGCTCCTGGGCCAGGAATTGAAACCTGAGCTACAGGTGTAAGCAACACCAGATACTTTACACCACTGTGCTGGGCTGGGGCTTGAACCCCCACCTTTGCAGTGGCCTGAGCTGTTTGCAGTCAGCTTCTTAACCTGTTGCACCATGGCAGGTACTCCTTTTGTTATTTTTTGAGAGTTAACCTGTTAGTTTAACTGAAAAAACTTTTACCCATAACCTAGACAGCTGTACTATCTAGGGTGTGATGTGATTAAGTCACATAACAGTCTCTGATCCTCTTTAGCTATAAAATAAGAATGAGAATTCTACTGAAAAAGGGTAATTACTTACATTTGAATGGTATCTTTTGTTCCCACTTTTGCCCTTCACTCAGTGATTGTTTTCTTGATCCCACATTTAAGTACAGATTTCTTAAAATGGTCTTTTTTGATAATGTGCAGGCAGTGTTTGAGCAAAAATCTTAGCAGTGTACCATCTGATATTTTCGGGGATGGAAGATGACAGGAATAGCTTTTCTTATTCGATCCTGTGTCCTTAATTCTAGCGCTAGATGTGTTGACGTGTGAGCAGAGTTGAGTCATAGGCATCGCCACAAAGATGTTAGCATGAGCTCTTACTACAGAAGTCTTGGGTAGTCTACATTCTGTGCTTAAACATCTGATTGCTCACATTGTACATATGTAGTTTTTGTTTTGAATGAAATCAACAAATAACCCGTTTCACAAATACTGTGATCTTATTTCTTTTAGTTCTGTTTGTTAAAAGCGTTTGACATCTAGTTGTTCAGCCTCCTTTGTGTATGCTTGAATTTTGTATAAGCTTAAATATTTTTCCATTCAAGCTGTAATTTCTCCCTCTTACATATTTGTATAGTTGTTGGTAGCTGTCTCCATTAAAACCTTTTTCTTGAAAAATTTAAAATCCACTATAATTCTAGACAGCTCTCTGAGAGTGTGGTGAAGGGGAAATTGATAATGACTTAATTCAAATTAATTCAAACTGAAAAATGGAAAAAAGGAGACGAAGGAAAATGAGGATTATTTACTTGAGTACCTCCCAAAAGAATAGGAAACCTAGACATGTAACGGGGAGAAACGTGCTGAAATGGCAGTATGGAAACAGCAGCGGCTGATCCTACCGTGTTTAAATCCCCCCATGTCTTTGGAACGTTGAGAGTTTTACAGGCGGTGGCTGTCACTCACTTAGACTGTTCCTCCAGTGATGATCGTTTTCTTTTTCAAGATGATGATTACTCTCCACCTACCAAGAGACCAAAGAGCAATGAACCGCCCCAGCCGCCAGTCACAGAACCTGCCAATGCTGGAAAACGCAAAGTGAGGGAGTTCAACTTCGGTAGGTTCTCAATTCAGTACAGTCCTCTTTAGTCTAAACTTTTTGTCTGTTGTTTGTTTGTTTAAGGGCTGCACCTGCAGCATATGGAGGTTCCCAAGCTAAGGGTCGAATTGGAGCTACAGCTACCGGCCTTCACCACAGCCACAGCAACGTCAGATCCTTAACCCACTGAGCGAGGCCAGGGGTCGAACCTGCATCATCATGGATGCCAGTCTGGTTCAGTAACCACTGAGCCATGACGGGAACGCCTTATCTTAAACTGTTTATGTTACTGAGTTACAGCCTTCTTTGAGTAGGAGGCGGTATCTGTAACCTTAACCTGAGGAAAATCCAGGCAGGTTGAAGTAACTCCACAGACATAGCTTTTGCATGGTTCGGGAGTATCAGAGCAAAAGACACGGTGTCTTCGGTTATGAATTGTAATTAGTAGACTTGAAACAGTGTCAGTGTTAGTCATTTTAGTTTTTCTTGCTTTGTGTAACTACCAGCCTCTAGTGTATAACCAAACCCCCGTGGGCGATGCAGCCTTCTGAAGGGACTAAGTAAACGATTAGTGGCAGGTTGTGTTTGTGATCCATATTTTAGCTCTGTACAATTTTATTTATTTATTCTTAAATTTTAAAAAATTTTGACGTTTTGTATTTGTTTTTTATTATTTTTTTTCCTTTTTGGCTGCTCTGTGGCATATTGAGTTCCTAGGCCAGGGATCAGATCCTAGTCGTAGTTGCAACATAAGCCGAAGCTGTGGCATCACCCCATCCTTAATCCACTGTGCTGGGCCACGGATATAAACTATGTCCCAGTGCTCCCAAGACGATCCCATTGTGACACAGCACGAACTCCTAAATATTTATTTAAAAAATGATTTTTTTTTGTCTTTTTGTTGTTGTTGTTGCTATTTCTTAGGCTGCTCCCGCGGCATATGGAGGTTCCCAGGCTAGGGGTCGAATCGGAGCTGTAGCCACCAGCCCACACCAGAGCCACAGCAACCTACACCACTGCAACCTACACCACAGCTCACGGCAACGCCAGATCGTTAACCCACTGAGCAAGGGCAGGGACCGAACCCGCAACCTCATGGTTCCTAGTCGGATTCGTTAACCACTGCGCCACGACGGGAACTCCCTAAAAAATAATTTTTAATCTAACAGCCACGCCTGTGGCCAATAGAAGTTCTCAGGCCAGGGGTTGAATCAGAGCTGCAGCTGAGGCCTACGCCACAGGTCCAGCAGCACCAGATCTGACCCGTATCTGCAACATATGCTGCATCTTGTAGCAACACCAAATATTAGCCCACTGAGTGAGGCCAGGGATCGAACCTGCATCCTCACAGAGACAGTGTTGGTCCTTAACTCACCTTAGCCACAGCTGAAACGCAAGTTCTATGCATCTTTTAGATAGCACTTAAATATTTTAACTTGTCTTAGTCATGATTACTAGACATGAATTTATATATTTAGTAAATTTATGTATATTCTTTAGCATGCTGTTCTATAAAGTATGCTATATATAAAGTTTTGTTTCCATACAACTTAGATATGTGTAAGAGTTCCTCAACAATCTCTGAGACCTCTCTTTTGTGCTTCCACTTTTTGTCTTTAATTGGACAAGTATCTTCTCCCCTCTTGTTTTTCAGAATTTTCAAGGCTAAAAAGAGGTACTCAGTATGAAGCGTGTGCTTTGGTTTTTTGTTTTTGGCTTTTTTTGGGGGGGATTTTTGGGTTTGTTTTTCTTTTTTCTCTTTTCTTTTTGACTGCAGGTGGAAGTTCCTGGGCCAGGGATCAAACCCAAGCCACAGCATCGACTTAAGCCACTGCACTGACAACCCTGGATCCTTAACCTTCTGTGCCACAAGGGAACTCCTAAAGTGTTTTAAAAATAAAATTTAAATACTCGAGGCCTTATAATCAATCTCTTATTGTAGCAATTCTAAGAACTACAAAAAAAAAGAGGAAGTGCTACAGAAAGCAGAAAAATTACAGAGGTGGATTATTAAATATTAGGATATATTATGTAGAAAATAAGTGATTATATGTTGGGTCATCTTAAGAACATATTAGTGCCCCCAAACAGGGATTTATCACTGAGGTTTAACTTTCTCTCAATTTTCAGAGAAATGGAATGCTCGAATTACTGATCTACGTAAACAAGTCGAAGAGCTGTTTGAAAGAAAGTATGGTAAGTCTGACCTCAAAATCTTGTAATATTTTGTTCGTGTGCATTTTAACAATGGAAATACTGCTCATCTAATGTGAGCAAGTCTCATTCTACCTGTTTGTGCCTCCTTACAGATCTGTCCCTGAAAATGTGGTGGATAGTGTCAGTCCAAATGTGAGAAATTTTGTCTGTCGATTTAATATAAAGCTTTGAGAGTTTTACATATATATTCAATGTAAAATCTTAGGTCTTGGAGATTTAATTGAAGATTATTTTCTTAAGCAATAATCTTTCTTAATCCGATGTATTAAATCTAGTGTTCATCTCATTTTCCCTATTATCTTGACATATATATCTGAGTTTGTTAGATCTTAAATCCTCTTTTCCTGTTATTTTAGTATTCTATCCTGTAGCTTCCTTTACATAGTGATTGATCAAAGAAAAAAGATGCAGTATCACTCACTCAATGGTATATATCAAATGCTCAACTAAAAATAGCAATGGTTTAAAAATATCTGTTTTCCTTTTTTTTTGTTTCAAGAAGTTTTTACCTTGCAAACAACTGGCAAGCTGTAAAATTGTCTAACACACTGACTTTTAACTTGAAAATATAATTTCTTTAGTGCTCTCCTGCATCACCAAATTTCTGGAAGTGACGTTTTTAAATGATAAACCAAATTGGGATTATTTATTTTATTTAATTAATTAAATTAATTATTATTATTATTATTATTATTTTTGGTCTTTTTGCCTTTTCTAGGGCCATTCCCACGGCATATGGAGGTTCCCAGGCTAGGGGTCAAATTGGAGCTGTAGCCACCGGCCTACACCAGAGCCACAGCAACGCGGGATCCGAGCCGCATCTGCAACCTACACCACAGCTCACAGCAACACCGGACCCTTAACCCACTGAGAAGGGCCAAGGATCGAACCTGCAACCTCGTGGTTCCTAGTCTGATTCGTTAACCACTGCACCACGACGGGAACTCCGGAATTATTTATGTTAATAAGCTTGAAACAAATGGTTTTCGCTCATAGATGATAACTTACCCCTCAGTGAAGATATAAAGTTAGAGTAAATTTAATGAGGAATTCAGTAACTTTTCCTTTTATGTTTTCAGTTATTTCCTTAAGGTTCTCTTTGTATTTTTCCCACTTCTCAGTAGTCAGAGTCTTTTGCAGGTGACTTTAAGTGGACCATTTCAAAGCAAAACTCATAACATGTTGTACCTGGAAACAGTAGATCGTGGTGCTAAGATTACGGGCTGTGGGGACAGACTGCCTGGCCGTGTCTCTTTATTCTCTCAGAGCCGTGCTCTCCTCACTAGGGAAAGGCCTAGACCTACAGAACTGTAGGCCTATTGCGAAGGTTTGATGAGACATGAGCTTGTGCTTGTGAAGGGCTTCCTACAATACCTGGAGTGTGAAAGCATAATAAATGCTTGCTGTTTATGTTTTTGACATTATATATTTAATTTAGTACTATTATGAGTAAAAGTAATTTATTTTTCACATCAATTTTATCAGCATCAGTGCTTCTCAGAAAGAAAGGCAGAAGTACATTTTACTTTTTCTTTTTTTAAGGGCCAAACTCGTGGCATATGGAGGGTCCCAGGCTAGGGGTCAAATTGGAACGGTAGCCTCTGGCCCACACCACACCACAACCACAGCCATGTGGGATCCGAGCCACATCTGCAACCTACACCACAGCTCAGGGCAGTGCCGGACTCCCTCCCAGGGATGCCGGGGGTCTAACCCACAACCCCATGGATACTAGTCGGATTCGTTTCTGCTGCGCCACAGTGGAAATTCCCTGTTTTACTTCTGTTGCATTGGTGATGTATTTGATTAATTTGTATTAAGAGAATGTTGACTAATCATGAGATTATAATAACAATATTCACATTTTACACTTTCAAAGCATCTTTATGGTAATTGCCTTCAGGAAGATATTTCATTGTTATGTGTGAAAATGATTTTCAAATATATGTCAACAAAGGAAATTAAATCTATCTCAGAATTAATGTGTGATATGGTGCATTTGAAACTTTAGTACAGAGATTAATGTTTAGTAATTAAAAGTTAACATAAAGTACCAGCCAAAGAGTGGAACTCTTCTGAGGGGCGCTTCCTGAGGGAGCGGGGCCTGAGGGAGGTCCCCGTAGTCCCTTTTGCTTTGGGACCTCTTTGGCGATGTCGGCAGCCCCCGTGCTGCTCCTCACCTCGCTGGAAAGCAGTTTATACGCCTGGGCTTGGGCTGCGTCGATCATGGGCACGCGACGACTGTGAAGGAGTATTGTTATGTGTTTGCCATGCAGTCAAAGAAAAATTGGCATTGTTTTACTTGGTATTGAAAAGTTTACTGTGTGCTTTTTAAATGCTACCTAAAAATGTGCTTGTGTTGTAGGTGAATGTAAACTGATGCTTTAGAAAATCTTTTATGAAATTCCTATTTCCAAACACCCTCTAGCGTGTCCGGTCACCCACGTTGAACAGTGTTTTAGTATTACAGGGTTTTCTTTTTTGTGCTTTCCCGTGTCATCTGCTCTTGTGGCACAAACATTTTAAAACTGTGATGTGTCAGACATCATGTCATTTCACCTCTCACAAGTCTTCATTGCACAAAGCCGAAATGGTGAGAGGAAGGCATTCTTTTTTTTTTTTTTTTTTTTAGGGCCACACCCACGGCATATGGAGGCTCCCAGGCCGGGGGTTAAATCAGAGCTGCAGCCACAGCAACACGGGAACTGAGCCGTGGTGGCGACCTACACTAACCTCATGGCAACACTGGATCCTTAACCCACTGAGCGAGGCCAGGGGTCGAACCCCTGTTCTCATGGATGCTAGTCAGGTTCGTTAACTGCTGAGCCACAATGGAAACTCCAGGAAGGCATTTTTTAAATCTGAGTTCCATTATCACAGCTAAAAACATTATGCCACTTGATACCCAGTGACATTTAAATATCCCATTTGTTTAGCAAATCTAAATTCTCTTGTGGCACAGTGGGTTAAGAATTCAGTGTTGTCACTGCAGCCCCTCAAGTTTGATCCCTGACCTGGGAACTTCCGCCTGCCACAGGTGAGGCCGAAAAAACAGAAAGAAAATGACAGTGGAGGAGTTTCTGTGGCTCAGTGGTAACAAACCCAACTAGTATCCGTGAGGATGAGGGTTTGATCCCTGGTCTTGCTCAGTAGATTAAGGATCTGGAATTGGTAGGTCAGCAGCTACAGCTCCAATGCTGCCTCTGGCCTGGAAACTGCCGTATGGCACAGGTACTGCCCTAAAAAGACAGGAAGGAGGGGAGGCGGAGAGGGAAGAAAAGAGAAGAAAATGACAGTGGACTTTTTTTTTTTAAAAAGTAGAAAAACCAACCTTTTGAAATCTGTTTAATAAAATTATCAAAGTCTACTTGTTATATTTGAATCTTAGGATTCCCCATACTTTTGAGTGTTTGCAGCTCTTTTATTTTATTCTCAGATACATAAATCTTAGAATTTTTATAGTTCAGAAAAATCTCCTTTAGTTATTTTATTCAAAAGTCCTTCTTACATGAATAGTATCTCTTTCATCACATGCTGTATGTATTAGCTGATATTAACTGGACATTTGTCTAGGTTCGTATGATGATTCTTTTCTATAAACTATGCTTAATGCTTGTCATTTCATGATTTTTCCTTTCTCTTTTTATCCCTAAAGCTCAAGCTATAAAAGCCAAAGGTCCTGTGACGATCCCGTACCCTCTTTTCCAGTCCCACGTGGAAGACCTTTACGTGGAAGGACTTCCTGAAGGAATCCCTTTTAGAAGACCATCCACCTACGGGATTCCTCGCCTTGAGAGGATATTACTTGCAAAGGAACGGATTCGTTTCGTGATTAAGAAGTAAGACGCTTGGACTTTTTTTGTCTGTTTTCTTGATTGGTGCCTTTTTAAATTTTTTTTTTATTTTTAGGAGTGTACCTGCAGCACATGGAGGTTCCCAGGGTCACAGTGGAGCTGCAGCTGCCGGCCTGCACCGCAGCCATAGCAATGCTAGATCCTCGCTGCATCTGTGACCTGCACCACAGCTCACGGCAACACCGGATCCTTGACCCACTGAGTGAGACCAGGGCTCGAACCCGCATCGTCATGGATACTAGTCGGGGTCGTTATGGCTGAGCCATAATCGGAACTCCCAGTGCGTCTTTTTATACTGTACAAATATTCATTAACCAGTAGGGCTATAACTAACATAACTGATTTTCTTTCTTTCTTTTTATATCTTTCTTCCCTTTTTTTGGCCCTATGGACTTCCTAGGCTGGGACCAAATCTGAGCCACCATTTCAGCAATGCTGGGTCCTTAACCCACTATGCCAGATTGGGGATTGAACTGCCTCCCAACACTGTAGAGTTGCCGTGTTCCCTTTGCATCACAGCATGAACTCCCTCGCGTACCTGATTTTCATACAGGCATTGTTTGCTTTTCCAGTGTTTGCTAAGACTGCTGAGGAAATATTAAAGGAATTATTAATATAATAACAGTGTCTTAGAGTTCCCATTTCTGGCTCAGCAGAAACGAGTCCAGCCAGTATCCATGAGGATGCGGGTTCGACCCTTGGCCTCGCTTGTTGGGTTAAGGACCTGGCGTTGTCATGAGCTGTGGTATAGGTCGCAGACGTGGTTCGGATCCTGTGTTGCTATAGCTGTGGCTGTGGTGTAGGCCAGCAGCTGTAGGTAGCTCTGATTTGACCCCTAGCCTGGAAACTTCCTTAGGCTGTACCTGCAGCCCTAAAAAGCAAAAAAGTACCGGGAGTTCCCTGGTGACCTACAAGGGAAATTATCCAGCATTGTCTCTGCTGTGGTTCAAGTGACCCTGGCCTGGGGATTTTCCTGTGCTGTGGGCAGGCGTGGTTAAACGAACTGAAAGCGGCAGTTGAAATGGCATGTGTGAATGCTTCCATTTAAAAATGGGAGCCACATCACATATTACCACATTTTCTAACTAAAATTTCTCTTAAAGTAAAAGGTTTTAAAAAATAAGAGCAACCTATTTCAGGAAATGTAGATATATGGAGACTTTTTATTAGATTCATGAGTCAAGTGTTGGATTTGTTTTTTGTTTTTTTTTTTTTTTTTTTTTTGTCTTTTTGCTATTTCTTGGGCCGCTCCCACGGCATATGGAGGTTCCCAGGCTAGGGGTCCAATCGGAGCTGTAGCCACCAGCCTACGCCAGAGCCACAGCAACGCGGGATCCGAGCCGTGTCTGCAACCTACACCACAGCTCACGGCAACGCCGGATCGTTAACCCACTGAGCAAGGGCAGGGACCGAACCCGAAACCTCATGGTTCCTAGTCGGATTCATTAACCACCGCGCCACGACTGGAACTCCTGGATTTGTTTTTAAATGGGAACAATTGGAGAATAGTTGTCTATGAAATTAAGAAATATAATTGCTAAACTGAAATATTTAATTAAAAGGCTAAAAGATTGTTAGTCCTATAAATTGTAAAGAACATTGCATCTCTGAGATGTAAATAAGGATGTTTCAGTCCTTATCTAGTGACATCTGACCTAAAGTGAAAAGTATAGGGAAAAAAAAGTATAGAAAATGAGTAGCAGTTATTTTTCAAGCCTAAAAAATGTGTGGAGCAGGATACATGAGAGGAAAACAAAGAGATGTGCTGAGTCACATTTCATAAAGTTTCTGTGCCCTCCAGATGACGTAAGAAATCATTAGATTCCAGAGAATAAGACCGTGACATCCGTGAGTGAAAATCACACTGATTATACCCTTGGAAGTTGTAACACATTCTTTCCAAGTGTGAAGTAAGAATGATTTGATCCTTGAATTCTGTAGCCGGCCAAACATGTATACAGCAAATAAAGATTCCAGCATTCAGGTTCCCATGTGGCACCTTCGGAGTGCGGGGACGCAGGTTCGATTCCACGCCTGGCACACGGGTCAAAGTTCTGGCATGGCCCCAGCTGCTCCTTGTTTCAAAACTGTGGCTGGCTCAGATTTTTTGGCCAAAGAAGAAAAAGAAAGTAAAAGATTCCATCCAAGAAGAGGCTGGGGAGTAGTCTCTTATGAAGTTGAATGGTAGACAAAAAGGGCTTGTTATAAAACCCTGGTCTTAGTCCGCAACCATAAACAAGTGCTTCTTCCTCCTACATACTGATACATTAATAAGCATGTGGTTTTAGGAACTTTTTTGTACTGTTGTTTTCTTATAGTGCTTGCTTTTTAATTTATTAGAAGTGTGACGTTTATAACAATATTTAAAGAAAAAATTATTTTGTCGATTTTCCTCATAGCTGCTAGTCTTAAAGCGTATACAACTCTTATGTTTGGATATTTAAATGCTCTTGCAAGCTAATCACAAGGTACTCCTGCTGTTTTGATGCATTGCTTTATGGGAAGCCATCTTCCACATTTGGAAGGGACTTTTTAAGTCTTTCCTCAGAGGTTACTGTGGTTAGTCCTGATAAACATAAACCATCTTGTTTATTTAGAAGGGTGATTCCACATGTTAGCAATTGTTTAACTTCACATCTCCTTAATATTGTTCAAAAAGTGCTTGCACCATTGACTGAATCCTGTGTTAGTTTCCAGCATTTCTGAGGTTTGGGGTGATGGGGTCTTGCTTCTCTGTGATTGTGCTCTCCTCCCCTCTCCCTGTTACTTGAGGCCATTACAGGAAAATAGAATGATGTTGGGTCTGTGTATATAACTTTTTAAAGTTAGATTATGCAAATTCTGTGATTGATGAGTTACGTTTTAAGGGGTGTTTCATATATTTGGAAAATTCAAAAACATGCATCTTGCCCTGCAAATATTATTTTTGGAATATATTTAAGATTTGTATAACCACATTATAGACATGTTGAAGTAAGGTGGTCTTTAATGCAAGATGGAAGAGTCTCATTTAAAGTTTGTGTGGTTTGCTTCCTTTGGTGTTGTGCTCTTCTGAAATATCTTTGATTTGATTTATAAAAGTTAATGCTTGTGTGTGTATACACACATTCCATGAAGCACCTCATGAAACAATATACCATTATCATTTGGTTTAATACTCTGGAAATCTTGAGAAATTAGGATTTAATTGTGCTCAGGAGTCTAGGTCGTCTTTTAAAAACTGGCCTTGGTGAGTTCCCGTTGTGGTGCAGTGGAAATGAATCCGACTAGTCACCATAAGGATGTGGGTTCGATCCCTGTCCTGGCTTAGTGGGTTAAGGATCTGGTGTTGCTATGACCTGTGGGGTAGGTCGCAGATGGAGCTCGCATCCTGCATTGCTGTGACTTTTGTGTAGGCCGGCAGCTGTAGCTCCAATTCAGCCCCTCTCCTGGGAACATCCATGTGCTGCAGGGGTGGCCCTAAAAGGGAAAAAAAAAAAAAAAAAAACTGGCCTGCATGACTGAAGATGAAATAAGTACTACTCATTTTAACTGAAATATTTTCTAGTAAATATTTAGTAATTTTTCTCATCTTTCAGACATGAACTTTTGAATTCAACTCGTGAAGACTTACAGCTTGATAAGCCAGCTTCAGGAGGTAGGTTTCCAGTCTTACGTCAAATTATATGTCAATTCAGAACGTGAAAAATAAACTCGTTTTCTTCCTAGAAAGCCTTTATAAATCAATGTAGATATCACATTTCTGGTTAGATTATAAAAGGACCATGTTTGTTCTGCTTTTGAGATACATAATATATGGAATATAGTCTATATTAGTGGAATTATCATCTGTTACTGTGCCCAGGGCTTAAATGAGACTTAACGCACATAGCCCTAGGCATCGTTTGTTTGTTAGATGTGTTTTGAGGGAAATACAGTTGTGATTTGTTCTCCTTACTTGCTTTTGGCAGGGGGGATTTAAATACAAATTGCATCACTTAGAGTTGGTGAAATAGAAGGATTGCCAGCATTATTGTAGCCCTAGACTTACCGCAGAAATCGCCTGCTAGCTGCTCTTGAGTAAAATGAATTCTATTTCCTGGCTTTTATGATGACACTTCAGAGTATCTGTGTAAAATCACTCCTAAATTGTAAAATTTCATTTTTGTCATTGTTTTGTGTGCTTTTACTCTTTTTATTCAGTGTTAGCTCTGTTTTAATAAACAAGGATTCTGAAAATCTTAGAGATGATTTTAGTTAGAACAGGAAAACAATACTAGCTATTTAATAATTTATAATATTTAATAATGTATTACTGTCATCAAATTAGAGAATTTGTGTATGTTACTCTTGCAGTAAAGGAAGAGTGGTATGCCAGAATCACGAAATTACGAAAGATGGTAGATCAACTTTTCTGCAAAAAATTTGGTAAGTCTTAATTTTCCCTCTCTCTAAAGTATATTAGAGAATAATTTTTCCAGATTTTGCTTTAAGAAAGTAAATACAATGAATGACTCATCTCTAGTATTTTTTTTTTTTAAATTTATTTTGAAACGTTTTAAACCCATTCAGAAGAGGAGACACTGTTGTAATGAACCCCCGTGTACTTGTTACTAAGTTGTTCAGACTGTACAGGTTATTCAGCACAGGGCATTGCACAGTTCAGGGATCCTTTTGTCCTCATAGCTTTTCTTTTCATTTCATTTCTTTTTTTCTTTTTTTTCTTTTTTCTTTTTTGTCTTTTTAGAGCCATACCCGCGGCATATGGAGGTTCCCAGGTAGGGGTCAAATCGGAGCTGCAGCTGCCGGCCTACGCCAGAGCCACAGCAACTCGGGATCCGAGCCACGTCTGCGACCTACACCCCAGCTCACGGCAATGCCAGATCCTTAACCCACTGAGCAAGGCCAGGGATCAAACCCGCAACCTCGGTTCCTAGTCAGATTCTTCTCCACTGCGCCACGACGGGAACTCCCTCATAGCCCTTCACAGTGGTGGCTGTGCCTGGGTTATCTTGTTTGTGGTGCTTGCTGTGCTTGCATCTCTAAACACTTAGAATACTCAGATTTGGTTTATCACTGCAACTGCTTTTGTTTCCACAAGGAACACCCTTACTTTGTCCTGCTTTTTGGCAACATTCAAAGTAGTTGTCTTATTTTTTTTCTTAAGCATTTTAAACTATTTTTATGGAAACTTCCAGTGGTTACTGACTCTCTTGCTGACTCGGTCTTCTTCGCTCTCTCACCGGCACCTCCCTCGGGTTCATTCTTTAAACCGTGGCGTGCTCCTCCACGGCTCAGACTGAAGCCCTCTTCTCTCATCTTGCCTTCTCCATAGTAGTCCACCCTGTCTGTCAGAGGGGAGTGTTGGCTATATTCCTCATGCCTTTCTCCCGCCACCCCTTTGTGTCCATGCAGCTATTGGAGAGCTCTGCAGACCGCACGCGTCCTAAGGAAATAAATCCCCTATGAGCCTCTACAGCGTGTTCCTTTCCCAGCCCACTGAGCGGCATCACGTTCTACTCAGTTGTCCAAGCCAAACCCCTAGCAGTCAGGCTTGGGTTCTTCATTTCCCCAAGGCCTTCTGCTGACTCTACATTTAAAACATATTGCAGGAGTTCCCGTCGTGGCGCAGTGGTTAACGAATCCGACTAGGAACCATGAGGTTGCGGGTTCAATCCCTGCCCTTGCTCAGTGGGTTAACGATCCGGCGTTGCCGTGAGCTGTGGTGTAGGTTGCAGACGCGGCTCGGATCCCGCGTTGCTGTGGCTCTGGCGTAGGCCAGTGGCTGCAGCTCTGATTAGACCCCTAGCCTGGGAACCTCCATATGCTGCGGGAGCGGCCCAAGAAATAGCAAAAAAAAAAAGACCAAAAAAAAAAAAACCATATTGCAGGAGTTCCCTTTTTGGGCAGTGGGTTAAGGATCCAGTGTTGTCCCTGAGTGGCCATGGCCAAAAACCAAACCAAAACAGCAACAGCAAAATACTGCAAACTCACTTCCTTCTTCTTCACTGTGCTTTGTCAGTGTAGTCAAAGCCAGTGTCTTGCAGTTCCTGTGTGGCTAAATAGGTTAAGGATCCAGTGTTGTCAGTGCAGCGGCTTGAGTGGCTGCTAGCGCAGGGGTTTTTGATCCTTGGCCCTGAAACTGTAGCATCCATTGGGCCTCATTGAATTAAAACACTGAGAAGACCAAAGGAAGGATAGACATGCCACAGTAAAGAGAATGTAGGGCTTCTCGCAGTTTTGTGAAAGAAACGATGTGTTTTGCCACAAAAAATCCAGTCTTCTGTGTGAGGATTCCTGTTCCTCACATGGTTTCCAAAAGTACTGTATGGCCCCGGTCTTTCTACGTGTAAGTGATTTACAGTGTTGTGCTAATTTCTGTTGGATAGCAAAGCGGCTTAGATGTACACATGTGTGCGTTCTTTAGTAGTCCTTTCCGTCATGGTTTACCCCAGGAAGTTGGACGTGGCTCCTTGTGCTCTACAATAATATGTCGGTTGCCTGTCCCTTATAAATGTGACAGTTTGCATCTGCTCTCCCTCAGCTCCCAGTTCATTGTTTTGTCTGAGTATATGACCAAGAGTCAGATTGCTGGATCATGTGCTGATTCTCTTTTTAGTTTTCTGAGCAAACTCCCTACTGTTCTCCATAGTAGTTGCACTCACTTACATTCCCACCAGCAGTGTAGGAGGGTTCCCTTTTCTCCACACCCTCTCCAGCCTTTGTTGCATGTGGCCCTGTAACTTAAAGACCCAGTAAACCAGCTTTTAGGTGCAACTCAAGTGCAGTTACAAACTTAGATCATTTAATTGTTTCTTATTTTCAGAATCCATGTACTTACATTTTACTTACTAAACCATTTAACTCCCTAAGAATTTAAAGCATTGGGGAAATTTCAGAATATAAGTTTTTCCTCATCAATATCTTTGTCCACCCATCATGAATATAGGACCTTAGTTAAAATTTATCTCCTCATACATGAAGTCAGAAATCAGCTAATGAACAATAAACTAAAGGGTTTTCGCCACTTTAAAAATCATTATATTTCCAAGGCATTTAGTAAAATAAGATTCTGAACATTATTTATCATTAGAGATGCCGCCATAGTGTCATAATTCATGAGTAGGTGACATATGATAATAAGCATTGACATGAACGGGTTTAAACTTCCGGCCTCACATTTAGTTCTAGAAGTTGAGCCTGGTATAAACAGCCAATTCTATTTGGTCATTGCTGCTAGCCAGCAAGCTGACTTTTCCTCCGTGGCCGTGGAAACAGAAGAAGGTAGCATTGTATCAGAGCCAAGAGGCTAGGTAAGAGTTTATGTATTATTACATTACAAACAACAAAATCCTGCTCGTGGCCCTGTGTGTGTCGCCTGGAACTGCACTTATTTAAAGAGACAAAAGCCAGAAGAATGGTTGATTTCTTTAAGGTTTCTGAAAGGGAAAGAAGAAACATAAGATTCTCTATAGTATCAAACATTACAAGTCTTGAAAGTTATACTGCATTAGTCCCATAGTGCATCATTTAGCACCTGTTAACCCTTGTGTGTCAGTTGCTAAGAACTCAGCGGTACGGAAGAGAGTGCTTTCCCGGGGGAGGACTTCTTTTATAAGTTAGGGAAGGATGCAGAGTAAAGCAACATGTCAATACATATTACATTAGAAAGTGTTAAGTGGTCAGAAAAAATTAAGCCGAATAAGGGGAAGAGGATGGTTACTTAACATGGGGAGGCCTCCTTAGTAGCGTGAACAGCTCAGGTCAAACTATGTTGGCCTCCCCTTTTCTATAACTAGGTGCTATTTTTCTATCAGTTCCAACAACGGGTTCTTTTTTATCTTAGAGGAAGTTTATTAAAATTAGGATTATGTGGTTTTTTGTTATATTTAAGAGAGTATTACACACACGTGTGGGTGTGATTGCTTCTACCGTATTTTTTAAGGAAATACTTCTTTCAACAACTATGGTCTAAATTCCATTATGTTTGGTTTTTCAAACTTGCATTCCTTACTTACATCAAAGAGATTCTAATACTTATCAGATGTGGTGCTTCATGGAAGGAAGAAATTAGGACAAAAGGCCTCTGAATTGGAGAAGAAAGTCACACTGAGCATCTAAGAAATGCAAATTAATCTTTCAAGGAGCCATTCTCTTTTAAACCATCAGATTGTAAAATATTTAAATGTGAACACACAGAATACAAGAAACATTTGTAAATGCTGATATTTTGTAAATTGTTTGCATCTTTATTGTTTCAGTTCTGTTTGGATGTGGCTTCAGAGTAGGGATTGGTAATCATATTTTTACCTTTTTTTTTGTCTTTTGTCCTTTTAGGGCCTCACCCTCAGCATAAGGAGGTTCTCAGGCTAGGGGTCTAATCAGAGCTGTAGCTGCCCGCCTACGACAGAGCCACAGCAATGCCAGATCCTTAACCCACTGAGCGAGGCCAGGGATCGAACCCGCAATCTCATGGATCCTAGTTGGATTCGTTTTCGCTGTACCACGACAGGAACTCCCATATTTTTATATTTTAAAATTTCAATTCCAAACCTATTCAAAATTAGCAGAATATTACGATGCATTCCCACATACCCATTTTTTGTATTCAACGACCATTAAGGTTTTCCACGTCTTGTTCATCCTTGAGCTTGTGTTCCCTTGCAGGAGTGTTATAAAGCAGGTCACAGGCATTGTGCCATTTCACTTGTTTAGTGCACGTCTGTCCGTCAACAGTGTTGACATTTGTAAACACCGTCACAGTGTCATCATCACATTTGACAGAATTAATACTCTTACACAAGCCTTCATTTTGTTTTCTTATTCACCTGAAAAATACCTCTAAAGTTTTTGCTTTGAATCCAGATTTAACAGTAAACAAGGTTCTTGATAGGTCTCTTTCAGTCTAAGCCAGTCTCTGCTTACTATTTTTATTTCGCATTCCGTGAATTATTTTCTTTTAAAATAGTACGCTCATGAGGTTTAAGGGGTAAGGGACTTTAATCTCATGGTCATAGTACAGATAAAAGTATAGCCTGGAATGTTAGCTTGCAAAAGCCAATAAAAATTATTACACTCATAAAACATTTAAGTAGCAGAAGCCTGCATCTAGAGACTTGAAAAAGTAGCATTTAAGTTGCATTCTTTATTGTTGATCCTGATTTTCCTCTACTTATTTATTCTAAAAGATAGTGGTTTTTGTTTTTGTTTTCGCTTTTAGGGCTGTACTCCGGCATAGGAAAGTTTCCAGGCTAGGGGTCGCATCAGAGCTACAGCTGCCAACCTGTGCCACAGCCACATGGGATCTGAACTGCGTCTGCGACCTTACAACACCACAGCTCACCGCAAGGCCAGGGATTGAACCCACATCCTCATGGACACTCGTTGGGTTTGTTTTTGCTGTGCCACAACGAGAACTCCAAAAGCTACTTCTTGATCGTAGGTCATTTAATGTTTGCATTTGCTGTATTAAGTCTATTTCAGTAGTTAGTATAGATGTTTTCAGAGTATGCTTTGCTTTTTAAAAAGTTGATGTGTTCTTTGCTATGAATTGAATTGAAATATGACTTCAACAGGAACTTAGCCTCCAGCCTTCTGAATTGCTTTTCTTTTGTAAAGCCGAAGCCTTAGGGAGCACCGAAGCCAAGGCTGTACCTTACCAGAAATTTGAAGCACATCCCAACGATCTCTACGTGGAAGGACTGCCAGAAAACATTCCTTTTAGAAGTCCCTCGTGGTATGGAATCCCAAGGCTGGAAAAAATCATTCAAGTGGGCAATCGAATTAAATTTGTTATTAAAAGGTAGGCTTATGATTTTGCAGAAACAAATTTTAATGTCATCCTTGAGAAACACGTAATGTCATGAAAGTGGGCCTTTTTGGCTCACAATTGGACTTACTCTCCATATTTAAAAGTAATACATTTAGATTCTTTTTTGTTGTTGCATCCTTGGCACGTCCCTGGGGTAGAGAGGGAACCCGTGCCATGGCAACCCAAGCCGCTGCAGTGACAACCCGGATCCTTAACCCACTATGCCACAGAGGAACTCAGAGATGCCTTTTTTTGAGGAAATGTCTGCGTAGTACCAGATACCAGTTACAGTTTATCCCAGCAGGAGCCCTGTCCTTGGGAGGTCTGATGCATTAATGCAGTCAAGTGTCACAGAGTGCTTTGGGAGAGAAGGCAAGGGTGGCAGGCAGGTTGGTCACTTGTGCGTAGAGAATGCAGGCAAGGGGTGTCAAATAAAGGAAGTCAGTCCAGTAAGGGCAGGGAGGTGTCAGTTGCAGCCCCACCGCTCTGTGTGGAGGAGTGACGCCCTTGAGAGCGCAGTGGGTCGGACAGACTGAGATGGCCCAGCTGGGGCACGTGGAGTTCCCAGGCCTGGGATTGAATTCAAGCTGCAGTTTTGACCTACACTGCTTCCGTGGCAACACTGTGCCAGGCTGGGGATCAAAACCACACCTCCACAGTGACCAGAGCTGCTGAAGTTGGACTCTTAACCCACTGCACTACAGCAGGAACTGCACTATCTTTTTTTTTTTTTTTCTCCTTTTTTTTAATGGCCGCATCTGTGGCATATGGAGGTTCCCAGGCCAGGGGTCAGATCGGAGCTACAGCTGCCAGCCTTCACCACAACTCATGGCAATGCCGGATCCTTAACCCACTGAGCAAGGCCAGAGATTGCACCCGCATCCTCCTGGATACTAGTTAGGTTCATGACCCACTGTGCCACAACGGAAATTCCTCTATTGTCTTCACTACAGAAGAATTGGGGTGGAATTTGCTTACTGCTTGGGGTTGTGCATCTGTAGGCTTGATTGTTGGGACAAGCTTGAGGATGACATGGCCAGCTTTATCTAGCTGTAATGTGCTCTGCTTTGTCTGAGATTTAGAAACAGGTTGAACCGATTTGGGGCAGAAAGCAACTGTTTTGCACAAGCTTAAAGTGCCTTTGAGGACTGGGGGTCCCAACCAGAATCTTAGTCAATTGCTATTTTCAAAATCTAGAGTCAGCAAAATGACTTTTCCTGTGGAAATGAGGCCGAATGAACCATATTGGGAGTCAGGGTGGTCCTAGCGCTCTCATCCTCATATCAATTGTATTTTTACAGACCAGAACTTCTGACTCACAACACTACTGAAGTCACTCAGCCGAGAACAAATACACCAGGTAAGAGAGTTGTGAAATTCCCTTTTTTTTTTTTTTTTGGCTTTTTAGGGCCGCATTTGCGGCATATGGAGGTTTCCAAGCTAGAGGTTGAATCAGAGCCGTAGCTGCCGGCCTCCGCCACAGCCACACAAGATAAGGTGTGTCTACGACCTACACCACAGCTCACGGCAACGCCGGATCCTTAATCCACTAAGCGAGGCCAGGGATAGGATCCTCGTCCTCCTGGATGCTAGTCCAGTTCGTTAACTGCTGAGCCACGACGGGAACTCCATGAGATTCCTTTTTAAGAGCTTAAACGCGTAGTTTTTAAGCTTTTACTTGTCTTTTAAAGCCACAGAATTCTTCTTTTTCCACCCAGAAAATCTTCCGTGGACGCGCAATACAGGCAAACTCCTTCATTTATCAATGTGAACACAGTTTTAGGGAAACTGGAGCTTTGCATTTAGATCAGTGGTGCTTAGTAGAAATAAAATGTGCAACACAAATGTAGCCATTTATGTTCTTTTAAACTTTTTAGTAGCTAGATCCGTGTTGCATCCTATAATCAATACAAATAAGTACATGATGAGTTAAATTACTTTTTTTTCTTTTGGCTGCACCCTCAGCGAGAGGAAGTTCCAGGGACCACGGATTGAGTCCGAGCCACAGCTGCGACAGTGCTGGATCCTTAACCCACTGTGCCATCCCGGGGATCAAACCTGCATCTCAGCAGTGACCCGAGCCACAGGGGGAATGCCTGCATTCCATTTGTTTATGTTCTTTATTTGAAACTCTGGTGTGTGTGTGTCACACAGCACGCCTTAATTGCAGCAGCCACATTTTAAGTGCTCAGTTGCCCGCATGCAGATTTAGACCTCAGTCGTTCTTCACAAGGCCTTGCTTTTCTAAATGACAGATGCTGAGGTTGCAGCAGCTCTATTTGACATCTCGCCCGGTAGAAAAGAACCCGATTAGAGTCCTGTTATCAAAAGACGCTCCATTCTCCCAGTCCTTAGCAGTACTTGGCCTTCGA
Source organism: Phacochoerus africanus (assembly GCF_016906955.1). Classification (NCBI taxonomy): domain Eukaryota; kingdom Metazoa; phylum Chordata; class Mammalia; order Artiodactyla; family Suidae; genus Phacochoerus; species Phacochoerus africanus. The sequence continues at coordinate 12,847,966 of NC_062548.1, forward strand.
CCATTCATAGTGGACCTTAGACAGAATTAGAAGTTTTCCTTCATTCCAACAAAACTCCTTGGTCTGCCAGTGACCCACACGTTAGTCTTTGCCGGGCCAGTGGAAGTCCTAGAATACCTGTCAAAGAGTCGTGTTAGTCACGGCCATCAGAGACGTGTACTTGACCCTTAGGTACCAGCTGTGTGCTCAGATACACCATGCGGGTTCACTTTGCTGTCAGTTTGGGTAGATGTCACATGTGAGAACGTTCTGGAGCTAACCAGGTAATTGAGTTTGAAGGGGAAGAATAAGGCAGTGCTCTGTCCTTGCGTGGGATGGTGCAGAGGTCCCTCTGCATTAGAGGAGCAAAGGCAGGAGAAGGACGTGGAGCCTCAGGAGGAGGAGGAGAGCCGGGATAGCGTTACAGTAATACTCAAACTTGGTTTGGCCAGACTTACTTCCTCTGGTTGAATGGCTGAGGTATAATAGTCAACCCTTGAGATGCTACATTTTCTTCTTAAAAAAAAGTTTGAAAGTACTTCCGCGGTTGCAGTAAAGTACAAGAATGCTGAAAGACATTGTGAGGCCCCCAGCCAACCTTCGGCCGTGTCTTGAGAACTCGTCCAGCACGTCTTGCCGCCTTGCCTCCGAGTCGGGATTCTTGCTCTCTCTGCGCCTTGGCGCTTGCTCTGCCTGTCCCTCCTTCCCTGGCCAGAGCCTCCGCCCTCCCTCCACTGTCTCTGGGTCCACCTGCGTCCTCGCAGCTCAGCTCCAGCACACGAGCCCTGATTTTCTGTCCAAGAAAGTGGCACATAGATGTCTTTTAGAATAGCTTATTCTTTCCCTCATTTCTGTTATATTTTAAAGGGGATGTTCTTTTATAAATAAGAGTAAGAAAATAAACCGAATTGTAGATGTGATAGTGTTGAGTGGCATCTCCCTAACCGCTGTATCATTTATTTCTTGCTGGGATTAGGGAAGTTTTCCTTTGTGAATCTGTAGGCACATATCTGTTCAATTAAAAAAAGGAATGGGAGTTCCCGTGGTGGCGCAGTGGTTAACGAATCCGACTAGGAACCATGAGGTTGCGGGTTCGGTCCCTGCCCTTGCTCAGTGGGTTGACGATCCGGCGTTGCCGTGAGCTGTGGTGTAGGTCGCAGACGCGGCTCGGATCCCGCGTTGCTGTGGCTCTGGCGTAGGCCGGTGGCTACAGCTCTGATTCGACCCCTAGCCTGGGAACCTCCATATGCCGCGGAAGCGGCCCAAGAAATAGCAAAAAGACAAAAAAAAGGAATGCCTGGAGTTCCCATTGTGGCACAGGCATTGGAACCATGAAGTTGTGGGTTTGATCCCTGCCCTTGCTCAGCGGGTTGAGGATCCAGCGTTGCCGTGAGCTATGGTGTAGGCCGCAGACATGGCTCAGATCCGGTGTTGCTGTGGCTGTGGTGTAGGCCAGCAGCTGTGGCTCTGATTTGAACCTTCACATGCTGAGGGTGTGGCCCTAGAAAGTAAGTAAGTAAATAAATAATAAATGGAGGGAGGGAGAGAGGAGGGCAGGCAGGCAGGCAGGCCTGTATGAAGGCAAGTCCTATTCTGGCTGAACCCGGTACAAGGGGCCTGAGTCTTAGGCACCTGATCCTCCCATGCTTGGCAGGGTTCCTTGATGTACCTCCAGGGCACATTGGTTTCATGAACAAGTTCTTCTGTATTTATTGTGCAAACTTACATTTGAATTTTGTCTCCCAGAGTTCCCGTCGTGGCGCAGTGGTTAACGAATCCGACTGGGAACCATGAGGTTGCGGGTTCAGTCCCTGCCCTTGCTCAGTGGGTTGACGATCCGGCGTTGCCCTGAGCTGTGGTGTAGGTTGCAGACGCAGCTCGGATCCCGTGTTGCTGTGGCTCTGGCGTAGGCCGGTGGCTACAGCTCTGATTCGACCCCTAGCCTGGGAAGCTCCATATGCCGCGGGAGCGACCCAAAGAAATAGCAAAAAGACAAAAAAAAATAATAATAATGATAATAAAAATAAATTCTGTCTCCCTGTACGACTTCTGATATTTGGCAAGTGCAGGAAATCATTCTCTTCCCTCTGACTCCAAAGTCTCTGGATTGTGCACCTAAAACTACTATAATGTTATATGTCAGTTATCGCTTTCTTGTTTAAATGGCATTACTGGAAAGAATAGCATCCAGTCTAATTTTGTGTCAGCACCCATAAGGGACCTTGTTAATTAGATTTGTTTTTGCTTTCTAGTCAAAGAAGATTGGAATGTCAGAATTACTAAGCTCCGGAAGCAAGTGGAAGAGATTTTTAATTTGAAATTTGGTAAGTAAAGCAGTGATTATGTCTTAATTGAAAAACAGTAGTCAAAGGCAGTGTTCCGAATGCCCACTACAGCAGGTGTTTCTCCTGGATTCAGCCTTCTGTGTCACAGTGGGAGAGGAAGGGAGGAACTGGGCTAATTCTCAGTCCCTCTGTCCGTATGTCTAATGTGGCTAACGCCGATTGGCAAACAGGATTCATCATCTGTTTCAACTTGAATGTGTTGACAGCACTCTCCTGGAACACTGTCTTGATGATTCTGAGGAGGCTCAGCAAGAGTGTTTCAGGTGATTGGGTGGGTCAGGCTTGGAGAAGGAAGTGAGGAGTGGGAGTGGGAGCAGCGTCCTGGGGCCTTGTGGTGGGCACTCTAGTACCGGGAATTGGCGTTTGCGTCCCACACTCTGCTTCTCGTCTCTCTAGCTTGACCAGTTCTGCCCAGATGCATCGTACACACCTCTACTCTCTTAAACAGCACACTTGCACCTAGACGATAACACAAGGGCTGGGTAGGTGCCATTTCAGTGGAAAGGGCTGTAGTTCATTTCTGCCCAGAGCACAGAGGTAATTTTAACTGACTGTCTTTTTCTTTTTCCTTTTTCTTTTCTTTTTTTTTTTTTTTTCGGTCTTTTTAGGGCTGTACCTACAGCATATGGAGGTTCCCAGCCTAGGGGCTAAATCAAAGCTGTAGCCACTGGCCTACGCCATACCCACAGCATCTCAGGATCCGAGCCACATCTGTGACCTACACCACAGCTCACAGCAATGCTGGATCCTTAACCCACTGAGCGAGGTCAGGGGTCAAACCCGCATCCTCATGGATGCTAGACAGATTCGTTTCCACTGAGCTACGACGGGAACTCTGACTAATTTTCCTTTTGATTCCAGGTGTTAAAGTGTTCCTCTTAAAAACATTTTTAGGCTTTTTCTTCAATTTCACAGACTCTACGGGAAATACCTACATTATTTATTAAGTAGAAATTGCTAGATTGTTGGGAACTCTTGCATAAAATATTTGAGAGTGCTCCAATGTTCACTATAGTGATCATTTGGCAGTATATACAAATATCAAATCATTATGCCCCACACCTGAAACTGATGTTATCTGTGCATTATACCATAATTTTTTAAAAAAATAAAAAGAGAATGCTATCAGACAAAAGCTAAAGACTGTGCAAATTTTAGCTCCCACAATTTATGTTCTCTTACACTTTCAGCTCAAGCTCTTGGACTTACAGAGGCAGTGAAAGTACCATACCCTGTGTTTGAATCAAACCCCGAGTTCCTGTATGTGGAGGGCTTGCCAGAAGGAATTCCCTTCCGAAGCCCTACCTGGTTTGGAATCCCACGACTTGAAAGGATTGTCCGTGGAAGTAATAAAATCAAGTTTGTTGTTAAAAAGTAAGTTCTCTTTGTCTGGAATTAAAACAGTTAAGTTTTAATACGATTTAAATTTTTTCCTAGCTACATGTTCCCGTTAGGGCTTTGGGATCCCTGATGGAAAAGTGTTAGCTCTCCAAGTGTCCACTGCCTTCAGCCCTTTAGCCTGTACCTGCCTTTCTTCTTCAGCACGAGGAGGGTTGTAACACCTGCCTCACAGTGGTGGTTTTCAAGTGTGTGAGACATGCTGTGATGTCTCTTAGTATTTGTAGATATTTGATGGAAGGATCAAAATGCTGATTTTCATGTGCTCTGTTATTCCTGATTAAACCTAAGGGCAGCTGAGTTTTAACAGTTGGGTTTCTCATGTACATATCTGCAGCATTTTGGTAGTTGAAGCTAAACCTAGTGTTAGTTAATTTTCACGTTCATGAAAGAAGTCATTTGCTTTTCATAAAAATCACTTAGCAGGTAGTTGTGGGAAGGACAAGTGAATTTTTCAGTCCATAATGATAGAAATTACTGTTGCATTGTAGTTGTTTTGTGGTCACCTTTATAATAAACATTGGTCATTACTGTTTTTACTGGTTGTGAAGACCAGGATGACACTGGCCACTGTAATGTTTCTTGGTTTTCTCTCTAGACCTGAACTAGTTATTTCCTACTTGCCTCCTGGAATGGCTAGTAAAATAAACACTAAAGGTAAGAGATTGTTTTTCTTTATTATACTTCAGTGCATTAAAACATCCTGAACCATTAGCAGATGCCTTTTTCGGGCTTTCGGTTTGTTGTTTGCTTTGTAAGGTATTTTATTTAACGGATCCCCCTTTCTCTCTCTGCTTTTTAAAAGCAGAAGTTTCCGTGGCAGCTTCAGGCTGCAGTTCGTCCCCTCATTCATGTTTCCCCAGCTCTGTTGAGACTCGAGTTGAGGATTACACCTTTCTTTGGAAAGAACTAAACTATGTGAATTTTAATACACTGCTTTTATAAAGCATCTCCTTCTGTTTGTTTGTCTAACAATACGCAAAAATAATTTGTGTGCTTACTTTATAGCTTTGCAGTCCCCAAAAAGACCACGAAGCCCTGGGAGTAATTCAAAAGTTCCTGAGATTGAGGTCACTGTGGAAGGTGAGGTTGTTCTGGGCCCATTTCTGTCCTCTCTCCAGTGCAGTACATCTATCTGTTGCTTTTTCACTTTTTTATGTAGAAAAAAAGTCTTTTTGTCATTTTAGGGCCACACCTGAAGCATATGGAGGTTGCCAGGCTACCACAGCAACGCCAGATCCAAGTTTCATCTGCAACCTACACCTCAGCTCACGGCAACACTGGATTCTTAACCCACTGAGTGAGGCCAGGAATCAAACCCATGTCCTCATGGATACTAGTTGGGTTTGTTAACCACTGAGCCATGACTGGAAGTCCTATTATTTCTATTTTTATGCAAATGAGTTTTTGCAAAACTAGTTTTAGGTATGAAAAGCTAGCTGTGATAAAACTATATTTCTAAATGTTTCTAATTGATCATTTCAATTAGGACATGAAATTTCTTTCTAGCCTCACTAGCACTTGTTATTTTCTGCCCCTTCTTTGGGGGCGTGCAGAAGTTCCCGGGCCAGGGATTGAACCTGAGCCACAGCAGTGACAAGACCAAACCCCTAACCACTAGGCCACCAGAGAACTCCTGTTTTCTGTTTTTGTGATAATATCCATGCTCATGGGTGTCCTTTTTTTTGGTGAATAATATTCCATTGTGTAGATATACCACATTTTCTTTATCTTTTCATCAGTTGGAGAACATTCATGTGCAGGTTTTTGCGTGGACATGTGTTTTTTAATTCTCTGCCTTTTTTTTTTTAAAGGTTTGATCACTAAATACAAATAAATGTACTAACTAGAATGATTTCATATGGAAATGAAAATATTTAGCTTTTCTTGCTTTGCATGGGAATCAGCAAGTAGGACAGTACGGGCGTGCTCTTTACAGTGGGTAATAAACCCATTTGTTACGCCAGACACTGTGTTTCTAAATTGACTTTTTTTTTTTTTTTTTTTTTGCTATTTCTTTGGGCCGTTCCCGAGGCATATGGAGGTTCCCAGGCTAGGGGTCGAGTCGGAGCTGTAGCCACTGGCCTACACCAGAGCCACAGCAACTCGGGATCCGAGCCACGTCTGCAACCTACACCACAGCTCACGGCAACGCCGGATCGTTAACCCACTGAGCAAGGGCAGGGACCGAACCCGCAACCTCATGGTTCCTAGTGGGATTCGTTAACCACTGCGCCACGACGGGAACTCCTGTGTTTCTAAATTGAAAAAAGTACTGTCTTAACATCACTTGGCACACCTCCCCTCCCCTCTGTGTTTTTGGTTTCTGGTTCAAAAGAAAAGGGGCACTTGGTTTGTATCTGCTTTTCGGCTGTTGATGAATAATGCTGTGAGCATGCCGAGAAAAGGTCAGTGACGGGGTAAAATGAAGAATGGTTTTGACCTGCCTTCAGATTAGCAGAGAAGAGCTTTTTGTTGTCGTATCCAAGCCATATAAGGGCTTTGTCCCATAGTAGCTTTCTTTTGCTTAACCAGTGCTGTAACTAGACCCCAACTTTAATTTATACTTTTGAAATACCATAAATAGTGTTTCAAGGTGGTTTAAGTAGTAGAGAGCTGGGTCCAGTCCAATTCGTTTTGTCAAGACTCGTGATATAGAAAGGAGGGTTTGGGGGTTTATCGTACCTTACTAATACTTTCTTATAAATAATATATCATCCTTAAAAATGGAATTTTTGTATTACCTGAAAATTAAGTTTATTAAGTATATTTTATATGTGATAAAGTGCACTGTTGTAATTGTACCGTTTGAGGTTCGAAAGATAATCTGGAGCAGCATTTTAGTCAGCAGATGGAAAACGTCTGCCTCTAAAGCATGTCCCTCGCGCTCCCCAGCAGTCACTCCTCTGCAGGCCAGGCTACAGGCGACCACTGATGCGCTTTTTGTTACTATGGAATACCTTTGCCTGTTCTCGAATTGCATGTGAATCATGCCATATATATTCTTTTCACAGTTGGCTTCCTTTGCTCAGCACAGTGTTGTTAGATTCATTCTTGTTGCATAGTTCAGTATTTTTATTACTGAGTATTACGTCTTTATATGAATTCACTAGACTTCGTTTCTGTATTTTCCAGTGGATATTTGGGTTTATATACAGTCTTTTTGTAGTCAAGATGCTATGTGAACATTTGTGTCCAAAACCTAGCATATGCTTTCCTTCTCCTGAGTAGATGTTTCAGAATGGAATTCCTGGGCTTTTAACTTTCTAAATAGTTTGGCAGGATGATTCTGTTGCTGTACACTCCTGTCAGGAACGTGTGAGAATTCTGGTTGCTGCATATAATTACAGTACTCAATATTGTCATTCTTTGTTAATTTAGATGTTCTGGTAGATGTGTAGTGTTATTTCTCTTCAGCATAAGCCAGACTGCCAGTTTATTGATTTTGGAATAGGAAGTAGATATTCCACTCGCTTAATTCTGTCAGCTGATCACACCTTTCTTCCTGTCTTGTCCTGGTGCTGTGTAAAGATGGCATCATGAACATGGAGTACAAACATGAGATGCTGACTGGGTGGTCTTGGCAGCCTCTTCACACACTGTGCCCCAGGAAGACTGGAGAGTGTCCTGTCCCTTGCCTGAAGACAAAGACTCCCCAGAAAGCCTGATCTGCCACAGTGACAGGAGTACCTGTAAAATGCGTGGACAGCAATAAGACACATCCATAAGACACATGAGAATAATAAACCAGTGAGCTTGGTTAATTACAGTCCTCTAAGAAGTTTATACGTTATGCCATAGCCAGTTAGGAATGTTGACTCTTTTTAACAATATTGATGGATGGATGGATGGCCTGTCATCTATATGACACCTCTCAGTGACTTATTGCAATCATTGCCTTTCTATAAAGTAACAACCAGTTCATCCTCAACAGTAGCTGGGCTTGAAGTTTAGTAAATATATTTCCTAGCACTCAGTTAGGGGACCTATTAGACTAGTAATGGAAGCTGCACTTTCAGACCAGCTATTTGTGGCCAAATGACTGCTCAATACATTTTGATGCTTGTTGATAATCCATATAGTGTGTCTTCTTTATTCTGTGGAGGACCTGGGATATACTTGAGGAGACACGGAAAAAGCTAAGATGGTTACAAGTTACATCAAGGGCAGATCCACTTTGATAGATTTTATACGTTGGAGTTATGCCTAAGTTTATTTGAAGTTATTTAATGTTAAATCACAGATCTGATGTAAGTCAATATGAAGATTCTGCCTTTTTTTTTTACAGACTTTTTTTTTGTCTTTTTTTTTGCTATTTCTTGGGCCGCTCCCTCGGCATATGGAGGTTCCCGGGCTAGGGGTCGAATCGGAGCTGTAGCCACCCGCCTACGCCAGAGCCACAGCAACGCGGGATCCGAGCTGCGTCTGCAACCTACACCACAGCTCACGGCAACGCCGGATCCTTAACCCACTGAGCAAGGGCAGGGACTGAACCCGAAACCTCATGGTTCCTAGTCGGATTCGTTAACCACTGTGCCACGATGGGAACTCCAGATTCTGCTTTTTAAGTTTTTTATTAGAGTGTAGTTGATTGACAGTGTTGTGTTGATTTCTGCTTTATAGCATAGTGACCCAATCATTTATATATACGCACACACATATATATGTAATTATTTACATTATTTTTCTCATATTCCATCATGGTCTATCCCAAGAGACAGGGTATAGTAGAAAGTGGGTGACAATAAATCTATAATTAAGGGGACTTCTAAAAAGCTTGTCTATTTTAAAGATTTCACAATAAATTGATAAATATATTTTTAAAAAAGAACTTTGGTGATGGGGCGTACTAAGTTCTTCTGTATGGTTATTTGGGTTTTTGTTTCTGTGGGGTTTTTCTTTTTTGTCTCTTCAGGGCCACACCCACGGCATATAGAAGTTCCCAGGCTAGGGGTCAAATTGGAGCTGTAGCCGCCAGCCTACACCACAGCCACAGCAACGTGGGATCCAAGCTACGTCTGCAACCTATACCACAACTCACGGCAATGCCGGATCCTTAACCCACTGAGCAAGGCCAGGGATCGAACCTGTGTCCTCGTGGTTCCCAGTTGGGTTTGTTTACCACTGACCCATGACGGGAACTCCATGTATGGTTATTATATCTGCCAGTTCAACCAGGCTGCTCTGCGAGATCCAACTGATCCAGAAATACTTGGCTTTCATCATTCTGCTGTTGAAGGAAGCTGTGATTTTTTTGTTTGTTTGTTTTATTCCAGAGTTTGAAATTAAAGACTAGAATGTGGACTCTTGACATTTTATAGGATTCTGAGGCCATTGCCAGCCTTTCTTTTAATGGAAAATAACTGATAACCCATAACATTGTTTCTTTTTTCTTTTTTTTTTTTGTCTTTTTGCTATTTCTTTGGGCCGCTCCTGCGGCATATGGAGGTTCCTAGGCTAGGGGTCGAATCGGAGCTGTAGCCACCGGCCTACGCCAGAGCCACAGCAACGCGGGATCTGAGCCGCGTCTGCAACCTACACCACAGCTCAGGGCAACGCCGGATCGTTAACCCACTGAGCAAGGGCAGGGACCAAACCCACAACCTCATGGCTCCTAGTCGGATTCGTTAACCACTGCGCCACGACGGGAACTCCAACATTGTTTCTATATTGTACTAATTCAAAGAAAGGGCATGTCAGACAGAGTCCGCTGGGGAATCTGAAGGAAACCTTTCATAGTGGAGCTAATGTAATTTTATCTAAAACTGTATTTATAGTCTAAATGTTGAAAGAAAAACATAAAAGCAAACACAGTCGCTTCAAAATGGTATGATGAATCATGCAGTGAGCCAGCAGTACCTTGGATCAGCTCGAGAGCTGTTGGGGGAAGCGCCTGTTGTAGGGGTGGGATTAGGAAAAGGGCGGAGGTCTGCAGGGCTGAAGGCAGCGGCTGTTCTCATCGCAGGGGGCTTGTGGGAGTTGAACTCCTGTTGTTTCCCAGTACAGGTTGGCCTTGAAGGGCATATCCTAGAGAAACCACAAGGAGCGCCCAAGCATTATTAACAAACGTGCTGATTATATTTTTTTGTTTGTTTCTTTAATTCTTCTTTAGGCCCTAATAACAGCAACCCTCAAACCTCAGCTGTTCGAACCCCCACCCAGACTAATGGTTCTAATGTTCCCTTCAAGCCTCGAGGAAGAGAGTTTTCCTTTGGTAAATATGTGTTTTATTTTTCTTGATTTCATTTTTTTAAGTAAATGGAATTAATTTAAAAAATGCTTTCTTTTACTCTTTAAATTTTTTTTTAATTTGGTGAGTTAGTATATATTAGCAATTAAAGGCACAGACTATAGAGCCAGACTGAGTTCAGATCAGGCTCCAGTATTTTGTAATTCGGTGACCATGGGCAAGCTGCTTAACCTCTCTGTGTCTCAACCACCTTATCTACAAAGCGAGGGTAACATTACTTCCTGTTCCATAGAGTTAATGTAGATTTTAAAAACCAGATCATTTAAAGAGTAGAATCATATCTGGCATGTAATAGATACTGTAATTGTTTGGGGGGAAGTTTTTTCATTTTCTTTCTCTTTCTCTCTTTTTTTTCTCTCTCTCTTTCTTTGCAACCAACATATTAGTAACATAATAAAACAGTTGAATAAAGCGTTAGAATTACAGCAGTTAGCAAGACCTAACCGTGTTTAGAAACCTATGTATTTTTTATTTGGTACCTTTTTTTTTTAATGGCTGCAGCCACTGCGACCTGTGCCATGGCTGTAGCAATGCCAGATTCTTAACCCGTGGTGCCATAGCGAACTCCTACTTTGTACTTCTTAAAGGTGCACAGTCCAATCAGATGAAAAGTTCCTGCCCTGGGATGTTTGCTAGTAACTGTTACTAACATCGTCATTGCTCTTGTGTCTTCACATGCAGAGGCCTGGAATGCCAAAATCACGGACCTAAAACAGAAAGTTGAAAATCTTTTCAATGAAAAATGCGGTAAGTTTCTTTTGAAAAACTATTATTAAAACATGAGGTAGCTTTTTATAAAAACAGAAAAATGTGAGATAGTAAAATGTTCAGCATTGAAGTATAATCATCAGAAGTGTGGGTTTTGGAGTTCCCATTGTGTCACAGCAGAAACAAAGCCAACTAGAAACCATGAGGTTGCGTGTTCGATCCTTGGCCTCGCTCAGTGGGTTAAGGGTCCAGCGTTGCTGTGAGCTGTGGTGTAGGTTGCAGACTCAGCTCGGATCCCGAGTTGCTGTGACTGTGGCGTAGGCCTGCAGCTGCAGATCCAATTCAACTCTTAGCCTGGGAAGTCCTGTGTGCCTTGAGTGCAGCCCTAAAATGGGGCGGGGAAAGGCATTTTTAAAGAAGGATTTTTTTTTTTTTAACAAAGTTATAAATGTGAGAAACAATAAATGTTTTCTTGTTTTTTGTGGGGTTTTTTTTGTTTTTTGTTTTAGGTGAAGCTCTTGGCCTTAAGCAAGCTGTGAAAGTGCCGTTTGCGTTATTTGAGTCTTTCCCAGAAGATTTTTATGTGGAGGGCTTACCCGAGGGCGTACCATTCCGACGACCATCTACTTTTGGCATTCCACGGCTGGAGAAGATCCTCCGAAACAAAGCCAAAATTAAGTTCATCATTAAAAAGTAAGGAAATAAGAGGAAATGAGATTGGCCCGGACTTGCTATGGTTTGCTGCTGGGCAATACACATGAATTCAGCTTCAGGGCCCAGCCAGAATAACCCTAGAGGCAAAGAAGCTCTTTAAGCTGTACTTTGGTATATGATTTAAATTTTCTATAATTGGTGCAGAGAGGAAAGGAGGGTTCTAACTTATCAGAAGGTACCAATTTGATTTTGTTAAATCTATTCATAGTCATATTTTTAATGTTTGATGCTGCTGGCATCTAAGTGGTGCTTCAATTTTATAAAGCTCTTGAATTTTCCAGTTTACCAAATATTTTAAATGTCTCTCCTGTTTGCTTGGAGATCTATGAATTCTGCCAACACAGTTGAATTAGAGGAAATAAATTGTGATTTAAAAAATAGTATCAGGAGTTTCCGTTGTGGCACAGTGGAAACGATCCGACTAGGAACCACGAGGTTGTGGGTTCAATCCTTGGCCTTGCTCAGTGGGTTAAGGATCAGCGTTGCTATGAGCTATGGTGTAGGTCACAGATGCGGCTTGGATCTCTCGTGCTGTGGCTCTGGTGTAGGCTGGCAGCTACAGCTCTGATTCAGCCTCTAGCCTGAAAAAAAAGCACAGGTGCGACCCTAAAAAAAAGCAAAAACAAAAAAATGTATCAATGTCCAAAAATTATTTCAAGTTAATGGAAGGAGATTTTGTTTCATGTATTAATGTCCAAAAATTATTTCAAGTTAATGGAAAGAGATTTTGTTTCATGTATTAATGTCCAAAAATTATGTCAAGTTAATGGAAAGAGATTTTGTTTCATGTATTAATGTCCAAAAATTATTTCAAGTTAATGGAAAGAGATTTTGTTTCATGTCCTTGAGTCCCGCAAGGATGCAGTCAAATAGTCAAAGCTGACATTGCCAAACATAATGGCCACTTTGTGTACTTTCAGCCAGTCTTAAAAGCTAAGGCCCCTGCTTCTGCTTCCTAAGAGAGAGACTTGTGCTCACGTTTTCACAGCTTGTCATATGTTTTTGTGCTACCTGCATCCTGGGCTCTGCCTGTGTCCTTAAGTCTAGTGTTGAATCTTTCCAAGATAAGTTTAAACTTTAGAATTGGTCTTTTGTGCTTGCTTGCTTGCTTGCCTTCTCTCTCTCTCTCTCTCTCTCTCTTTCTTTCTTTCTTTCCTTCCTTCCTTCCTTCTTTCAGGGCCGTACCCTCGGCGTATGGAAGTTCCCAGGCTAGGGGTCAAATTGTAGCTGTAGCTGCTGGCCTACACCACAGCAACGTGGGATCCAGACCATGTTTGCAAGCCACACCACACCTCTTAACCCACTGAACAAGGCCAGGGGGTGAACCCACTCACGTCCTCATGGATGCTAGTTGGGTTCGTTACCGTTGCGCTGAGCTGTGATGAGAATTCCTTTCGTGCATTTTTAATTTTATTACTTTTTTGGCTGCACTCACGACATAGAGAAGTTCTTAGACCAGGCATCGAACCCATGCTACAGTAGCGACAATGCCAGATCCTTAACTGTTAGGCCACCAGGGAACTCTCGTTTTATTACATATCCATGCTACTTCTGTCCTTGTATTACCGAGAATGTGTATATATAGAGAGAGTTACTAGCTTTTTAAATCTTTCACTTGTTCAGTTTTTTAATGTTTTACTATTGGAGTATTAACACAAATGTTTTTTCTCTTGTTTTTAGGCCTGAAATGTTTGAGACAGCAATTAAGGAGAGCACCTCCTCCTCTAAGAGCCCTCCAAGTAAGCATTTTGCTAAAAAAACTATGCTGTTGTTATTTACCTTGCAACATTGTTTTAAAAAATTATTTAGGAGTTCCCGTCGTGGCGCAGTGGTTAACGAATCCGACTAGGAACCATGAGGTTGCGGGTTCGATCCCTGCCCTTGCTCAGTGGGTTAACGATCCGCCGTTGCCGTGAGCTGTGGTGTAGGTTGCAGACTCGGCTCGGATCCTGCGTTGCTGTGGCTCTGGCGTAGGCCGGTGGTTACAGCTCCGATTGGACCCCTAGCCTAGGAACCTCCATATGCCGCGGGAGCGGCCCAAGAAATAGCAACAACAACAACAACAACCAAAAGACAAAAAAAAATTATTTAAAGAGCAGCTATTTAGATAAGAAAGTTCATTCAAATTGGGGGTTGTGTTAATTAGAGTTTTTAGCTCTTAAATAACTAAGGGTCTTTATATGCTCATGCTCTACAGAGCAGCACAGGGAAGAGAAAAGAAGTGGAAAACTGTCTTTCAAGAAGCCTAATAGCACAGAGTAACAAAATAATTCATGAAAAGGAACTACCTTTTGTCGTCTGAATCGTAAGGTTTAATTACATTTTGTATATATTCTAATCTCAAGTTTCTGTTTGTAGGAAAAATAAATTCATCCCCCAGTGTTAATACTACTGCATCAGGAGTTGAAGATCTTAACATCATTCAGGTGACAATTCCAGGTATGTTTTCTCTCCCTTTATCCTAGTTTAGGGGCTTCGTGGATGTTGCCTGTACTGCCCGTCGTGTGTGCTCCTCCCCAGCCCCTGCAGGAACTGCTAACCTGGCGCATCGCCCTGTCGGTTTACCTCTGGGTGGTTCTAGGCACTTAGTAGACTTGGCCTGAGCAAAAACCCATAGGCTACCCAGATGCCTAGTGTGTTGTTCTACAGATTTGTATAAAATGGCATATGAGGCTCTTTATAATTGGAATAATGTTGTATTTTCAATTTGGTGTTACTATTAAGTTGTTTGGTTAAACCATTTCAGCCTTCATTCATTTTTTAAAACATTCCAAAAGCCTAAAGTAAAGTTGGACAAAGCACCTAAAAATGTATCTGGTATTAAAACTGCGTTATTAAGTTACAGTTTTCTCTTAACCTTTTGTAGATGATGATAATGAAAGACTGTCAAAAGTGGAAAAAGCGAGACAGCTACGAGAACAGGTTAACGACCTCTTCAGTCGAAAGTTTGGTAAGTTTTGTATTTGCGTACTACAGCTTGCAATAATAAGCAAGGAGATGTTGTCTCAATGAGATCTTAATAGTAGTTTATGCTCACATAGTTGTAATCTCTGCTTCTTAACCACTTCCTAAGGGTACTAGGTTAATCTCTGTTTTTCCACTGTCTGTCTCTTTATAGGTGAAGCGATTGGTATGGGTTTCCCTGTGAAAGTTCCCTACAGGAAAATCACAATTAACCCTGGCTGTGTGGTGGTTGACGGCATGCCTCCCGGAGTGTCATTCAAAGCCCCCAGCTATCTGGAGATCAGCTCCATGAGAAGGATCTTAGATTCGGCTGAGTTCATTAAATTCACGGTCATTAGGTAAGTGAGGGCTCCCTGTTTGGTCATAAGAATGAACCTGCGGATCATTGAGGCTGAGTCATCTTTAACACTGTAGGGCAGAGTGTGGTCTACAAAGCTGGAAATGTTTACTCTCTGGCCCTTTTCAGAGAAATGTTGCTAGCCCCTGCCTCAGGCGTCTTTCCATAGGCCTCAGGTCCGGCGGGACTCAGTGCTAAGTCGCTTGTTCCTGTCTGCCCATTGAGGTTGTACTTCTTCCCTTTGAGAGTGTCAGCTCCTTACCCATGGGTAGGAGGGATGGTTACACCTTGCCTCTAAGGCTGCTGTGAGAAGCACAACCCCTGATAGGTGCTTGTCACAGCAGGCGTTACAGGTGTCCCTTTTCCCTCCGCCTCAGCGGAAGTCCCAGATGCCCATTACTCTTGGCTTCTATCTCCCGGAACTTAGCTATCGCTGAACCTACCGCCTATGGTCCAGTTGCCAGTGTAGCGTCAGCTGCCTAGGATCCGCACTCAGAAATAGGTCATGTCTTACCCTCCCAAGGCTTTCCCTCATCATTTCTCAGGACCCTTTCCCGAAAAATTCTGTATTGCTGTTCTGCTTAACCAGTGTTCATTCTCCATGCTATTCCCCTTTCTTGTTCCTATTTTTTGTTTTTCCACCATCTCAGATGTAGCATTTTCTAATAATATGTCATGTATGTATCTGTCTATAGATTAAAAGTATAAGATTAAACATTAGTGGATAACTTTCTTGTGGTAGCGTGTAAGTGACATGAATTAGTTGAATAAACTGAGTATACATGCAAATTCTTGTAGATTTTTTAAAAACGCACAACTTTACACAATTTGTTTCTCTCTTTAGACCATTTCCAGGACTTGTGATTAATAACCGTGAGTATTTCTTAAAAGTCTTTCATTTATTTCTCTTCTGGGGTTTGAAAAGGGTGTGTGTGTGTGTGTGTGTGTGTGTGTGTTTCTGGGGTTTGAAAAGGGTGTGTGTGTGTGTGTGTGTGTGTTTCTGGGGTTTGAAAAGGGTGTGTGTGTGTGTGTGTGTGTGTGTGTGTGTGTGTGTTTCTGGGGTTTGAAAAGGGTGTGTGTGTGTGTGTGTGTGTGTCCGTGTTCTCACACCAGAGTGTGATAGTGTACCTCACCTACAGCATTAATCATTCACAGCTGTTGTCTTAGCCGCTCTTTCTAGATATAGAACTGGGTGAGTGCTTCACTTTTTAAATCTCAGTTTATGTATTCATAACATGGGAATGATATTAGTGCACCTTTAGGGAGTTTAGAGCATTTTAAATTGCACGTTATACGTCCAGACTTTAAAATTAAAACAGGGATGCCGCAGCTTCTGCCCGTGTGTAAATAACGTGTTATTCCAGCTCTACCAGACGCCTTTCTTAGGGCAGAGTTGAGACTTTGGAGCAGAGACTGAAATACACACTCCCTCATTTGGGATGATTTTGTTGCCTCCTGCCCTAGAACAGTGCCTGGCCCATGGTGTGAGCTCAGTGAGCACAATCTGTATTTTTACTGGCTTTACTGCTTTTACTACCTTCACTACTATTTTGGGAAAAGTAGGTCCTTTAATGTGATGTAGCTGCTCCTGTTAATAATTAGTCAGAATATCTGGCAGTTCCCGGACCCTCAGACACTGTAGCATGAAGAACTAGTAGTGTTCTTCCGGGTTCCTTTTTGGGGCTGCAGCCTCGGCATGTGGGGGTTCCCGGGCTGAGCTCTAATTGGAGCCGCAGCCACAGCAGTGCTAGATCTGAGCCGCAGATTGTGGCAACGCCCTGAGCAAAGCCAGGGATCACGCCCGCACCCTGGTGGATACTAGTTGGTTCTTAATCTGCTGAGCCACAGCGGGAACTCCCATATCTTTTTTTTTTTTTTTTGCTATTTCTTGGGCCGCTCCTGCGGCATACGGAGGTTCCCAGGCTAGGGGTCGAATTGGAGCTGTAGCCGCTGGCCTACGCCAGAACCACAGCAACACAGGATCTGAGCTGTGTCTGCCATCTACACCACAGCCACGGCAACGCCAGATCCTTAACCCACCGAGCAAGGCCAGGGATCGAACCCGCAACCTCATGATTCCTAGTCGGATTCGTTAACCACTGCGCCACGACGGGAACTCCCTCCCATATCATTTTAAACGGTGGTTTTTTTGTTTGTTTTTAGCAAAACTTCATTGAGCGTGTATCTTTTATGTTCTTCAGTTAACTTTATTACTGAAAATTTCCCAAAGTGAGGCTCATCCTTAACTAATATAATACCATTCCCACTTCAGTCTGTTTTCCGACTGGTGTTATTTTGACTCTTTAATCGGTTTTGAGCATTCAGTTTTGTGCTGTATTCTTTGGGAAAGTGTTCAGGAGTTGTCAGTGACCACCGAGCAGCTAAACCTTGTGAGTTGTGGGTTTGCCCCCGACTTGAGGAATCTTGAGGTTATTTTCCCTGTTCCCACCATCCTGTTCTGCTTCACACGCAGGTGCTATTCTTTGGCCATCGCTCTTCAGTATCGTGGGATTTGGTTTCATCTCTTCTGCTTCCACGTTTTGAGTTTCACTCTCAAAATGTGCTCATTTGTTTGTTCCCCCAAGCCATGAGTTCTTTTTTAATCAATTCTGTTTTTATTTTACTCTGTCTTGACCACGTATGTTAGTATATGGTGATGTCAGTAATGAAAGAGAAGTCATTTGTTTTTTTGTTTTTGGGGGGTTTTTTTGGCTGCAGGTGTGGCATATAGAAGTTCCTGAGCCAGGGATCGAACCCATGCCACCACAGTGATGCTGGATCCTTAACTCGCTGGGCCACCAGGGAACTGCTGAGAAAACTTTTTACTGACCCCATTTCATCTGCCTTCTGTGTAATTTTTAGTTTCAAAAGCTAGTGCATTTTAAGCTCCCTTGCCCCTTTACCTTATGTTTATTTTATTGTTATTTATTTATTTACTGCTTTTTAGGGCCACATGTGTGGCATATGGAAGTTCCCAGGCTAGGGGTTGAGTCGGAGCTGCAGATGGGAGCCTATACCACAGCCACAGCAATCCTTAACCCGCCGAGCGAGGCCAGGGATCAAACCTGAGTCCTCATGGATACTCTTCAGGTTCAGTACCGCTGAGGCACAGTGGGAACTCCTACCTTATGTTTAAAATGTTCAGTTTTGTTTCTTTCCTTGTGCAGTAGTCTTTTACAGAATTTTATGGTAATTACTATGAAATAATTACTTTGATGGGACACACCAGAACTTTTAATGCTTGTTCCCATCTTGTCAGAAGAAAAATAGTACCTGTTACAGCAATTCGAAGCATCAGAATAGAGAATGTATGTAAGAGTGCTTTTCAAATGCAGCAGCATATCATTACATTGTTACTGAAATGAATCTGCTTTCTTTTCAGAGTTGGTTGATCAGAATGAGTCAGAAGGCCCAGTGATCCAAGGTAAATTAAACAGGGTAAAATACAGAAACGTTCCTACTTAATTCAGTAAAACAGGTCACATAAATTGTGTCGCCTCTCAATGTTTGCCTAACTTGAAGGAAAGCCAGTTCCTTCACACACATGTGCACACACATGTGCACACAGAGACTTGGCCTCTTGGACTCCTTTGTCTGAAAGCTTGTATAAGCTCAAGCCGGGGTCCTCGTGGGGAGCTGGACCACATGCCGTTTGTTCCTGCTGTCCCAGGCCTGGCACCCTGAAGTCAATGGCATAGAATGCAGTTTTGTGGGGTGACAAGGTCATCTTTTAACTTGGGTCTTTTTTATACCAGTTTTTTTTGGGGGGGGGGGTTTGCATAAAACACAACGTATGCCATTTGTTCCTAATAGCTGCAGTAAGTCAAATTGTGTTGGGTGAAAATGTATTTGTTGTGATTTTTAAAATTCCTTAGGAACAAGTGTTTAGGCCTGCTTTGTAATTCATTGAAAATAACAAAAGACTTGGCATTCCTGTTGTGGTGCAGCGGAAACAAATCCGACTAAGAACCATGAGGTTGTGGGTTTGATCCCTGGCCTTGCTCAGTGGGTTAAGGATCCGGCGTTGCCAGGGGCTGTGGTATAGGTTGCAGCTGCAGCTCAGATCTGGTGTTGCTGTGGCTGTGGTGTAGGCCAGCGGCTATAGCTCTGATTTGACTCCTAGCCCAGGAACCTCTGTGTGCCATTAGTCCGGCCCTAAAAAGCAAAAACAAAGAAAGAAAGTAATGAAAGACTTATTTGGAAGCCCACAGAAGGAAGGGGCAAAACAGAGCTGTGTACTGATTGTGTAAGCTCGCCGAACACATCTCAGAAAAGCAGAAACGAGTCATGTGTGTTTGATGAATCCCAAGGAGCTGTGAGTGTTTTCACCCTCGACTTGGGCTTTGTGTACAGTGTCTGGAGAGCTTTCTCCTTTTATGATCTGTAAATAGATAAAAGCAACTTTTGAACTGTATTAAAATAAAATCTTCATGTGTTTCTCTTCAGAATCATCTGAACCAAGCCAATTGGAGGTTCCTGCAACAGAAGGTAAAAAGGAGTAGTCTCATTGTGAAAAACTGAAGTGCCTAAAGGCAGAGAATGAACTGTGTTTTTAAAACTGCTTAATTAGAACTAGGTGTGAAGTTGTTCTGTTCCCTTGTTTCTGGGTGAATTGGATCTGTAATTTGTCCCCAGAGGCATTGTGTTTGGAGGTGATGCATGGGTTCTTCTCCATTTTCCCAAAGAATTTTAATGAATTCTGAAAGAGTTAAATGACTCCTATATAACCTAGATAGAGCTAGTGTGAATCTTACGTAAATAATTAATGTTTGTTACTTGGAAAATATATGTAACAAAGGTAGAACTTTTTTGTTGTTGTTTGTCTTCTTTGTTTTCTTTCTACGGCAATACTGGATCTGAGCTGCATCTCTGACCTGTGCCACCATTTGTGGCAATGCTGGACCCTTAACCCACTGAGGGAGGCCAGGGATCAAACTAACATCCTTACATAGACAATGTCCAGTCCTTAACTACTGGGCCACAGCAGGAACTCTTGCCATACCTGGGGCCTGTGGAAGTTCCTGGGCCAGGAATCAAACCCATGCCATAGCAGTGATCTGAGCTGTAGCAGTGACAATGCCAGATCCTTCAAATTTTCAGGAGTTTCAGGGAACTCCTAAAATTTAGAACTTGGATGTTTTCTCTGAAAATCTTATTTTTAGTATCTTATTAAGTCATTTTAATGAATAGTTTGGTTTGAGTAGATTTATTACTGAGCAGATTTGCATGAATAGTGCATTTAAGCGGTTCCCTTTTGTTTCTCTTGATAGAAATAAAGGAGACTGATGGAAACTCCCAAATCAAGCAAGAACCAGACCCTACGTGGTAGACCTCTTCCCTCCTAGGGTAAATCAGCTTCTGTGTCCAGGGTGCCATGAACCCACCCGCATAGTCGTAAGCGAAAGTGTTTTCCCTGCTTCCGCCATAAATTGTGGCCCAGCCTTCAGAGCAGATGAGAACCATGTATAAGCATGCTGGGTAGATGGAGCTAGAAGATTCAAGCCGAGGCAGTTTCCTCCGATCAGTATACACCTATAGGCAAAGATGTTAAAGCACTTTGCCTCCAATGTAAACGGTTAGGTTTTGTTTTCGATCTGAACGTTGTCTTGTCCTTGCTGCTGGAATTCAGTGTGAGTCAGTAGCACCAGACTGACTTTCCCCCCTAAGCATAATAAGAGTATTTGCAGAGTCTGGCTGAGCCACACAATCCATTGTGTTTCCTGCGCAATTAAGGTCCAGGCCTGATTATTCCAGACTTCTCAAACTTGGTCAGGTTATCGCTCGAGGGGCCAGCTCTAGACCAGCAGGCCGGGAAGCTTGGTGTTCATGCCGCATTCAGCCTCACTGCGCCCCAGCTGCTGAGCGTTTCTGTGATAGAGGATACAGTTAGCTCTCATCTGTACCCAGCAATCCAGTGTTTTTATACAGAGCCCCCTTTGTTGTCATGTCCTGTCAGTTCATGGATGTACGTGGTCATTAAGTTGTGATGTTAGTGAATCATAAATTCCTATAATCAGATTAACCTGTTTTCTTGCTTGTGTGTTTTCTCTCCTCTTTTAGCTTAAAGTATCAGTGGGTGAGAAGAGCTTTTCGGACCTGTTACTGCCCCGAGCTGTGTAATATACTTGTATAACAGAAATACCTTCTATACAAACCTTTTTTTCTACTTTTAGATAGAAATGTCTACTTTTTCAGCAGTTCTGTGAATTGAATTAAAGAGCAGAGTGACTGTAGATTTGGAATGGCTGGTTTACTTTGGATGTATTATAAGGATTTTACAGCAGTGCTGGAAAAACGACAGGGAAAATGACAGGGATGAACCTCATGAGATTTTGTACGTATTCGGCAGAGCCTTCCGCTGTGGTGTTTCTTTTCCAGTCAAGGGACGATATCTCCTCCTGGAACATCTCAGCTTCTGCAGTGAAGAACACCTGTGATAGTTCAGTTCCTTAGTTTTTCTATTTGAAAAATCATTTAAATGATCCTTTTGTTCACGACTCTCCTTGATGACTGGGTGAACAGTTAGTATCTGTATATTTGACTAAACCTTTTCCTAAGCTCTCTATCATGGTTCGTATGTTTTTTATCATAATTAACCAACCAACTGTCTGGATCACCTGACAGCCAGTAAGAGGTCAGTATCTCAGCGTGTGGCTTGTCGATGGAACCCAGCGAACCTCTTCCATCCACGTTTCCTTTGCATCTAAATCAAACGCATGGTGCACCAGCCGTTTCAGACCAGGTAGGAGTGTTCGGGCAAAAGCTGAACGACACTAAAGCCTCACTCTCCCGCAACCCGCTGCGGGGACTCCTTCGGAACACTGGTCCAGCTTGGATCAGACAGACTCAAGGGGGTTTCATCACCTTCACGACTTTCCAGATTCTCCTTCTGACAGTGAGGCTCCAGTGTGGGGAGTGAGGGGTCAGTTCGCTCATGACGCACCCTCTGATATTCTGCGCCGTTGGTAGGAGAATCTTACATGTGTTGAGATTTCACAAACAGTAAGACTTGTAAAATACCAGCTATATGAAAAGCTAGAGTATGTGATGGCCTAGAGTGTTCATTAGCTTTATCGCAATATTCACAATGGAGAATTCTATTACATGGTAGCAGAAATAGGCATTTTTATGTGTTGCTTATATTTTACCTCAAATTAAATTGTAGATATAGGGTAATAAATAAAATCCATCCATGCCTTTCACACACTAATTCATTCTTTCGAAGGTGTTTTCATGACTGTCTGGGGAAACCCGGGGTGGCTCGGCGGTAGGCGCAACACACCGTGAGGTTAGGCCGGCTTGGTTCCTGGTGGGGCCACCCTTGTCCGGGGGGTGTCAGAGACCTCTGTGCCCGTCGTCTGGGCTGGGCCGGAGCCCCCAGCTTTTCACTGGTGATGTGCCAGCTGGATGTAGCCTGCGTGTGGCGATTGAGGTCGGAATCCCTCCCCCGTCAGAACCGCACTGGCCCCAGGTTCTTTTCTGCTCCCTGAAAACAGCGCTCTGCCTCTCCTGCACCCTTACAAGTGTGACCGCAGGGAAAGCTGCGGCCCGGAGGAGACAGGCGCTCGGAGAAGGTATCCCCAGCTCTGTTCTCCTCCCAGTCTCTGGAGACGCACCTGCCTCCAAAGGCTGCTTTTCGAAGGAGTTCAGCGTGTGCAGGTAACTGTTTTCCCAGTCAGTGTAACGATACACATCCGGTGTAAGAACTGTGTATATATATACATATGCATACACATACATTGTTTTTATATATATTAGCTTTTTTTTTTTTTTTAAGTTTCTCACATCTAGCAAGTACATCAGTTTCTGTTCTCGAGATAGCAGCACAGTCAGTGCCGTGTCCTCCTCCTGGTAACCTGTGCCTGTCTAGGGCCTGCTGTCCTGTCCTCTTGTGCCCTCATCTCTAAGCTAAACAGGATTGTTGGTTCCTCTAAGAAATGGCAAATCTCAGGAGTTCCCCTTGTGGCTCAGCGGTTAGTAAACCCAACTGGGAGCCATGAGGCCTCAAGTTTGATCCCTGGCCTCACTCAGTGGGTTAGGGATCCGCTGTTGCCATGAGCTGTGGTGTAGGTCGCAGATGCGGCTCGGATCCCGATTGCTGTGGCTGTGGCGTAAGCTGGCAGCTACAACTCCAGTGGGACCCCTAGTCTGGAAACCTCCATGTTCCATGGATGCGGCCCTACAAAGGAAAAGAAAGAAATGGAGACCCTCAGGCAAGGGGGGCTGTCACTGCATTTGTCTGTGACAGGAGGGGCTTGGAGGTAGAGTAAGTCACTTTTATTTATTAATTTACTGTCGCCTCCCAAAGGCTCCTTCAGTCTCTGCTTCCACAGTCGGGTGTCTCTTAGTAAATCTTGCATCATTTCCTGGCGAGTTGATGCCTTGCTAAAGTGCCTCCTTGCCTGCAGTGGTCAAATTAGCCCTGGTTTGGAGTTCCCATCGTGGCGCAGTGGTTAATGAATCCGACTAGGAACATGAGGTTGCGGGTTTGGTCCCTGCCCTTGCTCAGTGGGTTAACATCCGGCGTTGCCGTGAGCTATGGTGTAGGTTGCAGACGCGGCTTGGATTCTATGTTGCTGTGGCTCTGGTGTAGGCCGGTGGCTACAGCTCCGATTCGACCCCTAGCCTGGGAACCTCCATATGCCGCGGGAGCGGCCAAAGAAATAGCAAAAAGACCCCCCCAAAAAAATAAGTAAATAAAATTAGCCCTGGTTTCAGGGCCATCAGCTTATTTAAAATGGGGAGTTCCCGTCATGGCTCAGCAGGAGCAAACCTGACTAGTAACCATGAGGAAGGATATAGGCTTGATCCCTGGCCTCACTGGGTGGGTTAAGGTCACAGATGGGGTGCGGATCTGGCGTTGCTGTGGCATAGGCCTGCAGCTGCAATTTCAGTTGAACCCCTGGCCCAAGAACTTCCATGTGCCATACCTGCAGCCCTAAAAAGCTGGAAAAAAAAGTGTGTGGAATGTCAACTGGTTTGCTCATTCAGAGCCCAGGAACTGTCTCAGGATAAGCCTTCGGCAACCCATGTTAGTGAATAAGCAGTGCCAGTCGATGAATAGCTGATGCTTTGCAGGGTGAGGGGTGTAAAACTTGGTCCCCGAGGGCTTTATCAGATCAGTAAGGACCGGACTGAAAAACTATAGCTCAGATAGCTCTCATGAGTAATTCTAATGTGCATGGTGTCTTGGAGACAGCATCCTGATGCCGTGATCGTTTGATGGCTAAACTGTGTTTCACCAGCAAATACAGTGGAGTGACTCACTGGAGCGTGGGCTGTATGACCAAATCCAGCCTCTGCTTCTGGACAGCTTTCACCTTGAATAAATTTCCAACAGAAGTGGTAAAACTAAAGGAATTGCAGGATTGAGTTTTACCTCTGAAGGTAGTGGTGGCCGCGTGCTGACCCGGGCTCCAAGCCCTGGGCTTCGGGGGCAGGTGGGGAGAGCTGAGCAGCCTTTGTCCTCCCTACTGCTCCTCAGGCCCTTCGGTGTGCAGAAGCTGAGCCCTTTTAGCAGTTAGCACGTCTTTAGAACCCTTTATCTTTTCTTTGGTCTGAATCACGTAATGGTGCATGAAGCGAGGTTGAGCGGACTGAGCGTTGACGTCCTGTGCCCAAGTTGCCTTGGAATCAAGTAGTGGCCGCAGTCTCACCTCTGGGAGGAGCCAGCCGGACTTGGCCCGGGGCTGTGGCGCTGTCTGCTACAGCGGTCAGCTGGCTATCTGAGCACCCTTCCAGCCACATTTCGGCTGTTTTTCTCCTTCCCGTAAAGGACCAAAAGGTCCATGGACGAGGAAGGTGATGTGATGAGACCTTTCCAGTGTCCACACTTCAGGCCCTGCTCGACACAAACTCAACCCCCTGGGTGGCTTCTCCGTGAGTGGAGAGATCCTTGTTAGGCACCAAGGGCCTCTCGATGTCACCGTCGGCTGCCCCCCTCCTAAATGGAAGCCCGCTTTCTGGACGCTGAACTTGGAGAGGCGTGGTTCTCCCCTGAATGCCCTAGTTCCCCTGTGATGGGGGAGAAGGAGGGGCGGGATGTGGGGAGTGGAGGCCACCTGCACCCCCTTTAGTGTAGCAACTGCTCCCTGTTCTGCTCAGCCCTGTGGTCCAGTAGAATGAGCACGAGTGAGGCCGTTCAGCCTTCTGGTTGGACTCTGAGCAGAGTGGCTCTCCCTCAGCCTCTGCAGTTTGGGTTCTGTTTTACTCTGGTTTGTACTAAGGGATGATTAGCATTTGTACATTGCGTGGAGGCTGCTAGCCTTCTTGGCTCAAAGATTAGCTTCGAGGAGTTCCCACTGTGGCCCAGTGGATTGAGAATCCAACTGCAGTGGTTCCAGTCACTGCAAAGGTGCAGGTTCGATCCCTGGCCTGGCACAGTGGGTTAAAGGATCTGGCATTGCAGCTGTGGCTTGGATTCGATCTCTGGCCCAGGAACTAACATATGCTATGGGTGTGGCCATTAAAAAAAAAAAAGGAAGGGGTTAGATTTGAAAGCAGCTTGTAGCCAGATTGAGACATTACGAGTCCCTCAGTGTACGGTGGCCTGTTGGCAAATCACAGTGGGCGGAAACCAGCAGAGCTTGTGGGAAGTTCAGTCAACAACCATCTTGTATGTCGTGTCTCCCGTCCCATCCCACCCCCAACCGTCTTGTATGTCATGTCCATCCCACCCCCAAACCAAACCAAACCAAACATTGTGGTTTTATTTTGAGGAAGTGTCAGCAAAGTCAGCTCTGAAAGAAGCTATGATACAATACCCATTTGTAATGGTGCTTCCTGCCCGATTTCCTTCTCAGAAGACGGGCTTTTTTGTTTTTGTTTTTGTCTTTTTAGGGTCACATTTGCAGCATATGGAGTTTCCCAAGCTAGGGGTTGAATTGGAGCTATAGTCCCTGGCCTACGCCACAGCCACAGCAACGCCAGATCCAAGCCATGTCTGCGACCTACACCACAGCTCACGGCAACGCTGGATCCTTAACCCACTGAGCGATGCCAGGGATCGAACCCATGTCCTTATGGATGCTAAGTTGGGTTTGTTAACGCTGAGCCATGACAGGAACTTTTTTTTTTTTTTTTTAAAGCATCAACTTCATGTGTGATAAGGATGCTCCTTTGAAGCCCAGTCCCTCAAGGTCTAGGGAGCAGTGACGACCCTTACCAAAGACCACATGCTTGGTAGTGGCCGGGGGACCTGGCGAGAGATGTCCCCACCTGCATGCCCTGTAATTTAGACTAAAGCTTTCACACCCTGTATGAGCGACCTAAAGTCTCTAGGGAAAGGTCTTGGGAGGCTGCAAGTTGAGGTTCTGGGAAGGCAGGATCAAAGCAGACATGTGGTCAGAAGCCAGAGCCAGGGTTGACCCTGGTTTTCTATCCTAAGAGAGTTGGCGTCGTTGCTCCTGGTAGTAGGTGCAAAACAGTATGTGCTGCCAGACGCTTCTGTAAAACACCTGTGCCCCCGCTCCACCCGAGCCTGTGCGTCTTCACTGTCCTGCACCCCCTTGGAGGTGGCAGAAGTCCTCAGCCCTTGGCAAGTCCCACACTGGCTTTCCTGCATGTCTCGGGGCTGGAGAGATGTGGAAATGGCTGCCCAGCCCCGTGACTGAGGGTGGGATTTCTTCATTACTGAAAGCAGCTCGAGTTCAAACCCATAACCTCCCTTGCAATGGCAGCCTGCTGCTGGATTTAGCCTTGGTTGGTTGGTTGGTTGGTTGGTTGATGAGCTTCAAATAACTTTCACCACCGCATGACGCATCTGGCCCCAATGAGGATGTGGGGCGGGAGGAAGGGCACAGGCCCCTGGGGGTCAGTGGGAGGCTTCTGGCGTTGAAGTGGGACCGGCTTGCAGGGACCCACTTGGTATCAAACTGCCAGACGGAGTGCAGAGGTGCCGGACCGCCCCTGGAAGTCTGGTTCTGACCTCACCCATCTGGCCTGGGAAGGCCTCCAGCACCCCCCGGGACCCCAGCAGAGCCACGGCTGACCCTTCCCTGCCCGAGACCAGGGGCCGCACCATGCGCGCCTCCCACAGGTTGCCCCTGCAGCGGCAGCTCTCCCTCCTGTGACTTCTCCCTCGTCAGAGCCCCAGTTTAAACAGCAAGAAACTGCCTTGACCCTCCCTAAATCCTCACAGCAGGCCGGCGTAGGTCCGGTTGCTGATGCCATCGTACAGGTGACAAAACTGAGGCTCAGGGCTTGAGTTAACTTGCCAAGGAGCACACAAGCCAGTGTGAGTGCATCTGTGTGAGCGGGGCCACAGTCCTCCTGCTGGCCGTGGCCGCCTGCAGACCAAAGGCTCAGGTGTGTCCTCTGATGATCTGCGGCTACAGCCCTCCCTCCTGTGTCCCCAGGCCAAGAGCTGGACCCTAGGGTCATCAGGCCCAGGGAAGGAGTAACACCCAGGGTGTGATTCCCAAGCGGTGACTCGGGTGTGACCTAGGCCCCCTCCCGACCGCAGGCTCCTGGTTGCCTTCTGATGAGACCTCACCGTCCTTCGCTGACCCAGCCAGAGCCCGTTCCCGCTCTGATTTGCTGAGAAAGGAAGGCCTGGGCTCCCTCAGGAAGCAGCGGCTGTGGTCTGCACGTCCACCTGGAAACACCTGCCTGCCTTCGGAGTCCCGCCCCACACCGCCAGGCGGCCCCTCTGCCTACCAGGCAGCAGTGGCTCTGGGGTGAGAAGTGGGGCTGTGGCTGGCCCAGGGGGCCTTGTCTCGGGCCTGGTGTGAGCACCTAGGTTGTTCTAGCCCAAGGGGGGGGTGGCCGCAGGGGCTCAGTTTGGACTTGGGAAGGAAGAGGCCCATAGGGAGGGCTGCTCTGATCTGATCCTGAGGCCCCAAGTTCCTCTCCTGACAAGCAGGTCCTGGAGGTGCCGCCCGGGGCCTCGGGCTCTCATGCCAAACCCCTGTCCCCACAGCCTGGCTCTGTGGCCCAGCCCTGGGGATTTCCTTGAGGAACTGCCCAGCCCAGCCCAGTCCATCTGGGGAAGGCCTGAGAGTGGGAAGATGGCATCTGAAAAGAGGCCCGGGGCTTTGGGGCAGACCGGGAAGCCCTGCTTTGTGCCCTTAGTCATCGCTGAGTCCCAGGCTCCTCGAGGCTGAGGAGCGGGGCCGGCAGACCGTTAAAAGCACGGGCCCAGGGTCCACCCTGCGGAGGTTCAGGACCCAGCGTTTTGCTTACGGGTGGTGACTGCCCGCTTACCTCTCTGTGCCTCAGTTTTCCCTTCTATAAAGTGGGGGAAATAACAGTGCCTACCCGATGGTCTCATGATGAGGATAAGATGTGATCAGAAATCTGAAGCCCTCCTGACCCAGGCTAAGTCTGCAGGTAGTGCTCCATGGGAAGTGGGGTGGGGTGGGGGGGTCTGGGAGCTCCAGGATTGTTCTAATCCCCATAGGCTGGATAGGTAGCTATCGACTTTATAATAATATTTCACTAAACCCTTTGTTTTTCTGCAATTGTCTATAATTGCACAATTTGAAAGTTCTAAAAATTTTTTAAAAATTAGCAAAAACGGAAGTAATTCATCAATTTATCAAATTCATCAATTTGATTTATCAAAGGGTTTTTTCTGGGTGGAGGAGACACAAACTTGTAAAAAAAGTTATCATTTGGTCATTCACTTGTTTCCTCCAGGCATTAAAGTAAAGCCTGTCCCATCCTGACAAAGGCCATGAGCCAGCTTACGGTGAACACGAGTTCTTACCACCTCATCCTTTGTGGGGTTTTTTGCTGGTTGTTTTTTTGTGGTTTTTTTCTTTATTTTTTAGGGCTGCATCCACGGCATATGGAGGTTGCCAGGTTAGGGGTCTAATCAGAGCTGTGGCTGCCGCCCTACGCCAGAGCCACAGCAACACAAGATCCGAGCCGCATCTGCGACCTACACCACCGCTCACAGCAATGCCGGATCCTTAACCCACTGAGGGAGGCCAGGGATCGAACCTGCCTCCTCATGGATGCTCGTCAGATTCGTTTCCGCTGAGCCAGGACGGGAACTCCCACCACTTCGTGCTTCAGCAGCCCCCTGTCTGGGGGGCAGGAGCGGGGCAGAGCAAGGTGAGGTTTGCAGTGGTCACGGAGGGAAGTGCAAAGGTGGCAGCTGACCACTCAGCCGCTGGGTCGCAGCTGGGGCCACAGGACCAGCAGCCCGGCCAGGCGCTTACACAAGAGCGGAAAGGCCGCTGAGAAGAAGGGAAGTGCGGCGGCCTCAACCTGACCCAGCGCCGGGAGGGGTTCCGCTGGCAGCCCCACCAGCTCCTCTGCCCTCCTCCTGCCCAGGTGTGCAGGTGGGGTCCATGTGGGGACCTGAAGGCGGCACCACCTGGTGGGACACAGAAGCCCAGGGGCAAGCCGAGCATCCCTCAGGGAGGGCTCACTTAGCGAATAATTAAAAGACAGCTGCTCAGCCAGGAGCCAAGGGCCTTGTGCTGCGGGAGCCACTCGCGGAGTCCAGTGAGGCCTGCCGTCCATCCTGGGATCCCACGCAATCGAGGCTTTGCTTTCAGTTTGCTCCTGAGGTACAACAGCCGCAGAAAAGGGCAGCGCAGGAATCGTGCCTCCCGGGGCCTCTGCACTGGCCCCCCTCCCAGCCCTGGAGGCTCCCTGGCTCCCTAAAGACTGGCTTGGGCGATTTTTGAGCTTGGCGTCAACAGCATCCTGCAGAAGGTGTGTTTTGCGTCTTCTCACCGCCACCAACCCCCCCCCAACCTGTGCCCCCTGCTTTGTGTCGTATGTGGCCGTTCCCTCCTATTGCTGAGTAGTGCAGCCTTCTGTGCTAGAAGATCCTAGAGACGTAAATGATCAGAGGAAGGACTTGCAGGGCTGGTGACGCAGGCGGAAGCTGGGAGCGGCGGTAACTGGCGGAGGACTGGCCAAGCACATCTTTCAGAGCAGAGGAGTCGATTCCATGTTCCCTGGATAAAACCCCTCCTCCCAGCTTCACCCCCAAGTGGTCCAGGAGGATGTGTGGCTCTCAGGGGCTGCCTGTGCTGATGGCCTTTCCCATCCTCTCTCCATCTTAGAATCTAAGCATCTGGGCCACACACTGGTCCTGCCCGTTTGAGCCTACAGCCAAACTGCCCTGGTCTGAGGCCACTTGATGTGTGACCTAGAATCAGCCGAATCAGCTCTACAACCTGAGCCGCCCCAGGCCTCCACCTCCTTGGCCAAGTCCCCAGGCTTTAGTGCGCGGGAGGCCCCATCCTCCCCCCACACGCTGCTCCCCTCCTCACACCTGCATCCTAAATCCCCTTCTGGGCAGAGCTGGGGGCCCCATTTCCCTCAGGAGGGAACCGAAGCGGTTCTGAGGCGCCATCCTTTGATCAGGAGTAGAACGCAGGTCTCAAAGTCTGCGCCGTGGCGAAGGCCCCGGGCCGCACTCGCTCACCCCCAGGCTGTGCCCCTGAGGTTTGAACACCCTCCCCTGGAGGAGTCCTCCACCTGGTCCTTCTGTGAATGAGGCAGTTACCATGTGAATATTTACAGAGGGCCCACCGCCTGCCAGGGGCTGGGGCCGGAGCCTTTGACAAAACAGGACAGACCCTCCTCTCAGGAGCCTCACAGTCTGGTAATGGAAGATACTGTAAAAAATAAAATAGTGCTGAGTACTCCGAATACAAACAGGAGCGAGGGGTGGGGGCCGCATGGAGTTTGGCCATTTGATGTGAAGTTGTCAAGGAAGGCCTCTCCGAGGAGGAAGCCTTGGAGCAGAAACCTGTAGCAGATGAGGCTGGGAGTTTCCGGTGCGGGGAGGTGGGCCAGGTGCAGCGGCTTGTGCAAAGGCCCTGAGGTGGGAGCGGCGGGGCGTGTTTCCGGAACAGGGGGGCGGACGAGGCTGGGCCGGAGGAGCCAGGAGGAGAGCGTCGGGCGCGGGGAGGGAAGGCCGGGCGTGTCCCCGCACCCCTGCGTGCGTGTGGCTGCCCACGTCCCCCCTCGGGAGCCCGAGGAAGCCCAGAAACCGAAAGAAGCAAAGCCGTATCTGCGCGCTCCCTGCCCCCTCCGGCCCCCGCGCCCCGCCGCAACACAGGCGACTTCCTCTTTCCAACCTATTTAAGGCCCAGCCCTGAGTGGCCGGGAGCAGAGGCGGCCGGCGCGCAGCCCAGCCATGGGGGACCCCTTCATCCGCCACATCGCCCTCCTGGGCTTCGAAAAGCGCTTCGTCCCCAGCCAGCACTATGTGAGTACCTGGCGCGGGCGCAGGTGTGGGTCCCCACGCCGCGCCGGGGCCACGAGCCCGAGACGCGGGCGGCGGAGGGGCGAAGGCGCCGGGTCGGGGCCGAGGCGCCGCGTCTCTGGGTCTCAGTCCGCCCCTTCCGGGCGGCAGTGCACGTGCGCCCCGCAAAAGATGCGCGCCGCCACCCCCTGTACGGGGCCCGCGACCTGGCCCACCCATCCCGCTCCCTGCTCCCCGAACCCTCTCCGCGCCCCCCAAGTGTCCCTGCAGCCTCTCTGGGAGGGGGTCCTCGGGAGGGCGGGCAGGGGGTGATCTAGAGTCTCGGCCCGTCCCTGAGGTGGCACCACCACGGGGTGTCAGAAGATTTCCCCACTCCTGCCTTGGGGGACGTGCCGGCCCCGAAGGCCCTCTCCTTCCCAACCTTTCCTCTTTAACTTTTAATTTTGAAATAATTTCAAAATTACAGGAATATTGCCCCCCAAATACAAATCACCCCAATCCTCCTTCACCCACGTTTCCTGTCTCTGTCTCTTCGCCTCCGTCTGTCTGACACCCACCCCCCCCCCCGCCCCCCGCTGAATATACATTTTCTCAATCATTTGGGAGTTACTTGGAGAGCTTGTGTTTCTCTGCCCCCAAGTACTTCAGCTGCGTATTTCTTAAAATCAAGAACCTTCTCGTACATAACCAAAGGTATCAAAATAAGGAGAGTAATACGAAAGAACACTGCTGTGCCGCCCACAGACACTGTTTGGATCCCACCAATTGTCCTAGTTGTCCCTCTGTAGAACATTTTTTTTTTGGGGGGGGGGGTCCAGAATGCAATCCAGGATCATCTGTGGCATCTGAATTGTCTCTTTGCTGTTTTTCATCTGGGTCAGGCTTAATCAGTCTTTCTTTATCCTTTTCATCTGGACCTTTTGAAGCGATGGGACCAGTTATTCTGTAGAAGGCCCCTCGGCTTGCCTGTGTCTGATTCTTTCACCAAGAATCAGACACAGGTTAGATGCTGGAAATGCAGGAGCCCGCCAGGCGATTTTGATTTGTTCTCACACTGGTAGTGTTAACTCAGATCCCTAAGTCCTGGACCTGTCCTCCCCTTATCTCTGCGGGAGAGGTACCCTTTTCCCCTTTGTAATGACTAACTAACCCGCCTGTGGGCAGGCTTTGTGAATAGGTGAATATCCTGTTGGTTACAGAACAGGGAGGACTCTTTCCTGAATCAGATTACTCTAAGGATTGCCAAATAATGGTTTTTAAACACCAGCTGTCCTTCCACATTTATTAATTAACATTTTACTCTAAGGGTGTTCCTTTCTTCCTTCATTTATGTCAGTAGGGGATCCACAGATTGCTAGTTTATTTACTGGGTTATAATTCATTTCTGTCATTACTTACTTTGATGCTCAGGTTGCCCCAGGCTGGCCTCTGTGTTTTTTATTTATTTATTTATTTATTTATTTTTAACATACTCTGTCTCATTCTTTTTTTTTTTGGTCTTTTTGTCTTTTTTTTCAGGGCCACACCCGAGGCATAGGTGGTTCCCAGGCTAGGGGGTCCAATCGAAGCTGTAGCTGCCAGCCTATACCACAGCCACAGCAATGTGGGATCAGAGCTGCGTCTGCCACCTACACCACCGCTCACGGCAACGCCGGAGCCTTAACCCACTGAGTGAGGCCAGGGATCGAACCTGCATTCTCAGGATACTAGTTGGGTTTGCTAACCGTAGAGCCTGTCATTCTTTGAGCACATTCTTGTGGCACAAGATGGTCCAGCCTCTCCTGGACCCTCCCAGCCCCAGCCCGGACTCCACCATTTTAAGAGCCCTGGTTCTTTTTAGCGGCCGTGATATTAGAAACCAAGATATGGACGCTAATTGTGCTCATTGCTGCTGAGGTGTCATGGCTCATGGCTGCCCTTTCCGTGGACAGACTGAGGGGAATAGCCATTTCATATCTTTGTTGCCTCTCAGCATTTTATATTTGCAGCTCCTTTATTTCACTGTGAGAACCCTGGCTCTCAACAGGAGCAATATATTTACTCCTCTGTTCATTTCCATATGCACTTGTTTCAGCATAGCTATACCCACCCCACAATTAACAATAAACCTACTCACCTATGAAATCAAATTTAGGTTTTCTTTACTGTTTTTTTTTAGTCTTTTTAGGCTGAGAGTAGTAGTGAAAATACTCTAACTAAAAGCTACTTAGAGTCTTTTCCATTTTTCTTTAATGTTTAGGTTATTTGTAATTTTTTTGGCTGCACTTGCAGCATGCAGAAGGCATCGAACCCATGCCACAGCTGTAACCAGAGTCACAGCAGTGACAATGCTGGATCCTTAACCACTAGGCCACCAGGGAACTCCCTACCCATTTTATATATAGTTAAGTTCATGCATTTCTGTTTGTTTCCAACTTTAAAATTAAAAAAAAAAAAAAAATCTGGGGGAGTTCCCGTCGTGGCGCAGTGGTTAACGAATCCGACTAGGAACCATGAGGTTGCGGGTTCGGTCCCTGCCCTTGCTCAGTGGGTTAACGATCCGGCATTGCCGTGAGCTGTGGTGTAGGTTGCAGACACGGCTCGGATCGTGCGTTGCTGTGGCTCTGGCGTAGGCGGGTGGCTACAGCTCCGATTCAACCCCTAGCCTGGGAACCTCCATGTGCCGCGGGAGCGGCCCAAGAAATAGCAACAACAACAACAACAAAGCAAAAGACAAAAAAAAAAAAAATCTGGGCGTTGCCATGGTGGCTCAGCAGGTTCGCAACCCGACTAGTATCTATGAGGATGCAGGTTGGACCCCTGGCCTTGCTCAGGGGGTTAAAGATCCGGCATTGCTGTGAGCTGTGGTGTAGGTCGCAGATGCAGCTTGGATCCGGTTGTTGTTGTGGTTTAGGCTGGCAGCTGCAGCTCTGATTCCACCCCTAGCCCGGGAACTTCTGTTATGTCGCATGTGTGGCCCTAAAAAGCAAAAAAAAAAAAAAAAAAATCCTTGTTGGAGTTCCCTGATGGCTCAGCGGGTTAAGGGACTGGGCATTGTCACTGCAATGGCGTGGATTGCTGCTGAGACGTGGACTTCTTCCTTAGCCCAGGAACTTCTACATGCCACAGATGCCCCCACCAAAAAAAAAAAAAAATCCTTGCTGATTTAATTTCTAAATATGTAAGATATTAGCAAGTTCATCCTTTTAAAGTATACAATGGTATGTTTAAAGTTGTCCAGCTATCACTATAATCTAATTTTCTGAATGTTTTTGGCATCTTCATCCTATTGTTTTTATTCCCTAAGATTTTACTTTGAGAAATTTGAAAAATACAGCAAAGTTGAAAGAATTTTTCAAGACAAAGCAAAACACCCAACCAGTCATAGGCTCCCCAGCTAGATGCCACATTAACATTTTGTCTAGTCCTGGCTTTCTCCTGTATTCATCCATCCATCTGTCCACCCATCAACCCATCTTATTTTTGGTGCATTTCAAGGCAAATTGCAATTACCAGTCACTTTGCCCTAAGTACTTCCGCATGCATGTCACCAACTAGAGGTCAGCATTTGTTTATAGTTGTTTCCTTTTTTGATGTTAAACGAAACCCATAAATCTTAGAGATACATTTGCAGAGTTTTGACGGTGCTTGTCCCTATGTGATCCAAAGTCTCATCAAGTCGTAGACCGTGACTGTCACCCCATCTCACCCCAGTCTTTCCTCCCCATCCCCAGAGGCAACCACTGTCCTCATTTTTCCTCCTTAAATTAGTTAGTTGCTCTTGCTTGCTTGAGAACATCATAGATACGGAACCATATGTAGCCTTTCATGTCTGGCGTCTTTCCCTCAGGATAATGCTTTTGAGATTCATCCACATGGTTGCATGTATCAGTAACTTGTTCTTTTTCACGGCTGCATAGTATTCTCCTAACTATTGTCGGAGGCGTACTTTTTCTTACCGAGTGCCTTTTTAATAATGGCTTTATTGAGCCATGATCCCTGTACCATATAATTCACCTCTGTGCCACACACAATTCAGTGGTTTTTAGTATAGTCACGGAGTTGCACAACCATCACTACAATTGATTTTAGATTTTCATCACTACCCAAAAGAAACTCCATACCTATTGGCAGTCACTCCTCCACCCCGCTCCCCTGGCAACCACTAGTCTACTTTCCGTCTCTGTGGATTTGCATCTTCTGGACATTTCACATGAATGGAACCACATGGCTCACTGAGCTCTTGCGTTGTCTGAGCCCAGCCCTTTCGGCATCTTACCTCGTCTTAACATTCACACCAGCCCTAGCAGTCCGGTCCTATTTTGACTGCAATTTGCTGATGAGGAATTTGATTTCATTTGAGAGAAGCTGACCGTCTTGCCCTGGGGTCCTAAGGCCGGAGGCAGCAGCCCGGGGACCCTTTCTGTGGCCCAGCTTACCCCAAAGAGGGCTCTCCCTCCTATCCCCAGGCCTGCCGGCTTCCACCAGGGGGTGGGGGGCTGCCCAGGCTGAACGACGTCCCCACCATCCCCAGGTCTACATGTTCCTGGTGAAGTGGCAGGACCTGTCTGAGAAGCTGGTCTACCGGCGCTTCACTGAGATCTACGAATTCCACGTGAGTGCCTGAGCCAGGGTGAGGGCGGGGGTGCCCCACCCAGCCCCTCCAAGACGGAGGCAGGTGGATGGAGGAGCCTCACAAGCCAGATGGGTCCCCCCAAGGTCCAGTCCACAGGCAGGGAAGTATGGGGGTTCCTGCGCTTCTCTTGTGTGAGAAATTTAAAGGGAAATGCTGGAGTTCCCTGGTGGCTCAGTGGGTTAAGGATCTGGCGTTGTCCCTGCTGTGGCTTGGGTCACTGCTGTGCTGCGGGCTCAGTTCCTGGCCCCCTCGAACTTCTGCATGCTTCGGCCACAGGCAAAATAAAGTGAAATTCAGATTAATGCAAATAAAACTATCACCAGCCTTAACACAGCCAGCACCTGAATCACAACGGATGTCGCTGGGCCGTTGCTGCAAGGCTTTTTTTCAGATAAAGGAGATAAAACATTACAAAAGGAGTTCCCATAACGGTTCAGCGATAACAAACCTGACTAGTATCTGTGCAGTTTCAGGTTCAATGCCTGGCCTCGCTCAGTGGGCTAAGGATCCGGTGTTGCCGTGAGTTGTGGTGTGATAAGAAAAAGACTCCTTCACATCTGCTTTTCTGTCTAGAAGATCTTTTTTTTTTTTTTTCGTCTTTTTGTATTTTTTAGGGCCGCACCCATGGCATATGGAGGTTCCCAGGCTAGGGGTGAATTGGAGCTGTAGCCACCGGCCTACACCACAGCCACAGCAACGTGGCATTCGAGCCATATCTGTGACCTACACCACGGCTCATGGCAATGCTGGATCCTTAACCCCCTGAGTAAGGCCAGGAACTGAACCTGCAACCTCATAGTTCCTAATAGGATTTGTTAACCACTGAGCCACAACAGGAACTCCTGTCTAGAAAAATCTTAAAGCAGATGTTTCCTATCAAGGTCAAAGACACGGCTCGGATCTGGCATTGCTGCGGCTGTGACGTAGGCTGGTGGCTACAGCCCCACTTTGCCCCCAAGCCTGGGACCCTCCATATGCCACAGGTGCAGCCCTAAAAAGACAAAACAGACAGACAAAACATTACAAAAGCAGTGGAGGGCTTGTTTCATCCTATATCCAGTCCCAGCTCCTACTCTGGGGACACACACACACAGTCCAGGAACAACATACAGTTGTGTGGAGTGTGCATTTTCCATAGAGTATAGAAGACCTTGGCGTGCCTTTTGCCTCTTATTGCTGTCACTAAGTTACCCTTTTTTTTTTTTTTTTTTGTCTTTGAACACGGGGAGAGAGGTGGCAGGGGAGGTGAGCAGGGCAGGCAGAGGCAGGTTGTGTAGCACCTTGTAGACTCACATGGAACCTTTGGCTTCCATTTCTCTCTTTCTTTTTTTTGCTTTTTAGGGCCACACCCTCAGCATATGGAGGTTCCCAGGCTAGGGGTAAAATGGGAGCTGCAGCTGCCAGCTTACGCCACAGCCACAGCCATGCAGGCTCCGAGCCGCATCTGTAACCTACACCACAGCTCCTAGCAACGCCAGATCCTTAACCCACTGAGTGAGGCCAGGGATCGAACCCCCATCCTCATGGATACTAGTCAGATTCGTTTCCACTGTGCCACAGTGGGAACTCCTTGGTTTCCATTCTGAGTGAGCTGAGGGGCAAGGAGGATTCTGAGCAGAGATGCAACTTACAGAGGCTCCCTCTAAAAAAAAAAAATTAATTCATTTAAAAAGTGGAGTTTGCTGGTGGTGCAGCAGGTTAAGGATGCAGCATTGTCACTGCTGTGGCTTGGGTCTGATCCCTGGCCTGGGAACTTCCACACGTCACAGGTGCAACCAAAAGGGAAAAAAAAAAAAGAAGCAGAGGAGGCTTCCTCTGGACACTGGGTTGAGGGCAGACGAGGCGGGAGAGAGGAGTGACCTAAGAAGGTGGTAGGAATCAGACCTGGTGGCAGCTCAGACCAGGGTGGTGGCAGAAGGCGTGGCGAGAAGGATCAGATTCCGAATACATTTGGGGAGCAGAACCAAGAGGATTTGCTGGCGGCTTGGATGTGAGGTGGGAGAGAAAGAATCCAGGATGCCGCCAGAAGCTTCTAGCCCAGGCGGTTCAAAGGGTATTCAGGTCGCGCTTTTACAGAGCTGTGATGAAAAAAGAGAGACTCCCTCACATCTGCTTCTCTGTCTAGAAAACTTTAAAGCAGATGTTTCCCATCGAGGCCGGGGACATCAACCCGGAGAACAGGATCATCCCCCACCTGCCAGGTGAGGAGGGGGGCTGAGTCACCTGGGCGGGCTCCCCGGTCCTGGCTCCTCTGCGCCCGCCCCCTCTGGACCTGACCTGATGTGCTCACTGGTTCTCTGTGCCCCTCCCCGGCCCGGCCAGCCCCGCGGTGGTTTGACGGGCAGCGGGTGGCCGAGAGCCGCCAGGGCACCCTCAGTGAATACTGCAGCGCGCTCATGAGCCTGCCTGTCAAGATCTCCCGCTGCCCCCACTTCCTCAACTTCTTCAAGGTGCGTCCCGACGACCTCAAGCTCCCCGCGGACAGCCCGTGAGTGGC
The DNA here is from genome assembly GCF_016906955.1 of Phacochoerus africanus. Classification (NCBI taxonomy): domain Eukaryota; kingdom Metazoa; phylum Chordata; class Mammalia; order Artiodactyla; family Suidae; genus Phacochoerus; species Phacochoerus africanus. The sequence goes on from NC_062548.1 coordinate 12,885,947, forward strand.
GGGAGAGGGTGGTCGGACCCTGGCCTGGAGGGGGGCGGGACTTTCCCCTGGTGACACACCCAGAGCCTGAAGTTCAGAGCCGGCAAGTGACTTGCCCAACGTCACACAGCGGGAAAGCAGAGGACGCAGGATTCCAACACAGGCCCACGTGACCTGGAACCTCCCTGCCTCCCTGCCGAGTTTCCACCTGGACCCTGAGCCTCACGGGTGCTGGGCGTGGGCTGGGGGGTCCCAAGTCCTAGATCCTTTTCCTGACTCTGACTCCTTGGCGGTGGGGCCTGGAGCCTCCTCAAAGTGGTTTCCACACCTGTGGTGGAGTCGGGAGGGCCAGATGCAATCGCGGGTCCCATGGAGCATGTTTACAAACTGTGAAGTGCGGAGCCCCCGAGAGGATGTGGAGGGTCTGTTAATTCCTGAGCACATCTCAGCTGCCTGCCTCTCCTTTGTCACCTCATTCTCTGCGGGCCGTCACCCCGGGGGGTCTCCTGTATGCAGGGCCCTGCATGGGCGGCACCCGAAAGGCTGAGGGACATCTCGAGGGAATGTGCTTTCTGGCTCCAGGCAGGCTGCCGAAACCCCTCTCTCTGTCCCTCCCTGGTCACTGAGTTCCCGAGGAGGCCTGGATGACAGGGGCTCCCATAGACAGACCCACAGCCAGCCAGACACACGGCAGTGCCCCAGCCAGTGCGAATAGGCCCTGAACACACCCTGATCCCGGGCAGGGCGGCTCCTGTGGGTCCACTCCCTGCTGCTTCTCTCCTGAAGCTCCAGCAGAAGGGACAGGCCCGGGAGCCTTCTCCTTTGCACCTGCAGTGGGAGGCAGGGGGAAAGGGGGGCTCCTCCTCTGGCCCACAGGCGAGCTCCTGTTCCTCCCAAGGCCCCCCACCCCGATCCAGGTGCTACCTTCTCTCTGCGGTGGCCCCCACTTCCCATGTTCCCATTAGGAACATTCCCGGGACAGTCTGTAGGTCTCCTCAGAGCATCCCGTTCCCCAGGAGGCCTCTGAGCAGCAAGAGCCCACTGTTCTCTCCTGCAGGGTGAAAAAGCCCGAGACATACCTGATGGCCAGAGATGGCAAGAATAACATTGCAGGTGAGAGGCTGGCGGGCAGCCGAGTGCAGGTCACCCTAAGAGGCTGTTGACAGGATCAGGGACCTTGAGCTTGGGGGGTACAGGGAGGAGAGCAGGAGGTGAGAGGGGCTGTGAAATGGTCTTGGCAGCTGCACTGAAGAATTGGGACCTTTGGAAGTTCCCGTTGTGGCTCAGTGGGTTAAGAACCCAACTAGTATCCATGAGGATGCGGGTTCGATCCCTGGCCTCGCTCAGTGGGTTAAGGATCCGGCGTTGCCACAAGCATGCAGCTCACATCTGGGGTTGCTGTGGCTGTGGCTGTCAGCTGCAGCTCCAATTTGACCCCTAACCTGGGACCCTCCATATGTGGCAGGTGCAGCCCTAAAAAGAAAAAAGGAAGAGTGTGGGGTCTTTGCGAATCACTGGACTGTGAAGGGAGCTCACCTCCATGGCTGCAGCACCCAACACGGACCCTGGTTCCCAACAGCCTGGGGGATGTCCTGGTTGAATGAATGAACAGATTTGAGGGCAAAAGTGGCCTTTAGGGGTGACTCAAGGGGCATGATAATATCTAAGCTTTATTGCACAGTAATTGTTAACAGCGCTAACATTTATCAGGCACTTAGCTTTGCCAGACACTATTTTCAGTGTTTTCCATGTATTAACTCATGCCGTCATCTCTATAACACTAGGATGTAGGTACCACTGTGCCATTAACCTCTTTGATCCTCAGCTGGGCACACTGAGGCTTGATTTAGGTTGAGACTCTTTTTTTTTTTTTTGTCTTTTTGCCTTTTCTAGGGCTGCTTCCCTCGGCATATGGAGGTTCCCAGGCTAGGGGTTGAATTGGAGCTGTAGCCACCAGCGTACACCAGAGCCACAGCAACGCAGGATCCGAGCCGCATCTGCGACCCACACCACAGCTCATGGCAACGCCAGATCCTTAACCCACTGAGCAAGGCCAGGGATTGAACCCGCAACCCCATGGTTCCTCATCAGGTTCATTAACCACTGCGCCACGACGGGAACTCCTTAGGTTGAAACTCTTGCACAAGGATACACAGCTACTAAATGTGGAGCAGGATTTCAAGCAGCCAGTGGGACCAGCCGTGTCTTAGCTTAGGCTGCTGTAACAAAGCGCCCCGGACTGGGCAGCTTCATCAGTAGAAATGCGTTTTCTCATCTTTCTGGAGGCCAGGAGTCCGAGGCCAATGTGTGGGCTGCTCTGGGTTCAGCCGAGGCCCGTCCTCTTGGCTTGCAGATGGCTGCCTTCTTGCTGTGTCCGCACATGGCCTTTCCTTTGTGCCTGCAGCCCCCCCGGGGTCTCTTCTTCCCCCTATAAGGACACCAGTCCTATTGGGTTGGGGCCCCACCCTGATCACCTCACTTAACCTTACCTCCAAATACACTCAGATTCCAAGGTGCTGGGGGTTAGAGCTTCAGCTTACGAAAGTAGGGTAGGGGACACAATTCAGCCCATAACAGGCAGCAGCAGCAGCATCTGGGACCCGTTAGAACTGCAGACTCCTGGAGTTCCCATCGTGGCTCAGCAGGTTATGAACCTGACTAGTATCCGTGGGGATGCGGGTTCGATCCCTGGCCTCGCTCAGTGGGTTAAGGATCTGACATTTCTATAGCTGTGGCGTAGGCTGGCAGCTGCAGCTACAATTCGACCCCTAGCCTAGGAATTTCCATATGCCGCGGATGCGGCCCTAAAAAGAAAAGAAAAAGAGAAAGAAATGCAGACTCTCGGGCCCCACCAGAGACCTGTGGAATCAGCACCTGTGTTGTAGTGAGATCCCTGGGTGATTCGTGGGCGTGTTAAGAAGGGCTGCTCACTAACCTCATCAAATGAGAAAGAGAATGTGTGTCTGGAACACACTAGGTGCTCAGTAAGTGCAGAGCTGTGAAGACCAGCTCATCTCTGCTGCTTTCCAGGATGCAGGGTGTGTCCGCCCCTGCTGCGCCTGGAGCTGGGTGGGCGGGCAGGCCAGGGCCTGTTCTGGTGGCCCAGACCTGGATCCCACACATGCCAGGAGGAGACAGCCACAGCATCCGCTTACCCTGCCCCTCACCCCAGACATCACAGGCCCCATCATCCTGCAGACGTACCGCGCCATCGCCAGCTACGAGAAGAACTCGCGTTCCGAGATGACTCTGGCCACGGGCGACGTGGTGGATGTCGTGGAGAAGAACGAGAATGGTCAGCCCCCCCCCCCCCCCCGTCCTGCCTGGACCTCCCTCCCCAACCACGAGCCCCCGCCAAGGCTCTGCCCCCGCCCAGGCAGCCCCAGCATCCTCCCTGCCTGGCCCTCGGAGGGACTCTGGCTCCTTTGGGGGCCCTGGCAGTCCTGGCCACACGGCGAGTTACCCTCTCTTGAGAGTGTGCCCCAGGCAGCTGTGGGGGTCTGCACACATCTGGCCTGTGACTGTGCACTAGACCCGGGTGGGCCGGTGAACTTGTCATCATGATGTGTGTGAAGTGAGTTCTGAGCTGTAGTTCTGAGACCCCTGTGTGTACCAGGGCGTGGGATTTCGGTGTGGAGAGTGGGGAAGGTGACGTCTCTGAATCCCAGGGTTGGATGCCTGTGGCTCTGCATCCTGACCCCCCCCTCCCCTACCCCCACCGATGGCCGAGGGAGACTCCAGACCCGCCCTGACTCATTGCCCTGCATCCCCGGCACAGGCTGGTGGTTCTGCCAAATGAAGACAAAGCGTGGCTGGGTTCCGGCGTCCTACTTGGAGCCCCTGGACAGTCCTGATGAATCAGAGGATCCAGAGCCCAACTATGAAGGTGCCCCGCCCTCCTCTGCTGCAGGGGTGGGGCTATAGAGAAGCCAGAAGTGACTGCCTTGGGGTCAGACCCTCCGGTGGGCTGTGCACAGGGCGAGTCAGGCTGAGACCCCATTGTCTAGGCTGGGGTAGGAGGCGGGGCCCTTGGTCAGGACAGGGGAGATGAGAGGGTACCACAGAGGTGAGCCGGGTGATGAGGTCACCCTGGGACACGTTGCGGGGGGGGCCTGCCAGCCTGGGGCCAGGTCCCATGCGAAGCTGCATGATGAGCCCACCTGAGGCTCAGAAAGGAGCACTGCCTGGAGGTGGGGGCGTCCTGGCTGACCAGAAGGGAGAAACTGGGAGCTCCCAGGCTGGATGTGGTCCATGGAGAGTTGGAAAAAAATCAGTATTGTTTGCTCATACGTGAATAGATTATATAATTTTATATGGATTTATGGTTCCTTTTTAAAAACTGGAAAAGATATGGGGATGGCAGTTCCACATGCCAACAGTGGGCTAGAGGTGAATAGCTCAGGTGTCACTGGATGGCTACACCTCCTGCCTGGCCAGGTCTCTGCTGTAGGTGGTGGTGGGTGGGAATGGGTGGGCTCCCCTGGGTAGAGTGGGCAGAAGTCCAGGGGGCCTCCATGAGGAGGGGGGAAAGCTGGAGGGAGCCCCAGGCCTAGAGAGGAGGGCCCCGTGCTAGGTAGACTTTCACACTCTGCCCCTCCCTCCTCCAGGTGAGCCCTACGTCACCATCAAATCCTACACTGCCCTCTTGGAGGACGAGGTGTCCTTGGAGCAGGGGGAGACCATCGAGGTCATTCATAAGCTCCTGGATGGCTGGTGGGTCGTCAGGTAGGAGAGCTGTGCCCTCCCTCTCACCACACCTGCCCCAAGAGTCAGCCTGGCCTGGGGCTGGACCTGTGCGGACTCACTGCTGGCCTTGCCGCCTTTCTCTGGGCTGTATCCATTTTAGTGAGGACTCATAATAATTCCACCCTACCTGTATCTAGGGGCTCCATGCCTTTGTCTGAGTGGGTACATTTTTCCTTTGTGACTTGGGGTCATGTCCTCTGGTCAGTCTGTCTGTTATTCCTTCTAGCAACACAGTTAATTGTTGTACTGTTTCTATTTGCTGGCTGATAGAGCAAACCCTGTCATCCTTTTTACTTTTTTTTTTTTTGGTCTTTTTGCCTTTTCTAGGGCCGCTTCCACGGCATATGGAGGTTCCCAGGCTAGGGGTCTAATTGGAGCCATAGCCACCAGCCTATGCCAGAGCCACAGCAACGCGGGATCCAAGCCACATCTTCGACCTACACCACAGCTCACGGCAACGCCGGATCCCCAACCCACTGAGCAAGGCCAGGGATCGAACCTGCAACCTCATGGTTCCTAGTCGGATTCATTAACCACTGGGCCACGAAGGGAACTCCCCTTTTTACTTTTAAATCCTTCTTTGTAATTTACATCCATTTACTCCTCCAAGTGAATGTGGGAACACGAATTCCTACCCCTGTTCTGGAGGAAGCAGAATCCCAGGGTCTTGCACACGCTTTCAGTGTCCTGAGTCACAGGGCCCATCTTTGACCCCAGCAGGACTGTGGCCACAACAACCCCATCAACCTGGGTCTGGGCTGGGGGCTTTGAAGCAGGATTTCTCAACCTTTTAGACCCAAATTCGGTTAACCCCCATCATGTACCCCTGAGACAATATTTGTGATTTTTCTGGCAGCTAAGAAGAATCAGAGTTTTCCTGAGTGGAGTGTGTATTATGCCAAGGCTGTTGTATTTTACGACCAAATGTATTAGTGAGAATACAAAGAAAAATCTTTTCAACAAAGTGTATGCTAGAACAACTGGATATCTCTATGGAGAAGAGGGGAAAAAAGAAAAGAAAAGAAAGAAACTAGACCCCTGCCTCACACCATACAACTTTGTTTGGGACAGATTACAGATTTTTACCAAGCACCAAATCTAAGAAGCTTTTGGAAGAAAGCGTAGGGGACTTGGTGACTTGGAGGTAGGCAGTGCTTTCTTAGGACACAGCAGGCAGTCACCATAAAAGAAAAAACGGACATATACAAAATTGCAGATGTTTTATAGCAAACACACGTCCCTGGGGAAATGGATGGGCTTTCTTTCCCTCCCAGTGTCACAACTGGAAAGGCCTGTGTGGCAGCGATGAGGAAATGGAGGCACACAGGTGCAGGCCTGGTGTGGGTTGCCCTGTTGGCAACCTCCCAGTTGCCTTGACCCCAGCTGTTTAGAGGGAGCCTTGGCCCCAGGTCTGAGGCCCCACCCTCATCCCCTCGACCGCTTAGGCCTCAAAGGGCGGCCTCTGTTGCAGGAAAGAAGACATCACAGGTTACTTCCCATCCATGTACCTGCAGAAGGCAGGACAGGACGTAGCTGAGGCCCAAAGCAAGATCAAGAGCCGCGGAGCCCCGCCCCGGAGGTGAGCGGGTGTCCCTTGGAACAGTGGGGCGGGCTGGGCGGGACTGCGGAGGATGAATCACGGCTTCCTCCCTCTGGGGGTCCAGGCCCCCAGCGCTGGGGCAGGGGACGTGGGTCAGGGGCGCCCAGCCTGCCGTGGGAGGCAGCACCCTCACTGGATAGAGGCTGGCGCGCCCTCCCCCAAGGCGGGGCTGGCACAGGGCAATAGGAAAGCAGGGATGCGAGGTGGAGGTGAAAGTGTCCTGGAGTCGCTGGGCTGGCCTGTGAGGGCTGTGGCAGTCTGTAGGGCTTCCTGTGGCGGGGGCGGACTGAAGGCTGGCGAGGGCTTTTGGAAGTAGGCCTGGGCTCTGCATTAGGGCAGGGGTCTGCGAGGTGCAGGGCGGTCGCCTTCAGGCCCCGGCCCTACCGAACGCTCACCCTACCCCTCCCCGCCGTTCTCACCCACCCCATCTCCCCCTGCCGCTCCCCACTTTCTTGGGCTAATCGTTGGACCCCGGAGAGGGCCATGAGAGTCCCCTCGGGCAGGGACACGGGAGGGGCAAGAATGCCAGGCGCTGACCAAAGTCCCTGTCCTTCTGGGCCCAGGTCCTCCATCCACAACGCGCACAGCATCCACCAGCGGTCGCGGAAGCGCATCAGCCAGGAGGCCTATCGGCGCAATAGCGTTCGTTTTCTGCAGCAGCGCCAGCGTCATCCGCGCCCAGGGCCTCAGAGAGCTGGGAATCCATTGCGTGAGTGTGGGAAGGGGTCTGGAGGCGGGGCTTGAGCCTGGGGGCGGGGCCAGGGCGGTACCAGGAGAGGAGGGAGCTGGCCAGCTTCAATGGGGGTGATGAGAGACCGGGTCCGGGGTAGGGCTGGATAATTGGGAGTGAGTCCTTGAGGGTGAGGGGTGGCCTGAAGTGTTAAGAGAGGCAGGGCTGAACAGGTGGGGCAGGGCAAAGGGCAGGACGGGCCTCACCTGGCACTGTCCACCGGCAGAAAAGGAGCAGCCCAAGACGGAGCGCCCCAAGCCGCAACCAGCCGTGCCCCCGAGGCCCAGCGCCGACCTCATCCTGCACCGCTGCAGCGAGAGCACCAAGCGGAAGCTGGCATCCGCTGTCTGAGGCTGCGTGGTGCTCTCCCCACCGCCAGCCCCTATCCCTGTATATACATGTATAGAGCCTGAGATTTGGCAGCAGAGGGGAGACCCTGGCCCTACCCCATCTGGCTATTCGCCCGTCCTGAATAAATGTTGCTTGGAGTGTACCCATGCTTCGAAGTCATGCAGTGGGCTGGGCAACACACTTGGTATTTCTAGAATTAGAACGGAAGGCTGTAAGCTCTGCTGGGGGAAGTTGCAAGAACTGAGGTCTGGTTGTGTACTTCCCCGGCCTTGGCCAAGACTAAGTTTGCATAAGACCAAGTGCAAGAGGAAACCCCAGCCTCCTCTGGCTGTTTGGACAAACTGTCTGCTTGAACTCCAGCCTCACTGCAGAAGAAGAGTGGGCACAGTGCATATTTGAGAGGTGTGGGACAGGTGACCTTGTGTGTGCACCTTAACTGCCCCAAAAATTCTAACTTAAGTATAGGGAGACACACTTTAGATGTAAGGACATAACAGAAACAAAGTGAAGGGATGGAAAAAGATACTTCATGCAAATGGAACCTGAAAGAAAGCTGGAGTGGCTCTACTTAGAATAGACTTTATAACAAAGACTGTAATAAGAGCCAAAAGCATCCCATAATACTAAAAGGGTCAATCCAATTAGAGGATATAACATTTGTAAATATTTATGCACCCAACATAGGAGCACAGAGTTCCTGTTGTGACTCAGCAGGTTAAGAATCTGACTAGTATCCATGAGGATGCAGGTTAGATCTTTGGCCTCGCTCAGTGGGTTAAGGATCCACTGTTGCTGCAAGCTGCAGCATAGGTCACAAATGCAGCTCAGATCCCAAGTTGCTGTGGCTGTGGTGCAGGCTGGCAGCTGCAGCTTCGATTCGACCCCTAGCCTGGGAACTTTCATATGCCACGGGTGCAGCCCTAAAAAGAAAAAAAACCCGTAGGAGTAATAACATATATAAAGCAAGTATTAACACACCCAAAGGGAAAAATAGCATTACAACAAGAGTGGGGGACTTTAATACCCCACTTCTATCAGTGGATCAGTCATCCAGAAAGAAAATCAATACAGAAATTTCGGCTTAAAACACATGTTAGATCAGATGGACTTAACAGCTATTTAAAGAACACTGTATCCAAAAGCAGCAGAGTACAAATTCTCTTCAAATGCACATGGAACATTTTCCAAGCAAGATCATAAGTTAGATCACAAAACAAGGCTTAATAAATTTAAGAGGATTTGAAGTCATAGCAAGCATTCTTTTCACCATGATGGTATGAAACTAGAAATTAATTACGTGAAGAAAGACTCACAAACATGTGGAGATTAAACAAATTATGAGCAACCAATGGGCCAAAGAAGAAATCAAAAGAGAAATTTAAAAAAATGCTGTGATACAAATGAAAATGGAAATGTAACATATCAAAATTTATGAGATGCAAAGTAGTTCTTGAAAGTTCATAGCAATAAATGCCTACTTAAATAAGAAAAATCTCAAGCTAAATCTACACCCCAAGAAATTAGAAGAGCAAATGAAGCCCAAAGTTAGCAGAAGAAAGGAAGTAACATAAATTAGAGTAGAGGAGTTCCTGTCGTGGCTCAGTGGAAACAAATCTGACTAGTGTCCATGAGGATGCAGGTTCGATCCCTGGCCTTGCTCAATGGGTCGGCGATGCCGTGTTGCTGTGGCTGTGGTGTAGGCCGGCAGCTGTAGCTCTCATCTGACCTCTAGCCTGGGAACTTCCATATGCCACAGGTGCAGCCCTAAAGAGCCCAAACAAAACAAAAACCAAAAAAAAAAAAAACCCCAAAAATAATTGGGCCAGAAATAAATATAGAAAAGACAACAGAAAAGGTCAAGGAAACTAAGAGCTGGTTATTTGAAAAGATAAAGAAAACCGACAAAGTTCTAGCTAGACTCACCAGGAAAAAAAGAGAGCGGACTCACATAAAATCAGGAATAAAAGAGGAGATGTTATAACTGATACCACAGAAGTATAAAGGATTATAAATTATTGCTATAAACAATTATATGCCAAACTAGAAAAAAAAATGCATAAGTTGGCCAACCGAGAAGAAATGGATAAATTGCTAGAAACACACAACCTACCAACACCGAATCATGATGAAAAAGAAAATCTGAACAAACCGATGACGAGCAAGGAGACTGAATCAGTGATGTAAAAACCGCCCACAAACAAAAGTCCAGGACCAGACATCCTTACAGGTGAATTCTACCAACTATTCAAAGAAGAATTAATACGAACCTCAAACTCTTCCAAAAAACCAAAGAGAGAGGACCTCTTTCAAACGCATTTTATGAGGCCAGCAATACCGTGATAGCAAGACCAGGAAAGGATGCCACGAAAAAAGAAAATTAAGGCCAGTATTCCTGATGAACATAGATGCAAACATCTTAAAAAAAAAAAACAAAAAAAAAACAGGGGAGTTCCCGTCGTGGCGCAGTGGTTAACGAATCCGACTAGGAACCATGAGGTTGCGGGTTCGGTCCCTGCCCTTGCTCAGTGGGTTAATGATCCGGCGTTGCCGTGAGCTGTGGTGTAGGTTGCAGACGCGGCTCGGATCCCGCGTTGCTGTGGCTCTGGCGTAGGCCGGTGGCTACAGCTCCGATTCAACCCCTAGCCTGGGAACCTCCATATGCCGTGAGAGCGGCCCAAGAAATAGCAACAACAACAACAACAACAAAAGACAAAAAAAAAAAAAAGTATGAGCAGAGTTCAACAATACCTTCAAAGGATTACACACCATGATCAAGTGGGATTTATCCCAGGGATGCAGTTGATGGTTCAACATCCACAAACGAATCAACGATACACTATATTAACCAACTGAAGGATAAAAACATATGATCAGCTCAATAGATGCCGAAAAAGTATGTGACAAAATGCAGCACTCATTTATGATAAAAACCGGCAACAAAGTGAGCATAGAGGGAACTTACCACGACACAGTAAAGGCCTTATGTGACAAGCCCATAACTCATGTCGTATTCAATGGTGACAAGTTAAAAGCTTTTCCTCTAAGATTAGGAGCAAGACTAGGATGCCTGCTCTCACACCACTTTTGTTCAACATAGTATCAGTAGTCTTAGCCAGAGAATTTGGGGCGGGGGGAGAGAAAGGCAATCAAGGACATCCAAATTAGAAAGGAAGAAGAGGAGTTCCCGTCATGGCTCAGTGGTTAACGCATCCGACTAGGAATCATAAGGTTGCCGGTTCGATCCCTGACCTCGCTCAGCGGGTTAATGAGCCGGCATTGCCATGAGCTGTGGTGCAGGCTGGCGGCTACAGCTCTGAATAGACCCCTAGCCTGGGAACCTTCATATGCCATGGGTGCGACCCTAGAAAAAGCAAAAAGACAAAAAAAAAAAAGAAGGAAGAAGATGACATGACATATATAGAAAACTCTAAAGACTCTATCACAAACTCTTAGTACTGGAGTTAAGGATCCAGTGTTGCGCCACTGCTGTGGCATGGGTTTGATTCCTAGCCCTGGAACTTTCACCTGCCATGGGTGTAACCCCCCACTCCAAAAACCCTCTTAATCCTAATAAACAAATGTATTCAAGTTGGAGGAGACAAAATCAGTTGCACAAACATCTCTTGTTCCTTGACAGTTACAACCAACTGTAAGAAAGAGAAACTATCAGAAGACAATGCCGTTTACAATTGCATCAAAACAAGAAAATACCTAGAATAAATTTAACCAAGCAGGTGAAAGAATTGTATACTGAAAACGATGAGACATTAATGAAAGAAACTGAAAGAGAAGTATCTTGTTAAAATGGCCATACTACCCAAAGCAATATACAGATTCAGTGCCATCCCTATCAAAATTCTAATGGGATTTGTCACAGAAATAGATCAAACAATCCTGAAATTTGTATGGAACCACTAAAGACCCCAAAGAGCCACAGCCATCCTGAGAAAAAGGAATAAAGCTGGAGGCATCACATGCCCCAATCTCAAACTATGCTACAAAGTACAGTAATTAAAACAGTATGATATTGGCATTAAAACAGATGCAATGGAACAGAACAGAGAGCCCAGAAATAAACCCCCACATACATGGTCAGTTAATTTACAACAAAGGGGCCAAGGATATATAATGAGGAAAGAACAGTTTTCAATAAATGATGCCTGGGAAACTGGACAGCCACATGGAAAAGAGTGAAACTGGACCACTATCTTATACCATACACATGTGCGCTCACACGCGCATGCACACGCACGCACACACGGATTAAGACTTGACTGTAAGACCTGAAACCATAAAACTTCTAGAAGAAAACATACATGGGTCTTGGCGATTGATGTTCTGAATCTACACCAAAAGCAAAAACAACAAAAACAAAAATAAACAAGTGGGACTACATCAAACCAAAAAACTTGTGCACAGCAAGATGAAACAATAAGATGAAAAGGCAGCCTATTGAATGGGAGAAAATAACCACAAAGCATGTATCGGATAAGGGGCTAATAGCCAAAATATCTGAAGAACTCATGTAACTCGATATTCAGAAAACCCCCAAGCAACCCAATTAAAAATCGATGAACTGAACAGACATTTTTCCGAAGCAGACAGAGAGATGACCAACTCATACGTGAAAAGATGCTGAACATCGTTCATGCAGGGAAATGCAAATCAAAACCTTGATGAGATACCACCTCATACCTGTTATATAGCTATTATCAAAAAGGCAAGAAAGCACAAGTATTGACAACGATGTGGAGAAAGGGGGACCCTCCCACACTGTTGGTGGGAATGTAAATTGGTGCAGCCACCATGGAAAACAGTCTGGAGATGCCTCAAAAAATTAAAACTAGAACTACCATATGATGCAGCAGTTCGACGCTGGCTATTACCTGAAGAAAGCGAAAACACCAATTTGAAAAGATCATCTTCCCCTCATGTTCCCTGAAGCATCATTTACAACAGTAAACGTATGGAAACGACTTAAGCATCCATCAACAGATGTATGGGCGAAGAAATTATGGCATAGGGAGTTCCTGTTGTGGCTCAGTGAAAACGAATCCAACTAGCATCCATGAGGACGTGGGTTTGATCCTGGGCCTCGCTCAGTGGGCCAGGGGATCTGGCATTGCCATGAACTGCATTGTGGGGTGCAGACACACCTGGATCCTGCATTGTTGTGGCTGTGGTACAGGCCAGCAGCTGTAGCTCCGTTTGGACCCCAGCCTGGGAATCTCCATATGCTGTGGGTATGGCCCTAAAGAGCAAAAAACAAAAACAAAAACAAAACCCCCCAAAACAAACAAAAAATGGCATAAATATACAGTGGAATATTATTTAGCCCTGAAAAGAATAAAATCTTGCCCCTTATAACACAATGGATGAACTTTGAGGGCAGTATGCTAAGTGAAATAAGCCAGAGAAAGACAAATACTGTACTCTGTCTCTTATATGTGGAATCTTAAAAAATAAAAACTAAAAAATAACCAAGCTCCTAAATACAGAGAGTAGATTGGCAGTTGCAAGAGGCAGGGGTTGGGAAAGGGTGGGAGAAACGGGTGAACTGTTATTTATTTGGCTTAGTTTAAATAAATTGGATAAAAACGTTTTTAATTTTATTTTTTTGTCTTTTTGGGGCTGCCCTTCAGCATATGGAGGCTCTTAAGCTAGCGGCTGAATCAGAGCTGTAGCTGCCAGCCTGGGCCACAGCTACAGCAAAGTCAGATCCCATCCACGTCTGCGACCTACACCACAGCTCACGGCAACGCCACATCCTTAATCCACTGAGCAAGGCCAGGGATTGAGCCCTAGTCCTCATGGATCCTAGTCAGATTCGTTTCCTCTGAGCCACGACAGGAACTCCTGGATAAAAACTTAAAAAAAACATGGAAAATAACAGAACACTGTAAACCAGCTATAATGGAAAAAATATAAATCATTATAAAAACTAAAAACACTCCAAAAAACCCTGGAAAATAAGTGGAGTTCCCTGGCAGCTCAGCAGGTTAAGGATCTGGCATTGTTACTGCTGTGGCATGGGTTCTATCCCTGGCTCAGGAACTTTCCCATGCTGCAGGCGTAACAAAAAAAAAAAAAAAAAAAAAAAGAAGAAAGAAAGAAAAGAAAAAAAGAAACTGGCAGATATAAACAGGAGAATATAATTGATCTTTCTAGATTCAGTTGAAAATAGCAGTCCTGGGGCCATTGTTAAGGCACGGAGTAGGCACAGGAAGTTGGTCATCTACCCAGTTTTTACTCCCAGAGAAACAGGGGCAGTCTTGGCTAACAGCTGTAAATATTCAGTGAAGAACAATAGTCAGTTTCTCACACACACAGAGAACTGTGATTTAGCTACAGGGAGGGGGCACCTCTGATGATTCACCAAGACCCTGCCCGGTTCAGAGGTTGTACCAGAAAGCAATTATTCCCTGATGAACAGCTCCTTGCTGCCCCCCAGCTCTGCGGCCAGCCCACTGCCTCCAAGTCCTTTCTCCAAATGCGAAGACACTAGGGTACACACTGGAGCTGCAAATGTTGTAAAAGGGAGTTCCTGGTGTGGCGTGATGGGATTGGCGGTGTCTTGGGAGCATCGGGATGCAGGATCAATCCCTGGCCTCACTCAGTGGGTTAAGGATCCAGCGTTGCCGAAGTGTCGCTTAGGTTACGACTATGGCTCGGATTTGATCCCTGGCCTGGGAGCTCCATGTGCTACAGGATGGCCAAAAAGGGAAAAAAAAATCTTGTAAAAGATGCAGCTTTTCCTGAAGGCCATGGGTGGCCTGGAGAGCTTCTTTTCCTGTGTGGGAAGCAGCGTGTGAGGCTGGACAAGGCTGGTGGCTTAGAGGTAAGAGAAGGATGCACTGGGACAGGTGCCTCTCAAGAGAATTCTTTGACCATCGAAGGGTTAAGAGAGCCTTGAGAAAAATCACTGGGCCCTTAACTGTATTTGCTTTTCGCCATATCATGGTTATGTAGAAGAAAATCCTCCTTCTTAGAAAATACGCTCTTGAAAATCCAGGGATAAAAGAGGTATGTAACTTTCCCTCAAAAGGCTCAGGAAAAAAAACTATGCACACACATTTATACACAAATTATAGATAGTCATAGACATTCATTTACACACACACACTTACACATGGGGTGAGGGGAGAGCAAACAAATGATAAACAGGGCCAAAATGTAATAATATGAGAGTCTGGCCAAAGGGCAGTAAGTCTTCTACATGCTATTTTCATTTCTGCACCTTTTCTATACATTTGAAATTATTTCAAAATAAAGTTTAAAAGAAAGCCTCCAATCCTTACATTAATCTTTGAAAGCCCCTGAAAGCCTATATTTGTTGTGAAGATTTTCCTTCCTTTTTTTTTTTTTTTTTTGACTGCACCCACAGCAGACGGAAGTTCCTGGGCCAGGGATCGGACCCCAAGCCCCAGCAGTGACAATGCCAGATCTCTAACTGCTAAGCCACCAGGAAACTCCGAGCATTTTCCATTTTAAGTCCTACCTTTTTGGATTCGTGTGGAGGCGCAGACAGGAAATGCACGGACGCCACGGGACGGGAAGATGTCTCTAAAGTGATTTTCTTTCAACTTGGAAGCACGTGCGGTCCCTCCGGCTGCGACGCACACGGCGGAGGGATAAATGCGCGCGTACATACACCCTCGGGGCGCATGGGCCCCCCATTTCTGTGGATTGATTTAAACCTCAGGATGCAGTCCCAGTGCCAAGAGGGAAAGAGGGCACGCATAAGAAGACTCAACGACCAGAAATACGAGAAACTTTCTTGATTTTTACTGGGCCGTGGGGAAGCACAAAATGTCATACAAACAGGTCTGATACCGCAAATGGTATTTCCCAGTCAAGGTGGAAAAAACGGAACGCCAGAAAAATGTAAGAACTCATTTGCTCATCTGACAACCTGCGGCCCTAGCGGCGTCTAGGCTTCCGGGGCCCGGGCACCCTGCCGGGGCGAGGTCACGTGGCGATGTGGAGGACGGAATCCCACCGGGAGTCCTTTAACTGGGAGCAGTATTCCGTCTTACTCAGTTTCATGATGGAGAAGAGCTGCTCGCAGACGTAGGTGCTGCCAAACATGGACAGGATCTTGGCGCAGTGGGTTCTGTACTTGGGGTAGCTGCTCCAGAGGTATTTGTAGAACTCCGGTATTCCGACCTTGTCGTATTTGGTTTTCAGGACCGTGTTGCACTGCAGGTCAATCACCTCCATCTGCAGCGCTTCCTGAACGCTCTCGATCTTCACGGAGAAGGGGGAGCTGAACAGGGTCAGTTCCCTTTCGTAGAGTTTGAAATCGGACAGCCTTTTCTGGAACTCGGCCTTGAGCGCCACAATGTTGGGGATATAGTTGAGGCCGTCGCTTTCATTTCTGGACACCGATTTCAGGGTGGGAAAGTGCGCCAGGTTATTCCTGGCCAGATGAGTTTCCCAGAGGCACAGCTTGGCCAGAAAGGCCCGAATCAGGTCGTACATCTGCGTCACGATTTGGGAGTGCCCTTGGAGCGAGAGGTTCAGCGTGTTCAGATGCATGGTCATGTCCACCAGGAAGGCCAAGTCTTTGATCCAATCCGCAGAGCTCAGCTGAGGCAGGGGCTTGCCTCTGGAGGACATGAAGGAATCGATTTCTTCCAGCGATTCGAAGAACCTCTTCAGCACCAGCCCTCGGCTGAGCCACTTGATCTCGGTGTAGTAGAGAAGGCTGCCGTACTGGCTGTCCAGCTCGTAGAGCAAAGTCGTGAACTCACGGTGGTTCAGTCCGCGGGAGCAGATCCAGTTCACGGCGTTGACGACCACGCTCATGATGTGGTCCATCTTCAGCTTCTGAGCGCAGAGCGATTCCGGGTGAATAATGCAACAGACGGACTTCAGGTCGGAGCCCTTGCAAACCGTCGCCACCTTGGACTTCAGTTTTGTGACAAGCCCGTCGTTGGCATCGACCATGGCGGGGGTGCCGGTGGAGGCCACGCTTACCAGTTTCGCCCAGTCGATATTAAACTTTTTAAGACTTTTCTCCACACGCAGAAAGATCTCATTCGCAGACTTTGTGCCGGTCATGGGCACCGTGTCCAAAAGCTCTTCGGAGACGTCGAAATTCTCATCGACGCCTCGGATGAATATGGCCAGCTGGGTGGTGTTATTGATGTCTGTGATCTCGTCGATGGCGATGGAATAGGCCACAAAGGATCTGATCTTCTCACGTAACTTCTCCCATAAGTTCCCGGCCACATCTTCTACAGGCTGGACGGCAGCTTTTTCCCTGGGACTCACGTTGGCCAAGCCTGGTTTTCGCTCGGGACTCACCAGGTCCGAGGACCCTAAGAGGTACTTTCTGAGCCCCTTCTTGAGCTCGCGGAGCTTCTCGTCGCGCATGCGCTCGGTGTACTGGTCGTAGTGCTTGCTGTGGTTGGTTTGATAGTGGCGTCGCAGGTTGTATTCCTTGGACACCGACATGCTCTGTTTGCATATCAGACACGTAGGGATGTTCTGCACTTCCACGAAGAAATAGGCTCGCTCCCACTTTTCTTGAAAGACCCGGCCCTCTTGGTCTATCTTTCTCTTGCCCACTTTCGATAGAGACAGGGAGACAAGAAAGAGTTCACGTTTGTCTAAAGGATTAGAAAAAACATCAGCCAGGAGTCCCCGCTCTGGCGCAACAGGATCGGGCGGTGTCTTGGGAGCCCTGGGACGCAGGTTCGATTCCCCGGCCCCGGACAGTGGGTTAACGATCCGGCGTGGCCACAGCTGCAGCGTGGGTCGCAGTGGTGGCTCCGATCTGATCCCTGGCCCCGGGAACTCCATATGCCGCGGGGAGGCAAAGAAAAAGAAAGAAAAAAGAAAACCACCAGTAAGAGCAGGATGACAAATGCAAGGGAAAATGTGGGTGGCGGGGGTGCGGGGGTATGGTTAGTGGTTACCTGGAGAGTGAACCGCCCTCCAGAGAGGGAAGCAGGACACCCAGGGGCAGCAAACTGCTGCCAGAGGGAACGTGCCCCTTCCTGGCCAGATCTTCAGGTTTCTAAAGTAAACTCGGAAATGAATTTTTTATGAAAAAGTCCCTGGTTTTCCAACATTGGTTTCAATTCTGATTCTTATTTTTTTTTAATTTTTAAAATTTATTTTTCATTTTTTTGTGGCCATGCAGTATACAGGGTTCCCCTGCCACGGGATCAGATCGGAGCAGCAGTTGTGACCTAAGCCACAGCTTGTGGCAATGCCGGATCCTTAACCCACTGTGCCAGGCTGGGGATTGAACCTGCACCCTAGTGCTCCAGAGGCTCTGATCTGGTGATGCCACAGCTGGAACTCCTCAGTCCCCTTTTTAAAAGTAGATGAGACATCTTTGGTGAGGTTCAGCAAGTGGCTATGTTTGCTCCACCTGGTTTAAATAGGAGTGATTTGAAAGCCTATCTGCATTTTAACATATCCTTTTTTTATTTGATTTTCAAGAGAACTTTGAAATAACAGCAGGGTTTGAGCACAGAGGGCACATGATTTACCTGCTGTGAGCCCTGAAAGACACTGATGAGAGCCACAGAACCTCATACAACCTGGTCTAAATGGAAAGAAACTGCCCACGATGCAGGTGAGCTTGACTTCAAGGGAACAGAGGTATAAAAATTCACTTTGAGAAAATGTAGGCACAGACAGAAGCCAATTTAGTGGTTGCCTGGGGTTAGGGCTGGGGATGGGCAAAGACTGAAAATGGGTAGGAGGACCCTGTTGGGGGGATAATGGAAATTTCTGGTAATAGATCATGGTGATAGTTGCAAAACTCCATATATTTACTAAAAATCATGGGATTGTGTAGAGTTTACACAAGTAAATAGTATGGTATGTAAATTATGCCATAATAAAGCTATTAAAAATGTAAAAAGCCATTTGGCAACCAGATGAGTTTAGGAATAATAATTGTGCATTTTAAAAGAACGCTTTAGTTTCCAATGTTTAAATGAGGTTCTCTAGTGACTCAAAATCTTGGGACCATCTCTACATCGTCTGCTTTTTTTTTCTTTCTAGAGGTACCTTTTTTCTTAACTTTTTTTTTTTTGGCTTTGACCAAGGCATGTGGAAGTTCCCAGGCCAGGGATCAAACCTGAGCCACAGCAGTGACCCAAGCCACTGTGGTGACAATGCTGGATCCTTAACCCACTGGCACCCCAAGGGAACTCCAGGAGGTACTTCTTCTCAGTAAATATGTTACCGAAGTGAGCGCTAGAGGTACTTTAAAAACTTTTTTTTTAATTGCAATATATTTGGTTTGCAGTGTTGTGTTAGTTTCAGGTGTACGGCAAAATGATTCAGTTTATATATATATATATATATATATATATATTCTTTTTTTTTTTTTTTGCTTGGGCCGCTCCCGAGGCATATGGAGGTTCCCAGGCTAGGGGTCCAATCGGAGCTGTAGCCACCGGCCTACACCACAGCCACAGCGACGCAGGTTCCGAGCCGCGTCTGCAACCTACATGACAGCTCACGGCAACGCCGGATCGTTAACCCACTGAGCAAGGGCAGGGACCGAACCCGCAACCTCATGGTTCCTAGTCGGATTCGTTGACCACTGCGCCACGACGGGACCTCCTATATTCTTTATTAGATTCTTTTCCATTATAGATTATCGTAAGATACTGAGTAGTTCCCTGTGCTATACAGGAAGTCCTTGTTGGTTACATCTTCTGCTTTGATACCCAACAGGATTTTGACTTGCTTGCAAAGACTCTAGGGGAGACATTAAAATTCTTTAACCAGCAGAGTGGCTGGGATGTATTGCTCCATCAGAACAGAAGTCAACCTCAGCACTGGAGGGGGTTCTGGGAGCCCTGCTGTGCCAGGCGGTACCCCTGTTGGTTCTGAACTGTGGGGAGGTGAGGGGTGGGAGATCTTGAGGCGGGGACTGGGGTGGCCAGGCAGCTACTATGGGCCAGCTGAGGCAGAGAGTAATTGTTCAGTATTATGATACAGCCTCAGCCATAAAGGGCTGTTGAATGAGACTTTGCTGTATCATTACACACAGCAAGCTCCATCGCACTGTTATACGAGGAGAAAAAGCCTGGCTAAGAAAACTCAAACAACAGAATTAAAGGGCTTTCTAAGAAGCAGGAAAGGGAGGTTCCCGTCATGGGAATGAGCCTGACAGCATTGCTGTGAGCTTTGGTGTAGGTCGCAGACACGGTTCGGATCTGGTGTTGCTGCGGCTGTGGTGTAGGCCAGCGGCTACAGCTCTGATTTGACCCCTAGCCTGGGAACCTCCCTATGCTGCAGGTGTGGCCCTAAAAAGACAAAGAAAAAAAAAAAAAAAAAAGCTGCAGCAGCAGCAGCAGGAAAGGGAGTTCTTGTTGTGACTCAGCAGGTTAAGGACCCTACCAAGGTCCTTGAGGATGCAGGTTGCATCCTTGGCCTTGCTCAGTGGGTTAAGGATCTGGTGTTGCCACAAGCTGTGGCGTAGGTTGCAGATGCGGCAGCTCTGATTCGACCTCTAGCCTGGGAACTTCCATATGCCCTAAAAAAAGAAAGGGAGAAAAAAAGAAGAGGAGGCAGGAAAAACACAAGTGCCGTGCTTTGCACTGAGACCCAAGGCTCAGGAAGCAAAGACCTCGAGGTGAGTGTCTGGTGAGACGGCTCACACCGGCCGCCCAGCGGGGCTGGCACCCTCTTCTCGCCTCCAGGATACTCACCATTGCTGAGCTCGAGTCCCGGAAGTGGTCTGAAGAGAAAGAGACATTGGTGAGGGCAACAAAGTCACTTTTCCTCTCTTGTCCCTTTAGCTCTATTTGACAAACTTTTGGGAGCATCAACATTAGGCTAAACTAAGACAGGCTGCCCACCATCGCCAAGAAACAGGAGCACGGACACAGGCTCCCAAAGCAGGATACGGTGAACTGAGGATGGCAGGCGGTGTGACACAGCGGCTGACTGCAGGGACCTTGGATGCCTGCCTCCTGGGGTGGGAATCCCTGTGCCCCCTGGCTTGCCCACCTCGGGCAAGTGACAATCTGGAGGTCATTGTCCTGACCAAGCCGGGAACGCTCACGTGCCTGATGACTGTGAATTTGATAAATTCTGCGGCATCCAGGATCCTCCGCATGGAGCTGATTTCCAGGTAGCCGGGGGCTTTGAACACCACCCCCGGGGGCATGCCATCAATGACCACACAGCCGGGGTTGAAGGTGATTTTCCGGTAGGGAACCTTCACAGGGAAATCCACTCCAATCGCCTCACCTGTGATGAGGCAGACCGTATAAAACTGGCTGAGTCCGTCGCTTGCTCTTCCCAAACCGTGCGTCATCTTTAATGTCAAGATTTTAAAATCACGCACATCAAGTGACAACATGGCTGAGCACTTTATTTTTCAGTGATGCTAGGAAATACGAATAATTTTATTGATTTTAAAACTGGTACCGGGTAGTACAGCAGATTCCGTTTCTTTCCTCATTAAAAGGGGTTATTGGAGTTCCCGTTGTGGCTCGGTGGGTTAAGAACCTGAGTAGTATCCATGAGGATGTGGGTTTGATCCCTGGCCTTGCTCAGTAGGTTAAGGATTCGGCATTGTCGCTAGCTGTGGTGTAGGTCACAGAGGTGGATTGGATCCTGAGTCGTGGTGGCTGTGGTGTAGGCTGGCAGCTGCAGGTCTGATTTGACCCCTAGCCTGGGAACTTCACATGCCACAGTTGTCCCCGTTAGACTAGACTAGACTAGAATAGAAAAGAAAAGATAATAAAATAAATGATCATAGTATCTACTGAAAATGTTTTTGTGAGGATTAAAGGGTGAATCACGTCACACACTAAAAACAACACTCAGCCATAGTGAGAGGTCAGTAAGTCAGAGATAGCTATTATTATTTTTTAAATATTTTAAATTTATTTTCAATTGAGATATAGGTGACATGTAACATTTTATTAGTTTGGGGTATACAACATAATTATTTGCTGGAGATAGCTATTATTATTTTTTTTTGTCTTTTGTCTTTTTGTTGTTGTTGTTGTTTTTGTTGCTATTTCTTGGGCTGCTCCCTCGGCATATGGAGGTTCCCAGGCTAGGGGTCGAATCGGAGCTGTAGCCACCGGCCTACGCCAGAGCCATAGCAACGCGGGATCCGAGCCACGTCTGCAACCTACACCACAGCTCACGGCAACGCCGGATCGTTAACCCACTGAGCAAGGGCAGGGACCGAACCTGCAACCTCATGGTTCCTAGTCGGATTCGTTAACCACTGCGCCACGACGGGAACTCTGAGATAGCTATTATTATTATGTAATTAGCGTCTCCATGTAAAAGCTCTTCCTTAGTAAAAATACACACTAATTTTGATCAGAGCGCCCTCACAGAAGATCAATTTCTTAAAGCAATCAATTCGAAAAAAAATCTTTCAAATATATAAAATTGGGATATGTAAAAATATACAAACATACCAAATTTTCGGCTGAAGAGGTCATTGACCTGTTCTCTTAGTTGTTTTATTTTTTCAATGCTTGATAATTTTTCCTTCTCGTTATCTAAAAAATAATTTAAAAAACAAGCAACCAGATTTATTCATGTATTTACCCTCAGGAAAAGCTATTGGAGGAAATGCCTGTTAGCGCATAAGAATGCACGTTATATTCAGTTTACTTTCAGCCATAATTCAGCATTTTTAGAAATTCATAAATTTAAGGCATTATAGATGACAGAGAATTTTCCAAGTTATGATTCTGTGTAAATACAAAACATACTACATCAGGGAACTTCTTCAATATCATGCAAGATAAGGGTGTCCACTCTCGCCTGTACTCTTTAGCATTCTAATAGAGATACGAGCCAGTGCAATATGGCAAGTAAAAGGAATAGGATGTACTAGGACTAGAGGGGAAATTTTTTTACTACTTAAAATGTTTATTCTATTCAGTGTTGAAGAACTAAAGCCATTACGTGGTTCAAAATTAAAGAAACATAAAACAGTACATCATGAAATGAGACCCTCCCTTCCCTATCTCAGCTCTTAAGGTTCCTTCTCTGTGGGATCTATGCTCTTAGATTCTTTCTCTCTCTCAGATATAGTTTACATACATGTATTCAGAAAAGAATTAACTGATGGAGAACAGACACAATTGACCTTTGGGGCCAGTTCCAATTCAGAGGTAGCACAGCTGTGAGAAGCAATATATCTGATTAACAATGTCTGATATAGCAAGATATCTGGTGGGCGGCCATTGGCAGCATATCTTATATTCCTGAATTGTCTTCTTTAGTTGACAGGGTGAACTTAGCATAAAAATAGCTCCAAGAGACTAACCCATGTCACAAGATGGTTAAAATATAACAAAATGCAAACGATAATCTAAATGACGATAAAGCCAGAGAGAATTCCATACCTGGGACTGTCACCTGGACAATGTTAAGATCTTCAACACCCACTGCAGAATTGGTAAGAGTGGATGAATTGGTGTTTCCTTAAAAGAGAAATTGAAATTTAGACCTTATGGGAAATTAGGCTATGTCTCCTCTAAAAATATCAAAGCACCACTTTGATGAGAAGGCCAGACTGAAGTTTTAAAGCTTCAGGGAACATGCAGCTATAGAATAACGATCTAGCTTGGCACTAATTGATATTTGGGTCTCTGCAGTTTGATGTCACTCTCAAAAGGGAAAGGGCACCGTGGCTTTAATTTTGCTCATAGCCCTTGATATTTCAGTCTAATTTGATTTAGAAAAAAGGGTTAAAAATGTATTTCCTTGGGGAGTTCCCGTTGTGGTTCAGTGGTTAACAAATCCGGCTAGGAACCCTGGGGTTGAGGTTCGATCCCTGGCCTCACTTAGTGGTTAAGGATCTGGTGTTGCCGTGAGCTGTGGTGTTGGGTCGCAGATGTGGCTCAGATCCTGCATTGCTGTGGCTGTGGTGTAGGCAGGCACTGTAGCTTGATTGGACCCCTAGCCTGGGAACCTCCATATGCCTGGGTGTGGCTCTCAAAAGACACTGTATATGTGTTTCCTTTGTTGTTACTCTCAGTTTAAAGAGGAGGGAGGACTAAGACATACAAATGTGTCCGTGAGGACACTTTAGAAGCAGAGATCCCATAAGTGATTGAACAGTCAAGGAAAGGCTCAAACAGGGTTAAATAGGAAAAGCACAGCTGACGTTATCACAATTTCTGGTCAAATGATGGACACAATGCTCACTTAAATTCCATGTGAAATATGTAAATGAGCCTGTTGAGTCCTTGTTGAGGGACTCAAAGTTCAGCCCGTGTGTTCTGTGAATGGGAGTTTGCATCTAAAGAGCAAGACCGTAATTCCTGTTGTGGCGGGTGTGGGGGAAACAGATCCAGCTAGTATCCATGAGCATGCAGGTTCGATCCCTGGCCTCGCTCAGTGAATTAAGGATCCGGTGTTGCCGTGAGCTGTGGTGTAGGTCACAGACGCAGCTCGGATCTGGCGTTGCTGTGGCTGTGATGTAGGCCAGTGGCTACAGCTCCGATTAAACCCCTGGCCTGGGAACTTGCATCCTGCTACAGGTTCAGCTCAAAAAGCCAAAAAAATAAAATGAACTAAAGAGCAAGACCTGGGACGTTCCCTTGTGGCACAGGGGTTAAGGATACGTATCTGTACCTTAACAGTACGTACCCGCCCCCCCCCCCACCCCATTCTCTGTTTCATTCTTTCCTTCCTGGACCGGCACAGTCTGGCTCCACCTTGACCCCGGGCTAATTGGCTCGGCTTAATTCTGTTGTCTGAAAAGCCTAGGGCACTGGGGACTTGCTGGGAGTACAGGCTGCTCTGGTTACACAAATACACACATAGGGATTTCAGTCTTTTCCCCACAGTCATCCTTTCAGGAAAATATGAAAACTGTACTTGGAAGTGGGCATCTGACAACCAACCTTCGATTTTCACCTCGGCTTCAGCATCCTCACTTGTTTCTGGAGGGACAGGCTGAGTAGACTCTTGAAAAGAAAAGTTTCTAAAATAACCTTCATGGTTATACATTCTCATGTTCCAACATTTGACTGCTATACCAAAACGTCACCTTATCCTGGCATTTTAAATAACTTTCATATTTAATAGACATAAAGGTAATTTTAATTTTAAAAGGGATAATAGGCTAATAAAGGATCATCTTATAAGGAATAAGGGGAGATTAAAAAACGCTCAGATATTATCAAATAATATGAAATTACCCACCGTAAGGAACACAGAATATCCTTCTACTTGAGCTAATGGGATTCATGTGGTCATAGTGTTTTCTGTTTGTCATTAGGAATGACTAGGATTGACTGATTGATTGATTTTTGGCTTTCTAGGGCCGCACCCAAGGCATGTGGAAGTTCCCAGGGCAGGGGTCGAATCGGAGCTGCAGCTGCCAGCCTACACCCCAGTCATAGCAACGCAGGATCTGAGCCTCGTCTGCGACCTACACCACAGCTCACGGCAACGCCGGATCCTTCACCCACCGAGCGAGGCCAGGGAGCCAGCCGGAATCCTCATGGTATCTAGTCGGGTTCATTTCCGCTGACCCACAGTGGGAACTCCAGGAATTATCAGGATTTTAAAAAGCCACTTGCTTTGGTTAATAGCGCCCCTCTTACCCTGCCAGCAGCCCCCAAGTGATTCTGCATCTAGTATTACATAGAGATATAATTGAGTTTTCTAGCGAACAAGAATTAAGACATATGCATTAAGTTCTTCATATAGACAAAAGCCTGGCTAGATTACCTCACCTAACTCTGGCTCATTTTAGACAGAACTGTCCAAGCTTACATTAATCGTTAGTAAAAGAAGAAAGACTAGGAGTTCCCATTGTGGCTGAGTGGTAATGAGCCTGACTAGGATCCATGAGGATGCAGTTTCCATCCCTGGCCTCGCTCACTGGGTTGGGAATCTGGTGTTGCCATGTGCTATGGTGTAGGTCGCAGATGAGGCTCAGATCCCACGTTGCTGTGGCTGTGGTGTAGGCTGGCGGCTGCAGCCCCAATTCAACCCCTAGCCTGGGAACTTCCATACATATGCTGCATATGCCACCGTTGTGGCCCTAATAAGACACACACAAAAAGTACATTATTTGTAAAATGCGGTAAACTAAATGGGGGGGGGAATGCCTCATTTTTCTAACCTTCCATTGGTAACTCCATTTCTATTACTTCATTGCTTGCAGAAGAATGATGGCTGTCTGAAAGGAAAGCAAACAATGTATTAAAAAGGCAGAAATACAAATATTAAAAGAAGACATTCAAAACAATGCAAAAGGAGCTCCTGCTGTGGTGCAATGGGATCCACAGCATTTTGGGAGGGCCGGGACACAGGTTCAATCCCCAGCCTGGCACAGTGGGTTAGGGATCCAACATCACCATAGCTGAGACTTAGCTCACAGCTGCAGCTCAGATCTGATCCGTGGCCTGGAGCGCCATATGCTGCAGGTGGGAGAAAAAAAACAAAAACAAACAAAAAAGGAGTTCCTGCAGAATCTGAGTAGAAACCATGAGGTTGCAGGTCCCATCCCTGGCTTCACTCAGTGGGTTGAGGATCCGGCGTTGCCGTGAGCTGTGGTGTAGGTCGCAGACAAGGCTCAGATCCTGCGTTGCTACGACTGGGGTGTAGGCTGGCAGCTGCAGCTCCGATTCGACCCCTAGCCTGGGAACCTCTATATGCCTCAGGTGCGGCCCTAAAAAGCTACATAAATAAATAAAATATAAATATGAATACATTAAAAAAATAAAAAATTTTAAATAAAAAAATGCAAAGAATCCAAGGTGTGTACAGGAATATACATGAAATACCTTGATTCTCTGAAATCAAATTCACAAAAATGATCCTTTTATTAGTTGTTTTTTCTTTGTTATTTTATCTATGCTTTGGAGGAATTTCAAATATAGAAAAGCAGTGTTTTTCCAGTTTTATCTGTGCCCGCTCCACCCCCACCAGTAGTTTAAAGTAAATCCAAGAATTCAGGGTGGAACGCCTCTTTTCCCTTAGCATCGCCCCCTAAATTAACGATTATTCTTTATTGGAGTTCTCTTGCGGCGAAGCAGGTTAAGGATCTAGCATTGTCACTGATGTGTTAGGGGTTTGATCCCTGTCCCAGGAACTTGCACATGCTGCTGGTAGGGAGCCAAAAATATATATATATTCTTTGTCATCATCTCATAGCTAGTCATTGTTCACATTTCCTCAATTGTCTCATAAATGTATTTATTTACTTATTAATTTTTGCCTTGTAGGGCTGCACCTGTGGTACATGGAGCTCCCAGGCTAGGGGTCTAATCAGAGCTGTAGTCTCTGGCCTACACCACAGCTACAGCAACGCAGGATCCGAGCCGTGTCTGAGACCCACACCACAACTCATGGCAATGCGGTTCCCTAACCCACTGAGCAAGGCCAGGGATCAAACCCGCAACCTCATGGTTCCTACTCGGATTCGCTTCCACTGAGCCACGACAGGAACTCTTCATAAATGTATTTTTTTTTTAATTTATATTTGGAATTCCCGTCGTGGATCAACAGAAATGAATCTGACTTGCATCCATGAGGACGCAGGTTCGATCCCTGGCCTCCCTCAGTGGTTTCGGGATCTGGTGTTGCCGTGAGCTGTGGTGTAGGTCACAGATCTCACTGGGATCCTGTGTTGCTGTGGCTGTGGTGTAGGCTGGTGGCTGTAGCTCTGATTAGACCCCTAGCCTGGGAACCTCCATATGCCACAGGTGCGGGCCTAAAGAAACCCCTCTATATTTGGACGGAGTTCCCTTGTGGCTCAGTGGGTTAAGGATCTGACATTTTCACTGCTGTGGCTTGGGTTTGATCCCTGGCCTGGGAACTTCTCCATGCTGCAGGCTCTGCCACAAAGAAAAAAAAAACGACTTTATACTTGGAAATAGTTTTAAGCTTATAGAATAGTTGCAAAAATAAAAGAGTACAAAGAAGCTCCATCCACGCTTGACTCAGATAACATAATGTGAACAACGTACCCTGTTTGTAATCTTTGTCTCTCCCTCCCTCTCTCTCTAGAGAGACATAGATGTAGTGCCACATGCTTTTTTCTTTTCTTTCTTTTTTTCTTTTTAGTGTGGAACCCGCGGCATATGGAGGTTCCCAGGCTAGGAGTTGAATCAGAACTATAGCTGCCAGTCTACACCACAGCCACAGCAACCCGGGATCCGAGCTGCATCTGTGCCCTACCCCACAGCTCATGGCAACGCCAGATCCTTAAGCCACTGAGCGAGGCCAGGGATTGAACCCACATCTTCATGGATACTAGTCGGGTTTGTTTCTGCTCAGCCACAACGGGAGCTTCCAACTTCTTTTTCTGAAGCATTTGAGGAGAAGTACACACAAAATGCACCTGTATCTCTAAACACTTTGCTGACTATTTTCTTAGAATAGGGGTATTCTCTCATATGATTGCAGTATAAAGTCACAGAATTTAACACGCGAGACAATCCTTTCATGCCTTTTACCATTCCTACTTCAATTTTGTCAGTTGCCCAAATCTCCTTTAGAGCTTTTCCCTTTCGGGATGGGATCCAGTTGGGGGTCAGGTCTTCTTTTTGGTTGTCACATCCTTTTAATCTCCTTTGATCTGGAATAGTTCTTGTAGCCTGTCTTCATTTTTTATGGCATTGCCATTTCTCAAGAACTGAAACCACCCCCCGCCTCTCCCCTAGAATGTTCCTCATTTTGAGTTTGTCTGGTTTCCTCAGGTGAGATTCAGCGGTTTGCATTCTCAGCCGGAATACTGCCTCCAGGATGCCGTGTACCCGGTGTAGCCCAAGCACAGGCACCTGGAATTCAGTGCAGGCAGGCTTTTGAGCTGATTGGTCTCATCCCGCTGTGAAGACATACACCCAGAGTTCCTGCCGAGGCTCAGCAGAAACGAATCTGACTAGTTAGTATCCATGAGGACACAGGTTCAATCCCTGGCCTCGCTCCATGGGTTAAAGATCCGGCATTGCTGTGGCTGTGGTGTAGGCCGGTAGCTGTAGCTCTGATTCGACCTCCAGCCGGGGAACCTCCATATGTAACGGGTATGGCCCTAGAAAGCAAAAAAAAAAAAAAAAAAAAAAAAGAGGAAATAAACCGCCTTGAGGCCAATATACAGAGGCCATCTTTGGGTCATTTCTAGAAGTAACTCCAGCACTGCATCCTCAAAGTGGTCAGGCTGTTAGCCCAGCCACAAACGAGACAAAAATCAAATCACTTAAATATAAAAGCAAGTCATGTACCCATGTTGAGTCTCATTATATGACTTCACCCAACAGAAGCTGAGGTAGATAATTTTTTTTGTCTTTTTAGGGCCTCACCCGCGGCATATGGAGGTTCCCAGGCTAGGGGTCGAATTGGAGCTGTAGCTGCTGGCCTCCACCACAGCCACAGCAATGCGAGACCTGAGTCCTGTCTGCGTCCTCATGGATACTAGTCAGGTTGGTTTCCACTGAGCCTGATGGGAACTTCAATAATTTAAAAACAAACTGTCTCTTGTTAGGTTTGAGTCTAAGCAAGATCAAATTTACATTTAAAAAGAAAAAAAAAGAGACACCCAACCCAGAAGTTAGGCCAATGCATTTCTTTTCCTCCTTTTCATTTCAAAACGTCAAAAAAATCCAGAACTAAGTATCACATCCAAGAAATTCAATGTAGGTTAACTTTAAAATTCTGACATGCTCTGGAAAGTGGACATGAAGAAGTAAGACCTTTGAAATACTTCAAATGAGGAATTCTTTTAAGGATCACCTTTTGTTTTTGTTTTGCCTTTTTTTTTTTTTTTTTGGCTGCATCTGAGGCAGGTAGAAGATCCTTGGCCAGAGATCGAACCCAGCCACAGTAGTGACCCAAGCTGATGCAGTGACAATGCTAGATCCTTAACCTACTGCACCACAAGGGAACTCCTCAAAGGATCAGTTTTTGAAGGACCTGCTTACAGATTTCATCATCAAATTTGGCTAGAGGTGTGCATTCATAGTCATCCCGTAAAGTAAAAAAGGCAAAGATAAGTGAGTGGCAATGAAATTCAGACATCCACTATGACATGGATGAACCTTGCTACCTTATGCTTAGTGAAATAAGGAAGTCACAAAAGGACAAATACTGTATGATTCCACTTATATGAGTCAAATGCATAGATAATTATAGCTTTGTAGTAGGTTTTGAAATCAGGAAGTACACACCTTCCAACTTTGCTATTTTTCAAGACTGTTTGGGCTATTTGGGGTCCATTGCATTTCCACATGAATCTTAGGGAAGTTTCTCCAGCCCACAAATACTCGCTGTCTTTCCATTTGTTTCTTCTTGAATGGCTTTCAACACTCTCTTATAGTTTTCAGTGTATACGTCTTACACTTCTTTGGTTAAATGTATTCCCCAGGATTTTCTTTTCTTTTCTTTTTTTTTTTTCAAGTATTCTTTTTGATGCTATAGCAAGTGGAATTTTTTTGAGTACATTTTTTGATTGTTCATTGCTAACATATGGAAATACAGTTGATTTTTGTCTATTGACCTTGCATCCCGCAACGTTGCTGAAGTCCTTTATTAGCTCTAATTTGTGTTTTTATATCCCTTGGGGTTCTGTATACAGGATGCTGCCATCTGCAGAAAGAGACAGTTTTGCATCTTCCTTCCCAATTGGGAGGCCTTTTGTTATCTTACCTACCTGCCCCACCTAGAACCTCCTGTACAATGTTGAAAAGAAGGGACAAAAACAGCCATCCTTGTCTTGTTTCTGGTCTTAAGGGGAAAGCCTTCAGTCTTTTCATCATCAAGTATAACATGAACTCTACAGAGGTTTTTTTTTGGTAGATGCTCTTAATTATGTTGAGAAAGTTCCCTTCAATTCCTAGTTTGCTGAGTGGTTTTGTCATGAGAGGGGGTAGTATTTTGTCAAATGCCTTTTTCCTACATCTATGGGAAAAATCCCTGTGCTTTTTGTCTTTTATGCCTCATGTTGTTATTCCCTTGGTTGATTTCTGTATGTTGAACCAAGTAGGATCGATCCCACTTGGTCACTGTACGGTCAGGCCATTCAGGAGGGCTGTTCTCTGGCTCTCTGTACATCCCCTGCTCAACCAGTCTCTGCGGCACCCACGTGACTATCTGATCTTTTTTTTTTTTTTTTTTTTGCCATTTCTTGGGCCATTCCCACAGCATATGGAGGTTCCCAGGCTAGGGGTCTAATCAGAGCTGTAGCCACCGGCCTACGCCAGAGCCACAGCAACTCGGGATCCAAGCCACATCTGCAACCTGTATCACAGCTCATGGCAATGCCGGATCCTTAACCCACTGAGCAAGGCCAGGGATCGAACCCGCAACCTCACAGTTCCTAGTCGGATTTGTTAACCACTGAGCCACGACGGGAACTCCTCTGATCTTCTTATTTAAAGGGCTTCATCAGTGACATGCCTGCCCCCGGCTGGTTTCCCTGGGAACTGGTCGGCCAACCCGATGTCAATTCCCCCATCAATGGTAGCCTCCGTCTCTGTGTGTGAGGGTTGTTGTTATGTCTTGGGCCACCTGCTACCCAGGGTGGGGCTGTCACACCGGGATCTTGCTTCAGGTATGTAAAATTCACCTGTCCAACAAACCACCGCCTTCTCTATCATGGTATCTGGGTTCTTTTTTCTGTCTCATGGCAGGGCAACTACAAAGGCTTGCAGGCCGGGGGGGGGGGGTTGTGCAGCATCACCATGTATAATCCTTGGTAGATGTTCCTGGATTCATTTATTGAGGATTTTTTTTTTTTTTTGGCCACACCCGTGGCATGTGACATTCCCAGGCCACCAGGGATCAAACCCGAGCCACAGCAGTGACCCCAGCCTCGAAGGGACCGCGCTGGATCCTTAACCTTGCACCACAAGGGAACTCTGGCCGGAAGTGTTTTGGTGACTCATTCACATGCTATACTTGTTATGTGACTTCACATTTTGTGTTGTATCTTCGGTCAGTTTCAGTAGTCTGTCCATTTCCTCTAGGTTGCTTCATTTGTGGGCATACAACTGTTCAGGATTTGCAATAGGCCGGTGGTCCCCCCAAAATAACCAAAACCTGTGAGGATATCATTGGTACGTGGCAAGGGGCGGCTCGTTCGCAGATGGGCTGAAGCGTGCTCAGCGGCTACCCTGCCGAAAAGATGATGCTGCGTTATCCGGCTGGCTCACCGTAATCAGTGTGAGGGGCATTAAATGTGGGAAAGGCACGCGGGGGAGTCCGCGCAGGAGGGGTGTGATACGAGAAGGACTGTGTGAATGCCTTGATCTCGGGGTTTTTGCACCCGTGTTCCCTCGGCCTGGAACGCTTCTCCCCTGCATTGTGCAGTGTCCGCCGGGAAGAAAACGGAGTGGTTACTGATCCTCTTGCATCTGTCAATGTCAAGTATATCTCAGCAGAGCTTGTACTGTGTGCTCTTCACTTCCAGGGGCCCTGCACATGCAGAAGACCTGTGGGGCTTCTGAGGGCTTCATGTGGGCCAAAATGTTATGTGCGCACGTGTGTCAGGGGTCTTCGGAGAGCTCTGTGGTCCTGGTTGGGAGGGGATGGGGAATCAGATTGTCACATATACGTCGCAGGTGCTTCTGAGCACTGGTGGGGCCATAATTGACTTCCCTGGGGGCTTCCCAAGGGCCAGTTGCTGTTCTGAGTGGGTCACAAGGTTGTCTTTTTGAATTTAAAAATATCTCCCTTCCTTAAAGGATACAGAAAGACAGCAGTACTTCAGCATGTGAGTCTCTAACCTAAATGGCTACAAAAGCATTCAGTGCTATGGAATATAGGTCATGATGTCAGACAATTTGGAACTTTTTGGTTTCAAGAAGGAAGCTGATGGAGTTTCCGCTGTGGCATGGTGGATTAATGATCTGGTTTGTCTCTGTGGTGTTGCTGGTTCGATTCCCGATCCGGTGCAGTGGGTTAAGGATTCAGCGTTGCTGCAGCTGCAGCTGTGGTATAGGTTGCAGGTTCCGCTTGGATTGATCCCTGGCCCAGGAACTTCCATAATAAGCTTTGGGTGCAGCTGAAAGGGCCGGGGGGGAGGAAAGAAAGCAAGCTGTTCTACAAACGTCTTTTTTTTTTTTGGTCTTTTCAGGGCCGCACCAACGGCATATGGAGGTTCCCAGGCTAGGGGTCTAATTGGAGCTGTTGCTGCCGGCCTATGCCAGGGCCACAACATTGCCAGATCCGAGCTGCATTTGCAATCTACACCACAGCTCACAGCAACACTGAATCCTTAACTCACTGGGCGAGGCCAGGGATCGAACCCGAAACCTCATGGTTCCTAGACAGAATCGTTCTGCTGTGCCACGACGGGAACTCCTTTTCTTTTCTTTCTTTCTTTCTTTCCTTTTTTTTTTTTTTTAACAAACATCTCTCTCTCTTTTTTTGGGGGGGTGTCTTTTTTTGCCTTTTCTAGAGCCGCTTCCTGCGGCATATGGAGGTTCCCAGGCTAGGGGTCTAATCAGAGCTGTAGCCACCAGCCTACGCCAGAGCCACAGCAACGAGAGATCTGAGCCACGTCTGCAACCTACACCAAGCTCATGGCAATGCCAGATCCTTAACCCACTGAGCAAGGCCAGGGGTCGAACCTGCAACCTCATAGGTCCTAGTCAGGATTCATTAACCACTGAATCAGGACAGGAGCTCCTACAAACATCTCTTGAATAGCTCTGCCATTTCTAAGCCAAGCAGGAGACAGATGATAAATTCACACATTTAACTTAAATGATTTTCTTCAAATAATGTACTTCCTTCTGAAAAATTAGAACGATTACAGATCTAGTCATTTATTTTTTAGATAAATAATAAAAATAGATCTAACCATTTATTTATTTCACTTCTGGCTTTGGAACAGAATCTGTAAGTATCCTATCTGACTGGACACAATTTGATCAATACCAAGATTGCTAAAGTTCAAAAAAATATTCTTGAGAGTCAAGACATGATTTAATTATAAGTATTTGTGCAGAACAACAGAAATTTAGGGGTTCTCTTGTGGCACAGGGGTTAAGGATTGGCGTTGTCACTGCCAAGGCTCCGGTTGCCACTGTGGTGTGGGTTCCATCCCTGGCCTGGGAACTTCCACATGCTGTAGGTGCGTCCCCCCCCCAGACCCCTAAAAAAACAAAAACCAAAAGCCCCCTAAACGTAGTAATTTAGAAACAGATGTTGTGACTCTTGTTTGTGAGGGTCACGCTCAGTTCAAGCACCTGCGAGAGCCTGGTGTGTAGAAAGCCCTGGTTGGGAGTAAGAGGCTGTGTTTCCTGCCCAGAGTGGCCACTAGCTGGGGGAGTCCTCAGCGAAAGCAGGACTGGGACACAGCAGGTCATGCTAAATGCTGGAGGCACCCGGCAGGAGCTGAGATTCCGACCATGCCCAGAAAGAAGGGGGCATTCATGAGTCTGCAGGGCAGGAACGGAGTCACAGGGAGGGATCAGCTTTTACACGAGCCCCTGGAAGGCAGCTTCAGGGCATGTTCAGGGAATCACAGACCAAGCGGAATCGGGGCGGGGGGGGGGGGGGGAGGCAGATGAAATGAGAGAGACCAGAAGAGCAGAAGGAATGGAATGTGGAAGGAAGCTGGGACTCTACGGTGATAAGGAGCTACAGACCGTGGTCGGGGTCAGGTGGACAGAGCCCAGTTTTCAAAGAATAAATGAGCGGGGTAAAGTGGGGGATCGGATGGATTGAAAAGGGCTCCTCTGCCCAGAGGAAAGGAGATTGGCCACAAGGAGGTGGGAGTGGGGCTGGGATGGTAGGGTTGGCTCAGGACAGAGCGATTACAACAGACCTGGTCTCTGCCTTCAGATTTTTTTGTTTTCAGCCATGCCTGTGGCATGTGGAATTTCCTGGACCAGGGATCGAACCCTCACCAGAGCAGCCACCCAAGCTGCTGTA
Organism: Phacochoerus africanus; assembly: GCF_016906955.1. Taxonomy (NCBI): domain Eukaryota; kingdom Metazoa; phylum Chordata; class Mammalia; order Artiodactyla; family Suidae; genus Phacochoerus; species Phacochoerus africanus. The sequence goes on from NC_062548.1 coordinate 12,920,206, forward strand.
GTGACAACACTGCATCCTTAAACCCACTGCACCACAGGAGAACGCCTGCCTTCAGATTTTTCTGCAAAAGGTTTTCTAGTAAAACAGAGCTGTGTACTAATGCTGCAGGAAAATTCCCAAGATTTGGTAGGAAGCATTTGCAGTCTGATGGTGTTTGAAGATGTAACTGCAAATCGCCCAGCCCTCGGCCTCCGTTCACAGTGGAGAGTGAAGGTGGAGCAAGGATCTGAACGCCGCACAGCGTCGCAGTGACATGACGGTACCACATCATCAAACTGAAGTCACACTGGGGTCCAGCGGGAGTCTAAGTGTTTGGGTACAGGACCAAGCCACCTAACTGCACGACCACCCCACCTGGGCCACGGTGCAAAGTGTGTATATTTGCTAACAATTGTCTCCTGCTCCCAGTTGAACTTGAACTCTGTCAATGAAGCAACTGCTACTAAAAACAGGCCGTCAGGGAGTTCCCGTCGTGGTGCATCAAAAAAGAACCTGACTAGGAACCATCAGGTTACGGGTTCCATCTCTGGCCTCGGCCAGTGGGTGGGGGATCCGGTGTGGCCGTGAGATGTGGTATAGGTCGCAGACACAGCTCAGATGTGGTATGGCTGTGGTGTAGGCCAGTGGCTGTAGCTCTGATTCTACCCCTAGCCTGTGAACTTCCTTATGCCCTGGGTGCGGCTCTAAAAAAGCAAAAAAAAAGAGAACAAGCACTTATCTCCACTTCTTTTTAAACTGTTAATGTTTTTTCAACATCTCAGGGGACAAACTGGACAGAAGAGGATTAAGGAGAGACTATTTTAGAACACACGGAATATTTCATAGACAAACTCAAATCAAATGCAGTCTGAAATGTTCATGTTTGCCTAGGGTCATATGGATTTAGGCTAAATACCATCTATTTGGGGACTGTCAAATTGTTTACCCTAAGCACACTAGGCTAGATCCTAGGTCAGTGTACATGGATTTGTATTCATCTTTTCCTGCTTTTAAAGATGGGTGCTAATTAAAATTTTCCATCACAGATGACTTTGGGAAGAGGAAGAAGAAGATTATAAGATGGGATTACCTTGCATATTATACTGATAGTAATTAGGATCTTCTGATTCTTTCTTGACTGACACAGCTGCTGCTTTCAGTGAAATGCCTTTGAATGCAATGGAAATTATAAAATTACATGTTAGGCTAAACCCACCAACAGAGAGAGGTGACTGGCTAATATTTTTTCCAGGTTCTGTTTGGATTAACACAGCAACATGGCAATCAGCAAAGGAACTCATGCACTATGAACAAATGGTTTATCCGTATAAAATATAGAATCCACAAAAGAGGAAAGAAGGAGAGAGGGATGAAGGGAGGGAGGAACAGAAGATGAGAAGAAAGAGGGCTAGTTTCCAGTTGGGGGACATTTTCCCTTGCAGGGTGGCTAAATATGGGCATGCATTTGCATGAAATATTGTAACTATTCTTTTTGTCACAGATGGTCTTCATTCACCTACGACAACAGAATGGATTTAAAACCACTGCCTTAGTAAAACCCAAGGGCTTTATCAGGGAAAGGTGCGGTAGACGGTAAAGCTTAGCCACAAATGTCTCCCATCCCAGCATATACACCTGTTTGCAATGTGACTTCCCCACTCCAAGTTTCTGGAAGTGGAAATCTCCAGCTTTTAAAGCTGCGCCTGGCCATGTGACTTGCTTGGACCAATGGGGTCCAAACAGAGGCTTGAGCCTTGCTCGTGCACCCGGGCCTGCTGTTCTGGGGGCAGAGTGGCCCAGAGAACGAGCCTGAGCGAGCCTCCTGGAGATCTGAGACCACAAGGAGAAAGGAGCCCGCCTTTCCCAGCCGAGGCCTAAGCCCCAGGAGCGAAGCCAGTCCGGGCCAGAAGGAAGGCCTGGCCAACACACAGAACGGTAAGAAAGACTAAATCAGTGTTTGAAGCCACTAAGTTTGGGGGTGCTTTTTTTTACACAGCGGTAGATAACTGAGAGTGAAGCATCCATGTCATTGACCCATGAATGTTAATAGCAGCAACAACAAAAAGTGTGACCCAGGCTGGGATTTCACTGTTCAGCCTTAATTGATAAGTTTGGGGAGGGGGGCATCTTCTAAAAATTTTAATAGTTCTGTTAGCATATTTGGATATTAAGTGAGTTTGGATATTAAAGGATGCGATTATCAAAAAGAAAAACTTGTTAGAAAAACGGAGGCACAGAGTGGACACAGCCAGTGGCCTTTTCAGTGATATGGGAGAGGAAGTTGAGGACATTCTTCCAAAGTGGCACAGAAGGTCTGATGGAAAGATTAAAGGAGAGTTCATCCATGGCACTCTACTTAAGCATTTCAAAAAAAAAGCTATTTATGTGTTTGTAAGTGATCTGAAGAAATTTTCGCAAGAGCGGTTTGCCTTAAAATGGTGAAATTTGAGGTGTAAAGAGATGGAGTTTTGAGAGGGGAGCGTGAAAGCAAAAAGGAGTTGTACTTACTATTCCTCTGACTTTAAAAAATTTCAAATGCGTATAACTTTTGTAATTTATGGTAAAACTTTAAAGCATGAGTCCCAAGTCGATTAGGCACTAATGACTCTACCAACAAACACTTGATAAACAAGTGACAGCTGGGCTGTCAAAGAAACACTCTGAGATGTTGGCAATTGGAAGCTGATTTGACGGTGCAGAATACAGAACGTCTTTGAAATGCTAATGAAGTGCTTATTTTCTCAAAATAAGAGGGGGGCGGGGGGATTCAAAAGTCGAAACCATTTCAACACTCGCTCTGTGTGGAAAGGGCGGTACAGGCATCACAGGCAGTAAGGCGGATGGATGGTCAGCTTTCAGAAGCCTGCGGGCAGCTGGAAGCAATTCCTAGGAAACCCACAGTGGAAAGTCACTTCTTAGGGAGTGTATTCTTGTTGAAAGGAAACCACATCTCCAAAGAGAGGTCTCAACAAAAGAGGCCTATCTTAAGGCACCTGGGAGACACCCATCCACCCAACAGCTGGCAAGGAAGCAGAGGGAGGCGGTGAGGCTGCGGATCCGAGAACAGGCCCCTGGGGAGAAGGGACAGCCCCTGGCTCCCACCCCATATGTTCTCCCAGTGTCTGAGAGGAGGCTGTGGCTTGGGGGTTTGAAATTGTCTGGGACCCACGGAGACCCGGCAAAATGTATCTGAGCTTGGAAACACATCCAAGGCTCTGATTAAAGGGGCAAGCGTATGAAACACATTGTGTCTAAGTGGGATGACGAAGATGCCACAGGTGAAATATTCGGCTCCTTTCCATCGACTTGTGTTGGTTTTACCTAGAATAACTACAATGGACTCATGTTTTTTCAGACTGTGACATTTAAGGTGGAGCTTCTACCAAGCACCTGTTGACATGTGGCCAGGAGAGACCCGGGGGATTTGACCCAGGAGGAGTCAGGCTCTGAGACTGGTCCATTCCTGATCCAGGGACCTGGGAGGCAGCTGAGTATAGACCACACCTGACACCTTCAGCAACGATGCTGCTCTCACCTCCGTTTCACTGGAGGTAAAGTCTCTCTTTGCCTTTTGATCTTTTCTTCTTAATACTGAATTGTTTTTTCTTTTGGATTACCTTAGATTTAATTTTAACTTTGTATTTTGAACTGTTTCACTTTTTTCTCATCATTAGTAATTTCTTAGTTCATCTTCGTATAGCCAGTTTGGATTCACTTTTTTTTTTTTTTTTTTTAGGTTTGAGTTTTAGTTTTAGTCTTATGTACCTGTTTATTTTAGGTTTTCTAACCATTCCAATTTTAATGCTTTCAGTATTTTCCCATCCCCTGACTAAACATTTGAGTTTTAATAAGTTTTTTTCTATCTTTAACCTTTTCCCTCTAGCTAATGCCATTTCTCTCTCTTCTTAATATAGGAGTGAGGAGGGGCAGGGAAGGGTATCAGTTACTCTCATTCATCAAAGAGGGATTTTCTTTCCAATATGGATTGTCATAGAAGTGCATGTTGATTATAGAACATTTAGAAATGAGAGAGTGCAGGAGTTCCCATGGTGGCACAGTGGTTAACAAATCCGACTAGGAACCATGAGGTTGCGGGTTCGGTCCCTGCCCTTGCTCAGTGGGTTAAGGATCTGGCGTTGCCGTGAGCTGTGGTGTAGGTCGCAGACGCAGCTTGGATCCTGCATTGCTCTGGCTCTGGCATAGGCTGGCAGCTACAGCTCTGATTCGACCCCTAGCCTGGGAACCTCCACATGCCACGGGAGTGGCCCACGAAATGGCAAAAAGACAAAAAAAAAAAAAAGACATGAGAGAGTGCAAAAGGCAGTAAAATATGTCCAAAAAAGGAAAACTATTTGTAAATTAATCATAATTCTAAATGTATATTCAAGAATTTTTACTCATTTCTAATTTATATACATTTGTAGAAAATATTAATTATATCTAAATAACATCTTGGTACCTAGTGTTTACTGAATTAGAAGGCTCTTTTTTCTGGATATTTGAGTAAAACATGATTATTCTGCAAATAAGGCCCCAGTTGAGGCTAATTAATGCCCTAGTCTCCATTTTTTTTGGAGGGGGGAGGTTTCCGGCATGGAAAGTGTCATCTGTGAACAAAGAGTTTTATTTGCTCATTCTCCATTCCTATACTTGTTTCCTTTTCTTGTCTTATTACATTAGCTAGGACTTTCTGTATGATGTTGGAAGGGAATGATGAGAGGGGACATCTTTGCTTTATTCCTGATCTTAGTGGAAAGATTCTAGTTTCTCACCATTAAATATGACGTTAGCTGTAAGTTTTTTGTAGATTTTTTTTTTAATCAAGTTGAGAAAGTTCCCTTCTATTCCTAGTTTATTGAAAGTGCTATTTTTAAGAAGAACAAAAGAAAGTGGTTAAAACACTTGATTCTACAAGTATCAGTGTACATACCGGAATCTTCCATGGGTTCTGTCTTCACGTTGACGGGGACACAACTGAAAGGAGAAGGGAAGGCTGGTCAAGACCAGCAGGGTGAGGACCACCCACAGGCATCGGGACCACTCCCCAGACCTTCATGTCGTCATAGCTCCACTCCCACCACACTGAATGCACAGCTACCTCAACTTGAACTCTGTTAATAACCTGCTACAAAATTAAAGGTGTCAATGGAATGGTCTCATAATCCCAAACATCCTTTCAAAGAAAGACTATGCAACAGGAGTTCCTGTTGTGACTCAGTGGTTAAGAACCTGACTAGTCTCCATGAGGATGCAGGTTCAATCCTTGGCTTTGCTCAGTGGGTTAAGGATCCAGTGTTGCCGCAAGCTGTGGCATAGGTTGAGGATGTGGCTCAGATCCCTCATTGCTGTGGTTGTGGCGTAGGCCAGTGGCTGCAGCTCCAATTCAACCCCTAGCCTGGGAACTTCCATATGCTGCAGGTGTGGCCCTAAAAAACTGGACCCCCCCCCCAAAAAAAAAAGAATATGTAACAATATACAGAAGACATTCCATAGTTTGAAAATGAACACTTTGCAGTCAGATGTGGGCTTATTTTTGGTATCTATCCCTTACCTTTCACTTGGTGATGTCACAGATCTCACAGCATCTGTCACCACCCCTGGTCCCCCTATGCAAGAATTAAAAAACACACATTAGCGCCTGTCTGCACCTTGAAGCACTGACACCGCTCAAAGGGGAAGCAAACACGGAACAGAACTCCGGTCTCTAGGTCATCATGGACCAGCCCTGGAGGAGAGGCTGACGCAAAGCAGGCCCCGGCCTGGGCCCTCTGTGTGGGCAGGATGGGGGGCCAAGAATCAGACTGGGCCCGAGTGACCTCCAGCTCCGAAGCCTCCGCAGGCCTCAGTCTCCTTGTCTGAAAGCGGTTGTTGGGTGGGGAATGACTGATACATGCAAAGTGCTTAGAACAGGGCCTCTCACACAACAAGGTATCCTTGTAGAGTAATGATAACAGCAGCCGGCAGTACAAGCCACCTGGGACAACAGTCACCTGGTCACCTGCCACCCCTGATCCTCCATTCCCTCCGTTAACATGAGCCAGGGGACTCCAGGAGCTCACAGCTGCTCCAGAGACAGAAGCGTGTCTCATCACCCTCTGTACCCCTAGGTGGGCCTCGTGGTTGGCAAGACCCCCGGCCACTTGGTTTCTGCACCTGCATAGGCTCAGCCCTGCACCCTCTTTAGACCTGGTCTCTGGGGAACAGCTATGGCCCAAGATGTCCAACCATGTTCCAGAATAATAATCTGGGAGAATAAGAAGGGGGCATAGGTGGATCTCTAAATGCTCCCGGTAAAATTACTTTTTTTTTTTTTTTTTAGCTCCTTCATCATTATATGTTAAGGAGATTATGAGGGCTCCTGGGTTCCCAAACCTGGTCTCAAACACCCTGCACATAGCTTTCTGCCTGACCACAGGCGTGAGCTTCCTGGGGGAGCTGAGTGTTGAGACCCTGCTTTTCTTGGGGGCCGTTTCCTCCAGGAAGCTCTTTTCACCATACAATTCTACCCTCTTCCCAGGGACTCTCAGGGGTTTCCTCCACCATCCTGAGGGCACCTTGGGTCACCCCCAGGTCTCTGAATGGTCTCTTTCCTTCCTTTTCCCAGACCATGTGGCTCAGACGCACAGGAACGGTCACACAGCCCAGACCCACTCTTGAGCCCAACAGCGCCCGGCCCACGGCTGGTGGTTAAAGACCAGGAAGGCAGCCCAGCGTCCTCACACTCCTGTGCAAGGTAGGTCTCCTGCCCCCCACGGGCTGGACACAGAGGATGGTCTGCACGGAAGGTGGGAGGAGGGTGGCATCTCCGCAAACGTCACCACTGCCCCCTGCCAGAAATGTCAGAGAGATGACCTTCTCAAGCAGGAAAGGCAAAGCACAAACAAGCTTCAGAATGTGCCAGACTTACACTGTAATTAAGAGGAGCAGATAAAGAGGATGTGGTACATATACACAATGGAATATTACTCAGCCATTAAGAGGAAAGAAAGAACGGCATTGCAGTAACATGGATGGACCTAGAAATTATCATGCTAAGTGAAGTTAGTCAGGCAGTGAGACACCAACATCAAATGCTGTCACTTGCATGTGAAATCTTAAAAAGGGACATAATGAACTTCTATGCAGAGCAGATACGGACTCACAGACTTTGAAAAACTTACGGTTTCCAAAGGAGAGAGGTTGGGGGGTGGGGAGATGCACTGGGGGTTTGGGATGGAAATGCTATAAAATTGGGTTGTGGCGATTGTTGTACAAGTATAAATGTCATAAAATTCATTGAGTAATTAAAAAAAAGAAAAAGAAAAGCAGGCTTGGTTGAGCAGCAAAGGGCAGTCACCGAATATGAGAAGTTGTCACTGGGAGTTTCCCTTGTGGCTCAGTGGAAATGAGTCCAACTAGCATCCATGAGGACCTGGGTTCAACCCCTGGCCTTGCTCAGCGGGTTATGGATCTGACGTGGCCGTGAGCTATGGTGTAGGTTGCAGATGCGGCTTGGTACCACTGTTGCTGTGGCTGTGCTGTAGGCCGGCAGCTGCAGCTCCAATTCGCCCCCTAGCCCAGGAATTTCCGTATGCCGCTGGTGCAGCCCTAAAATGCAAGAAATGAAAATAAAAATAAAGAAACTATCACTTACCTGGTGGATTCACTGGACCTAGGAAAGGCCTGCAAGAAAACCAGTACTGTTACCCAGTAGGAACACACAAGACGGACAGTTTAAACATCTGAATAACCAACTTCTAAATGTAACGGGACTGAATTAACTAACTGAAGTTAGGCTGTCAGTTTATCTCCAAATGAACCAACTGTTAGGCAGGGAGGCAGCCTGTCACCTATTGATGGTGAACGAAATCCCCGCTTTGTTCTCCAAAATCCACTTCAGGGTTGCAAGGTCGTAGTTCTCAGGGTGTTGAAAGGGGACCCCTTCTGGGAGCCCCTGCACCACCACGGCTGCCTGGTCCGTCAGCAGCTTCTCATACGGAACAGGCACCATCGCCGTCGTCCCCAGGGCTTTACCTGGAAGAAGAGGTGGAGCATCTTAAACGGTCCGAGCATAAAACCCTGCGGGTCAGTTTCATTCAGGGTCATAAACACAAGTGGTGACATTTGGCTCTGAAGGTATTTTACCAGCTTAAAGTGTCCTATTCCTTTATAGCTCAGGTTAATAAAATTCCCAACCAAAGGGCCAAAAGAAAAAGTAGAAACTGTTTTTAAGTCTTCCCATAAGATAAAATAATAGGTTCTGCAATCTATAAAAATACTGCACCAGGGAGTTAAAAAGAATCTGACAGGTATCCATGAGGATGCAGGTTCAATTCCTGGCCTCGCTCAGTGGGTTAAGGACCTGGCGTTGCCATGAGCTGTGGTGTAGGTCACAGATGCAGCTCGGATCTGGCGTTGCTGTGGCTGTGGCGTGGGGCAGCAGCTGCAGCTCTGATTCAGCCCTTAGCCTGGGAACTTCCATATGCTGCGGGTGTGGCCCTAAAAAGCAAAAAACGGACAAACAAAAAAACTGAACCACCATGTTGTGGACCTGAAACTAATATAACACCGTAAGTCAACTGTATTTCAAAAAGTAAATTAACCAAAAAATCCATTTCCAAAAAGAGGAAAGGAAATAGTAGGTCCTTTTCTCCATTCTCAGAGGTTGCACAATGTGGGGTACTTGCCTTCATGCACCCAGGGCTGCAGGGAGCACCCTGCGGTTACTCAGGGTTACTTAACTGTCCCTGTGTCACACTGTACAGATCAGGCCAACTTGTGTGTAGAAAGTGGTGCCCAGGTGGCCTCATGTCACCACCGGGGCTGTGTCAGTCTCTGCACTGGCTGGTCAGCCCCGAGGTGCGGAAGCCCCATTTCCCATAGGGAGGCAGAGCCTGACACCCTAAGATTCTTTCTGCTGGGGGTCCCCCAAATCCATCTCTTACAGGGACCCACAGGTGACAGGTGGGCACACCTGTCCAGGAATGATGGTCAAGGCCCCAAGATGCTAAGTGTTCATCTCACTAGTCCAACACCTGCGGAGTTTCTTACTATCTACCTTTTCCAAGCACTGAGTAGGTTTTTTTGTTTTGTTTTTTTTTTTGTTTAAATCCCTGCTCCATGCCTGTGAAAAGATGTGGGTAGGTAGGGGGACCAGTGAGGATGAGGCTAGTGAGTGAACCAACCACAAATGTCTTTAATAACTGCTTAGTTGTGGGGAGGGGGCTCCGCAAAGACTGAAGGCCGATGAATCTGGAGGTTTTGATGGATGGGAAGAGACCAAGGTGTTTTCCCTAAGACGTGATCTGGTCCTGAACTGGCTCTCCGCTTGCTGCGAATGTGGATTTTTCCAATGTCAGAGCCGGTCTAGACAGTCATGCTGATAAAATGATCTCTAATACTGCGTCCCCCCCCCCACTTCCAGGGTGGACTGTTCAGAGAATGAATCTCTAAAGTGAGCTTTACCATAACAAAAGCAGAAATAGTCCTCCACGGCTTTTCTGAGTATTTCCGTTTCCCCTGAGTCGATCTGCATCCCGTTGACAGGATGAGGGGGTTTCACCTCCGGCAGCCCTTCGGCAACACCTGTCAACGAGTGAGCAGTGTAAAGTCAGCATCCAAGTAGCTGTACTGTATGTGTCTTTAATGTCCATGCTTCTGGTACAGGAAGGGAAAAGGCGGCGGGGTGGGGGGGGGGGAGAATAGACGTAAAACAAGATTTTTTAATTAAAAAAAAAAAAAAACAACACAGCAGAGTATTGGGAGTTCCCTGGTGGCACAGCAGGTTAAGGATCCAGCGTTGTCACAGCTTTGAACCCTGGCCCAGGAACTTCTGCATGCCGAGGGCGAGGCCAAAGCCAACAAAAACCAACAGCGTATTCATGATGAACAGGATAAAATAACTTGGTGCTCACCTCTGAAATGAACCTGTTGATAAACAATAACTCAACAGCCAAGGAAATAGCAGTAGTTCAAAGGAAACGATACCAGGAAATTATTTGCTGCCCAGTCTGCAAGTGACCATCACTGTGTAGGAAGACCCTTGCCCAAGTTCAAGTCCAAGACCAGCCCCCAGTCAGCTGCTACTACTCCCAGAGTTTTGAAGGATTGTTTTATTTTTTTAATGATTTTTTTTTTGTCTTTTTGCCATTTCTTGGGCAGCTCCCACAGCATATGGAGGTTCCCAGGCTAGAGGTTGAATCGGAGCTGTAGCCACCGGCCTACGCCAGAGCCACAGCAACGCGGGATCCGAGCCGCGTCTGCAACCTACACCACAGCTCACGGCAACGCCGGATCGTTAACCCACTGAGCAAGGGCAGGGACCGAACCCGCAACCTCATGGTTCCTAGTCGGATTCGTTAACCACTGCGCCACGACGGGAACTCCTGAAGGATTGTTTTAATCAGGGTCAGTCAGGAGATAGACACCACACATTGATTTGAACATGGAAAGTTTGACAGCGGGATTAGTAACAGGGATGAACCGCTAAGGGGTAAAGACTACACGAGTAACAGGCAGAGGAGCAGCAGGTACTGCGAGGGCTGAGGGAGGAACTAATTCTGGGAGGCACCCACCCCACCCCACCCCGCCTCTGGGGAGCAGGCAGGAAATGCAGGGGTGCCGCAAGCTGGGGCTGGCCACCAGGGACCCGCCCTCTGGAGGTGCCAGAGGAAACTGCCGGCAAGATGAGCTGTCGTGGAGTTCCCGTGGTGGTGCAGCAGAAATGGATCCGACTAGTATCCATGAAGACTCGGGTTCCATCCCCGGCCCCGCTCAGTAGGCTAAGGATCCAGCGTTGCCGTGAGCTGGGGTGTAGGTCGCAGATGTGGCTTGGATCCCGAGTTGTTGTGGCTGTGTTTCAACCCCTAGCTGTTGCAAGGAAGCTGGTCCCTGGGGTGGGGATAGACGTCTGGAAACCACCTGTGGGGTGAGGCCAGCAGAACTTTCTGGAAGGCCCCCTTCTCAGGCACTGGGGGAACTGACTCCCTGCGAGACTGCCTGTGTACTCCTGAGATTCTCCAGATTCTTCTGGAACATTCCGGGACTTCTGTGAGAGGCTGGGAAGCTGGCCGGGGCAGCTGACTGGACGTTGTGTGTGCCGGGGGTGACCCCTGAGAGCCCCAGCTGCTGTTGGTCACCCCGTGCTGCAGGTGCAAGCAAGTGAGAACCTACTGGAAATGGCAAGGGAAGCGCCTTCTTCCTCCAGGGACCTCCTGAGCCTCCAAGGTGGGCCCTGTGCCAGGTGCCGAGGAAGCACTGTTCACGGGGCCCCGCTCCAGCATCACAAGGCAGCACAGGGAAGGGTGGACTCGGAGGACAGGCCAGAACTTGAAAATGGTTAAAGCAGCTTCTTGGGCCAGAGAGGCTCATATGATGGGGTTACGTTCTCAGGTCAAAGGGAAGGCGAATATCGTGGACAGACAAAATGCCACCTGAAAATGCTCAGACATCCAGGACGTACAGAACATACAGCCTCGTGTAAACAGTTGTGCCAAGCAATCCCTATGCCTGTTTACATTTCAGAACCAATCTGTTGTCATCACTGTGGCGCAGCAGAAACAAATCTGACTCATAGTCATGAGGATGCGGGATCCACCCCCCGGCCTCAGTCATGCGGCTTGGTCCCTATGCGGCTGTGACTGTGGCTGTGGCAGAGACCTGCAGCTGTAGCTCTGACTCGACCCCTCGCCTGGGACCTGCCATATGCTGTGCATGTGGCCCTAAAAGGCCAAACAAAACAAAACGGAACAGAACCGATTTGGCTAAAACGAGGAAGCAGGTGAAAACCTACGTGTGTTTAGTCGTTCACACAATTGCGGCGCACAGGTAAAGTGAGAGGGGACTAGACGGAGGGTATGGGTCATATTACCTGCAGGCCTACTCCAGGGGTGAGTAAACCCGGGAGGTTTATGCCACGTCCTGCCCACGGCCTGTCTCTGTATGGTCTGGGAGCAAAGAATGGTGTTTTCAATTTGGCAATGGTTAACTAAGTTCAGAATGCTACTGACCTGGGACAATAACACTAAATTCAAATTTCAGCGGCCTAAATAACATTTTACGGCCCAGGTACATTCACTGATGTGCGGCCTCTTTCTTTCTTTTAGACAATTTATTTGATTGAACTATAGATGATTCATAATACTGTGTTAATCTCTGCTCTACAGGAAAGTAGCTGCATGATGCACAGATACAATCCCTTTTCATACGTGTCTCCCTTAGGACTATAGCTCCCCGTGCTCTACAGGAGGACCCGCTTCTGTATTCCTTCTCTCTAGGTAACCGTTTGCATCGACTAATCCCAGACTCTCAATCCAGCCCTCTTCCACCTCCCGCCACCCCCTGGCAACCTCAGGGCTGTTCTCTCTGTCCGTGAGTCGGTTTCTGTTTTATAGCTAAGTTCACTGGTGTCATAGTGTAAACTCCACATATAAGTGATAGCATAGGGTGTCTGTCTTTCTCTGTCTCACGTACACGTGATATGTGTGCTGCCTGTTGCTGGTTTCACCCTACACAAGCAAGCTGAGGGGCTCTGCGGGGCTGTCATGACTCACAGAGACTAACGGAATTACTATCTGCTGTTCCAGAAAAAGCTAGCCCGTCCCTGGCTCACTCCGTCTTGTTTGACGGGTAAAAGCACCTGTAACACTTCGGTTGATTCTAAATTCCGGCTGTTCTGCAGATTCAATTCATGCATAAACACTTATTCCACAGGGAGCTGGTTTCTAAGTTCAGACGGAAGATAAATGGGGTTTTGATGCACGTTTACGGTCATTTTTCCTTACTTCCGAGACAACGTCCAAAGAAACAACCCCCACGGGGGTGGAGAGAGTTAAATTAGGAGTTCGGGATTAACATATACGTACTGCATGTATAAAACAGGTAAACAGCAAGGACCCGCTGTATAGCACAGGAAGCTATACTCAGTATCTGGTAATAACATATAATGGAAAATAATCTAAAAAAGAATATCTACCTGTCTCTATCCACCTATCTATGTGGATCTGAATCATTATATCTATATATCTGATATATATATATATATATATATCTGAATCACTGCACTGTACACTTGAAACTAACACGATGCTTTAAAAAGAAAAAAGAAAAAAATTCCATTCAAGGGGGAAAAAAAAAAAAAAAAGAGTTCCCTGCTGGGCTCACGGTTAAAGGATCTGGCCTTGTCACTGCTGTGGCACAAGTTCGATCCCTGGCCCAGGAACTTTCACATGCCGTGGGTGTGGCCAAAAAAATAAAAATAAAAAACAAATGAACCAACAAAAGATATAACCCATCACATATTCAAGAGCCACATGTCGTATTCCAATGTGGAATGCATGTGCCAGTCCCAATGAGAAGCTCTGGACAAAATGTTAATGAGATCCCCCGCTTGAAAGCATTGGAGGCAAAAAACAAGACAGACCGTCATCCTTGAAAGAAAGGAAGCACACACAGGGCGGGAGCATCACACCAACCCGGTTTTTCCCCCGTGGGAGCGCCTCATTTCCTGTGGGACTTGGGGAGAAATAGGGCTTAACCCAAAAGCCACAGTCTAAGCCGAACAAGGAAACCCATGCCCCGTGTCAGGATGGCCGCTGGGGCTGGACATGGAGGGCAAATCCTGGAAAAGGAGTGAGTCCCAGAGGTGGGAGACCCAGTGTCATCACAGAAACTTCCCTCAGATTCTTGTCCGGCCCCTAAATTGCGCAACGTCAGGGTGAGGCATTAGGGAAAGCAACATTTGGAGGCTCAGGTGCTGAGCGGAGATCCAAAGAGCTGTGTGGTGCCAGAAAGACAGGGTTTAGGATCCACGTTCCGCCAAGTTCAGGAAGCTTGTTAAACTCCTTGTGAGGCGAAGGGGCAAAGGGCGGCACCAAACAGACCCGTCCACGTGGGGACCAGCGACCTGCCATTAATCTGACTGCTGGCAGAACAAAAGGCAGCTTTATGTAGCAGATTTTTACATTATCATTCCCAGTATACAGTCAAAAATGAGAAAGGTGAAGAAGCAGGAACCTGTGATGCACGACTGAGGGAGAGAGAGAGAGAATCTGTAGAAGCAGAACCCCAGGAGTTCCCATCATGGCTCAGTGGCAATGAACCTGACTAGTATCCATGAGGACTCGGGTTCGATCCCTGGCCTCATTCAGTGGGTTAAGGATCCCGTGTGGCTGTGGCTGTGGTGTAGGCTGGCAGCTGCAGCTCCAGTTGGACCCCTCGCCTGGGAACTTCCCTATGCCAGAGGCACAGCCCTAAAAAGACGAAAAAAAAAAAAAAAAAGCAGCAGAACCGTAAATAACCCAGATGTTGAAATGACCAGACTTAACGGCTATAAATAGATGAAAGACTTTATGGGGCGGAGAACCCAGCGAGGGAATATAAGGGGCATTCCAACAGAGAAATGAAAACGCTCACCAAAAAAGGAAGAAAGAAGAAAATGGAATTTTAGAAATGGAAAATGATTAGGACTGAAAATCTCACCAGACGGCCTTAACACGGGCGATCTGAAGCTTGAATACAAAAAAGCAAAGGTGGAAAAAGGGGACAGAGTCTTCCTGGCCTGTCAGACCCCAGCATGTTTTCTTCTCTGTGTAAATGAAGGAGTGAAGGGATCAGACTAGACATTTGAAGAGACGACGGCCAGTGCTGATGAAGACGTCGGCCTGCAGGTTCAGTAAGCTCCACAGCCACGCAGGGTGAAAACAAGGCTGCAAATAGGCTCTTCATGAACACACGGATGAAAATCAAAGGTTAGACGGAGCTAGAGAAAGATACATGACTTTCAGAGGCACAAAATGAAGAATCCTGGGGAGTTCCCATCGTGGTGCAGCGGAAACGAATCCAACTAGGAACCATGAGGTTGTGGGTTCAATCCCTGGCCTTGCTCAGTGGGTTAAGGATCTGGCGTTGCCATGAACTGTGGTGTGGGTCGCAGATGCAGCTTGGATCTGGCGTGGCTTTGGCTCTGGCATAGGTTGGCAGCGACAGCTCCAATGGACCCCTAGCCTGGGGGGGGTCTTTTAGGGCCTCGGGTGTGGCCCTAAAAAGACCCCCCCCCAAAAAAAGAATTTTAACCTGACTTTGTATCTAAAATAGTGGCAGCCAGAAGACAATGGAACGAAACTTTTAAAGAACTGGAAGGAAAAAAAGCCTCTTAAGCTATTTTCTTTCCTCCTTTCTTTTCTTTTTTGCTTTTTAAGGCCGAACCCACGGCATATGGAAGTTCCCAGGCCAGGGGTTGAGTCAGAGCTGCAGCTGCGGACGTACGCCCCGGCAACTCGGGATCTGAGCCTTATCTGCAACCTACACTACAGCTCATGGCAACACCGGATCCCTCACCAACTGAATGAGGCCAGGGATCAAACCAGTGTCTTCATGGATACTAGTCAAGTTCATTACCACTGAGCCACAACAGGAATTCCTCAAGCTATTTATTTGCCGTATCGAGTAAAACTATTCTTCATGATAAAACAAAGACCTACTGTATGGCACAGGGAACTATATTCAATATCTTGTAACAACCTGTAATGGAAAAAAATCTGAAAAAGTATATATATATGTACATATAACTGAATCACTTTGCTGTACACTTAAAACTAATACAACTTTGTAAGTCAACTATACTTCAATATATATATATTTTTTTCTTTTTAGGGCCACACTCAAGGCGTATGGAGGTTCCCAGGCTAGGGGTCAAATCGGAGCTACAGCTCCAGCCTACCCCACAGCCACAGCAACGCCCGATCCGAGCCGCGTCTGCGACCTACACCACAGCTCCTGGCAGTGCCAGATCCTTAACCCGCTGAGCCGGGCCAGGGATCGAGCCTGCAACCTCATGGTTCCTAGTCGGATTCTTTTCCGCTGCACTACAATGGGAACGCCAATAAAATTTTTTTTTTTTTTAATATTCTTGAAGAACAAAAGCAAGGACAGTGATGTTGGCAAGATGACAGACTAAGAAGCAACGGGCCCGTCCTGCCCCCACAAATACAGCAAATGAATGGAAGGACCAGAGCACCTCTTGAGAGAACTTCAGAAACCAGTTGAGAAGCTATGGCAACCAAATCATGGGAAAACCAAGAAGGGATGCCAACACGGGGCTAGGAAGATTCCCAGTGTTTGGTGGGCTTAGTCGTGCTTCTCCCTCCACATGGTTTAGTGCAGAGCAGCTGGGAGGGACCCCCAGACGGGGGCTTCTCCTTTGGAATGGAAACAAAAGAGTGGACTGTGTGGCCAACATTCTGGCTTTCTAGGGGTTGCTGGAGGAACAGATTTCTCTTACTTAACTCAGAGCTGCAATTCTGCGGGCAGACACTAGGGGGAGAAAGAGGTTCAAAAAGGTTTGAGAGGTACTTGAAGTTCCCATCGTGGCTCAGTGGTTAACGAATCCGACTAGGAACCATGAAGTTGCGGGTTTGATCCCTGGTCTTGCTCAGTGGGTTAACGACCCGGTGTTGCTGTGAGCTGTGGTGTCGCAGACGTGGGTCAAATCCCGCATTGCTGTGGCTGTGGTGTAGGCCGGGTAGCTACAGCTCCGATTTGACCCCTAGCCTGGGAACCTCCATATGCTTTTTGCCAAGAAATGGCAAAAAGACAGAAAAAAAAAAAAAAAAAGGTTTGAGAGGTTCTAGAACATCCAGCCGGACTGAGGGTCAAAGGAACGAGCTGAAATTCCAGCCACCAGTCCTAAAGAAATGTAGATCTATGAGCCACCTGACAAAGAATTTAACATAGAGATCATCAATGAGCTGAAAGAATAGAGAGAGACAAGTAATAGTGCGAGAAGAAAATGAGAACACACTAGGAGTTCCCACTGGGGCTCAGTGGGTTAAGGACCCGATGTTGTCTCTGTGAGGATGTAGATCCAATCCCTGGCCTCCCTCAGTGGGTTAAGGATCAGACTGGTTTTTACAAAAAAGACCTAACTATTTTTTGTAGGTGTGTGTCTTTTTAGGGCCACACCCACAGCATATGGAGGTTCCCAGGCTAGGGGTCAAATTGGAGCTGCAGCGGCCAGCCTATGCCACAGCAACGCAGGATCCAAGCCGCATCTGCAACCTACACCACAGCTCACAGCAACGCCGGATCCTTAACCCACTGAGCGAGACCAGGGATTGAACCTGCATCCTCATAGATACCAGTCAGATTTGTTTCTGCTCAAGGCATGACAGGAACTCCCCTAACTGTATACATTTACAAGAGACAAAGTTTAAATATAAAGATACAGAAAGCTGAAAGTAAATGAATGGAAAAGACGTGCCCTACACATCATAAGAAAGCTGGCGAAGCTGTATTAAATACAAGACAGGGAGTTGCCATTGTGGCTCAGCGGGTGAAGAACCCAACTAGTATCCCTGAGGATACAAGTTCAATCCCTGGCCTCAGTCAGTGGAGGACCTGGCATTGCTGTGAGCTGCCATGTAGGTCACTGATGTGGCTCAGATCTGGCGTGGCTGTGGCTGTGGCGTAGGCCGGCAGCTGTAGCTCCAATTCAACCCCCAGCTTGGGAACTTCCATATGCCGCGGGAGCGGCCCAAAGAAATAGCAAAAAGACAAAAAAAAAAAAAAAAAAGAAATCCAATTACCTGACATTAATGAACTGAGAATATACTTCTTGTTCATCAAGTACATACTCATCATATTATTTAAAAACTGATTTTTTAATCTATCTTCTTTTTTAAATTTTTTATTATTTTTTAAGGCCAAACCTGCAGCAGATGGAGGTTCCCAGGCTAGGGGTCGAACTGGAGCTACAGCTGCCAGCCTACACCACAGCTCACAGCAACCCCAGATCCTTAACCCACTGAGCGAGGCCAGAGGTCAAACTGGCATCCTCCTGGATCCTAGGTGGGTGCCTTAAACCCCGAGCCACAAAGGGAATTCCAAGAATTCAACTATTATGGTCTGTTGTATAAATGTGTATCCAGGCACTGTAGTGTAAGCTGGAATTTGACTTCATAGATGTTACAAGTCGATCAGTCACTTGAGCTAATGTGTGGCAGCTGTCTGAGTGTGTTGCAGTCTTAACGCAGATAGGCTTTCCAACAAGATTCGTCAACCACCATCCTGCTGTTTTGAAGAAGTCTGTGCAGTTGTGGAAAAGACAGCCTCTGGCTTCTCTGCACTGGTGCTGAAGAAGGAGAATGTGAACTGCTTTAAAGGGCTGTGTGTTGAGGATACTCTTTTAAATAAGAGTCCACCTGGCCTTTGGGTCGCCTTTGCAGAAGACTTGCAGCTGGAGAGTGTTGCTCTGGCCTATTTTTCTGGCATTCTCTTAGGTTACAAAGTTAGCACGGGGACATGGGTTGGATCCTTTGTTGTACCTGATCATACTGCAGAGATTCTGCCCAGCTGGATAAAGATGTCAGAAAGCTACTTGCTGTACAGGGGCAGCATCAGACTTCAGATCCTAATATTTCTCTCTCTCTTTTTTTTTTTGTCTTTTTGCCTTTTCTATGGCCGCTCCCTTGGCATATGGAGGTTCCCAGGCTAGAGGTTGAATTGGAGCTGTAGCCGCCGGCCTACACCACAGCCACAGTAACTCGGGATCTGAGCCACGTCTGCAACCCACACCACAGCTCATGGCAACACCGGATCCTTAACCCACTGAGCGAGGCCAGGGATCGAACCTGCACCCTCATGGTTCCTAGTCAGATTCGTTAACCACTGTGCCATGACGGGAACTCCCAGATCCTAATATTTCTGCTGTGCTTTTAATACTCAAAATATTAGGGGATCGGGTGTTGAAGCGTGCCCTTTTTTGCTTTAACAATTTATAGAATTTAAAAGACGTATGTCTTTCATGTGGCCTCACATTAAAAGTTAGGAGAATGTAGACATGGTTTACAGCTTTTACTGTATACCTTTCCTTGGCCAAGCACCTTAAAGTGTGCCACTGGAGTTCCGTCATGGCTCAGTGGAACCGACTCTAGCTAGTATCCATGAGGATGTGGGTTCGATCCCTGGCCTTGCTCAGTGGGTTAAAGATCTGGGGTTGCCGTGAGCTGTGGTGTACGTGCAGACGTGGCTCGGATCTGATGTGGCTGTGGCTGTGGTGTAGGCCGGCAGCTGTAGCTCTGATTCAGCCCCTAGCCTGGGAACTTCCATATGCCTCCAGTGTGGCCCTAAAAAAAAAAGTGTGCCACCTTTTAATCTTTCCTTTTTTTTTTTTTTTTTTAGTTGAAGGGGATCCTTTTTGTATATATGATGAAACTCATGTCAACTGCAGTGAGTGCAATTTCAGATATCAACGTTATTCCATTGTAAAATCACACCATGGAAATATTACCTACAACCTGTCATTTGTCAGGTGTACAGTATCTTTTTTATCTTTAACTTTTAGCATTAAATAAAAATAAAATTGGGAGCACTGAAAAGAAAGAAAAAAAATCCATACATATATGAACCTGTGCAGTTCCAAGTCCATGTTGTTCCAGGGTCAGCTGTGTACATATAGAGAGGTTGTGTGTGTGTGTGTGTGTGCGTGTAGAGAATATATATATATAGAGTGTGTACATATATATATACACACACATATATATGTACCCCCTTTGCCAACCCTTGGAGAAGCTATACACACACACACATACACACACACGTATGCCAGTATACCCTCTGATAAACTTTTTTTTTTCCCTTTGTTGGTTTCAGGGAATACAGAATTGCTTATTTATTGATTGATTTGTTTATTTATTTATTGTCTTTTTGCCATTTCAAAGGCTGCTCCCGTGGCGTATGGAGGTTCCCAAGCTAGGGGTCAAATCAGAGCTGTAGCCACTGGCCTACACCACAGCCACAGCAATGTAGGATCTGAGCTGTGTCTATGACCTACACCACAGCTCACGGCAACACCAGATCCTTAACCCACTGAGCAAGGCCAGGGATCGAATCTACAACCTCATCGTCCCTAGTCAGATTCGTTAACCCCTGAGCCACGACGGGAACTCTGGGAATTGCTCATTTAAAGACTGGCAGTGTAGGGTACAGGGGTAGAGTGATCACTCTGCAACGTGCAGGTTTTAACACACTAGGCTCGTTTCCCTCACCAATGGCTGCATACGCTCACTAATGCTCCTTGTAAACTCATGTTGGCACACTGAAGCCTCTGAAAGTGCCAGAGCTTTTTAAAGAAAGAAAAAGGAGTACAATGGTTACTAACTGAAAACCAAAACAAAACAAAAACACACAACTACGAGTGGGCCCTGAAGGAGTTTTTCCCTTTCCTTTAGGAAGGGATAAGAGAAGAATATTTTTTTCACTGTGGGTTTATTTTAGGGATTAAATTAGAAATTTGCTCGGTGCATTTTTCCAATTTATTCTACAGAACCAGAGCCCTGCTGAGGACTCGGTGCAGCATACACTAACCGTGTTTCTTGGACTCGGTGTTAAGTCCACAGGGATGGGTCAGAATCATTTTTAGGATAATGCTTCTGACGTGTTAGATGCAAACATTCCATAAGTCTTGCCTGCAACTATGTTAAGATTCGTGATACAAAGGATAAAAATCCTTAGCACTTACAGTATTTTGCAAAATCCCTCTGCAGATCCGTCCTGGCGTTCACAAAAGCACGTCCTTTCTCCGTGCCCACGACAAACACGTCTGCCTCATACATTGCGATGCAGGCCACCTCTGCTTTGGACTTGGCCAGCTCTTTACACTGAAATGGGGAAAAAAAGGAATGAAATGTTCTCTACGAGGGCAGATCCAGATTTTGTGGGGCTTGAGAGGTCCGTCTTAAGGAAGAATCCACAAAGTTGATACGAAAGCAAGGATTTCTTTAGAATGAGAAAAACCCCCAAGAAAAAAACCAAAACAAATGTATATCTGAACGGTGCAAAATACTATTAGAAGATGCTATTTGAAATGAACATTGTAGGAATATCTTGGCATAATGGCCACAAGACACTTGATTCCTTGCAGAAAAGAGGTTTAGGGAAAAATACCACATTAGCATTGAAAACTTTATTTTGCCCACAAAAGCAAGTGCAGTGTACAAACAAGTTCAATATCCTGAACGCGTTATTCCCATCCATTTAGCACAAGTGAATTGTTTGCTTTCACTTTGAAAAAAATATGGATATCAGGCAAATACCACTAATATCATAAAACCGGAGTTCCCATCCTGGCGCAGAGGAAAAAATCTGACTAGGAACCATGAGGTTTCGGGTTCGATTCCTGGCCTCGCTCAGTGGATTAAGGATCCAGCGTTGCCATGAGCTGTGGTGTAGGTTGCAGACGAGGCTGGGATCCCGTGTTGCTGAGGCTGTGGTGTAGGCCAGCAGCTACAGCTCTGATTAGAGCCCCAGCCTGGGAACCTCCATAGGCCAAGGGTGCAGCCATGGAAAATGCCAAAAAAAATAAAATAAAAAGACAAAGAAAATAAAACCTGGAGAAGAACATTTTCATTAACTACTTGTGATGTTTGTGGTTTATAATAAGAAATGTATATTTAAAAATATATATATATTTGTTTGTCTTCCACTGTTCTGGCCACGAAGCTAAGGGGTTGGAGGTTGAATCTATGGCCAATGGCTTATGCCTGTGTAATGAGGCCTCCATACAACCCCAAAAGGATGGGCTTGAGTTGGTGAACCTGTGAAGATTTGGGAAGACTGTACCCTTGGAGAGGGCATGGAAATTCCAGACTTTTCCTGTGCATCTCTTCCATCTGACTGTCCTTGAATTATATCCTTTTATTTATTTTTAACTATTTATGTATTTATTTTGCTTTTTAAGACCACACCCGTGGCATACGGAAGTTCCCAGGCTAGGGGTCTAATCGGAGCTACAGCTGCTGGCCTACGCCACAGCCACAGCAACTTGGGATCCAAGCCTCGTGTGCAACCTACCCCACAGTACACTCACGGCAGTGCCAGATCCTTAACCCACTGATTGAGGCCAGGGATCGAACTTGCATCTGCATGGATATTCGTCAGGTTCTCAACCCTCTGGGCCACAACAGGAACTTCCTGAGAAGAGATTTCTTAACTCTGCCAAGCCCATCATCCTCTATATGAAAGGCTCTGCATACACGGATAGCATGTAACACTGGCGTTGAGCGTTGTGGCGCCGAAGTCAAAAGCACTGGTGACGCTTCTGTTATTTTGGCAGTGATCCAACCACGTGACATTGTTATCGACCTGCGAGGCCACCTCACCATGGACTCCAGCGCAGACACGAGGAACGTCACCACCATCCTGCTGTCCGAGGACTCCTCGTTTTCGACGGGCAGGGTGGACATTGCGACTTGGGCCATGATCCCTAGGAGAGAGGAGCATTAAGAACGTGAGTGGGGGAACTTCAGTGTCCTGCTCCACATGATTAGAGCTGTGAGGTCCTCCCAGGGGACCTGGTTCAAAACATCCTCTAACTTTGAAGAAACCAGACACTGGAATTCCCGTCGTGGCGCCGTAGTTAACGAATCCGACTAGGAACCATGAAGTTGCAGGTTCGATCCCTGGCCTTGCTCAGTGGGTTAAGGATCTGGCACTGCTGTGAGCTGTGGTGTAGGTCGCAGACGTGGCTCGGATCCCGTGTTGCTGTGGCTCTGGCATAGGCTGGTGGCTACAGCTCCGATTCGACCCCTAGCCTGGGAACCTCCATATGCCGCGGGAACGGCCCAAGAAATGGCAAGACGACAAAAACAAAAACAAAAACAACAGACACTAAAGACAGTAAGTGATTTGCCTAAGATCTCCATATAGCAACACTAACTTTGCATAGTGTATTTTCCATTTAACCTAGATGCTGCCTTCTTATAGAGTAAATTCAAATATTAAGCTAGCGAGGCATGTTAACTATTGTTAACTATTTCCCAGATGCAAAGGATGGGATGGTAATGTCCCTTATTGATCCAGTGTTGTTTTGTTAGATTTCTGCATGGCCATGCCTGATACCACCTTCTGGTCCACACACACAGGAAAAGGAGAGAAGTGGTATTTTCTGGTGGTGGTGTTTTGGTTGGTTTTTTTGGTTTTTTTTTTTTTTTTTGGCTGTGCCTGTGGCATGTGGAAATTCCCCAGACCAGGGATCAAACGCACGCCACAGCAGGGACGACAGGTCCTCAACCTGATGAGCCACCAGGGAACTCCCAGGAGAGAAGAGGGTTTGTGTACTACAGATGGGAAGAGAAAAAAACCCTTCCTTCCTCTCCCAGGACTTCTCCTGCATGGAAGCTCATTCTAATTTTCACCAAGTAAGCATGAAATCAAGTGAGCATGAAAAAGTTTCTTTGAAAAAATTTCTCCAACACCATAAAGAGAGTTCCTTGAAATAGAGCATTTGGAGTTCCCTGGTGGCCTCGTGGTTAAGGATCCAGCACTGTCACTGCTGTGGCTCTGGTTCAGTCCTTGTAAAGCAAATACGTGTCATTGTATCCTGCCCTGCAATAGCTGGCTTGTTTATATTTGTAAGCAAAAGATAAACAGACAAATATAAATATGTATGTAGGAGGAATCCTACATCGAAGGGGTGAAGTATGCTGATCCTATAAAGGCTGTTCAGAAGTATTTGCAGACGTTTCTTTCAGCACCTGAGGTTTGATTTCTTGCCCCCTTGAAGGCGTGCGGCCACCTGCCTTGGGTTGGCCAATGACACCGGGGAAGTAACATCACTTCCACGCAGAGGTTTCCAGCACACTCCCCCCTTCCTCTGCAGTGGATTTGCGACATTCTTTATGGTTGGTTCCAGATTGAGGAAACTCTAGAACAGACCCACAGGCACCTCATCAAGAGACCTCTAGTGCAAGGAATCAATCCTTGCTCCTTGAATGCACCGAGATCTGGTGGTAGTTTTTTTTTTTTTTTCCCTTGTCTTTTTGCCTTTTCTAGGGCCGCTTCTGCGGCACATGGAGGCTCCCAGGCTAGGGGTCTAATCGGAGCTGTAGTCACTGGCCTACGCCAGAGCCACAGCAACGCGGGATCCGAGCCGCGTCTGCGACCTACACCACAGCTCACAGCAGTGCCAGATCCTTAACCCACTGAGCAAGGGCAGGGATCGAACCCGCAACCTCATGGTTCCTAGTCGGATTCGTTAACCACTGCGCCACAACGGGAACTCCTGGGGGTAGTTTTAACCACAGCCTGCCTAGCCAATCTGAGTGGACCTAGCAGGCTGCAAAGGAATTCTAAAAATGCAGCTATGTATCTACCTGAATTTTCTGAAGACTCCTGAGGAGCCTCAGATCTCTAAATTAGAGCCGTAATCTTCCCGAGAAAGATCATAGATGGACATGTGCAGAGCCACAAGGATGCACATGGTTGGAGTTAAAATTTTTTTATAGCTCTCCCTATTACGCAACAGAATGTCAGAGTGTGACATCATACCAGGCACATTCATTAAGGATCCAGCACTGTCACTGATGTAGTTTGGGTATGACCTGGCTGTGAACAGGTAAGGAAAAACACTTTCATCTGAAAAAGAATTTTTTTTTTTTTTTGGTCTTTTTCGGGCCACACTCACAGCATATGGAAGCTCCCAGGCCAGGGGTTGAATTGGAGCTGTAGCCACTGGCCCACACCACAGCCACACCAACACCAGATCCCAACCACAATGCTGGATCCTTAGCCCACCGAGCGAGGCCAGGGATCGAAACTGTGTCCTCATGGATTCTAATCAGATTTGTTTCTGCTGAGCCATGATGGGAACCCCCTGATCTGAAGGGTTTTTTTGTTTTGTTTTGTTTTGTCTTTTTGCTATTTCTTGTGCTGCTCCCGCGGCATATGGAAGTTCCCAGGCTAGGGGTCGAATCGGAGCTGTAGCCACCGGCCTACGCCAGAGCCACAGCCACGTGGGATCCGAGCCGTGTCTGCAACCTACACCACAGCTCACGGCAACGCCAGATCGTTAACCCACTGAGCAAGGGCAGGGACCAAACCCGAAACCTCATGGTTCCTAGTCGGATTCGGATTCGTTAACCACTGCACCACGACGGGAACTCCTGAAGCTTTAATTTACTTTTTTTTTTTTGCTTTTTTTTTTTAGGGCCGCTCCCGCAGCATATGGAGGTTCCCAGGTGAGGAGTCGAATCAGAGCTATAGCTGCCAGCCTACACCACAGCCACAGCAACGTGGGATCCGAGCCACATCTACAGCCTACACCACAGCTCATGGCAATGCCGGATCCTTAATCCACTAAGCTATGCCAGGGATCGAACCTGTGTCCTCATGGATGCCAGTGAGATTCATTTCCGCTAAGCTACGACGGGAACTCCTGAAGTTTTAATTTACTTTATTTATTTATTTTTGGTGGCGGCATGCAGCGGCATGAGGTGGGTTCTCAATTGCCAGGCCAGGGATTGACCCTGGGCCACGTGGTGAAAAAGCACCAAGTGCTGACCAGCAGACCATTAGGTAACTCCCCGATTTGAAGCTTTGAAATAATTGTCTTAAAATCAAGCCCTTCCTGTTATCACACCCATGTTTGAGACCGAACAGAAGTTGGTGCATACGGCTTGTCATAGCAAGGACTCTGTTCCAGCAACAAAGCTGGAGTCAGACACAGCAGCAAGCAGCACCCAGCAAGGACACGTGTTAGGTCTTAGAAACGCTTTCCTCTCATGTTCTGGATTCCATGATCAACCCTTAGGACATCAGGCAGAGGAAATACACAGCGAAAAGTGTGAAATCGCAAAGGCAGGTTATTTTCCCCAAGTATCAGAATATTCACTTAGGTTGTGTTCTCTCCTTGTTACTTTGGGAGCTCAGAATATGTTCATTCATGGAGCTCCCACTGTGGCTCAGTGGTAATGAACCCAACTAGGATCCACAAGGATGCAGGTTCGGTCCCTGGTCTTGCTTAGTGGCTTAAGGATCTGGCATTGCCGTGAGCTGTGGTGTAGGTTGCAGACGTGGCTGGGATCCCAATGCTGCTGGGGCTCTTGCGGAGGCCGGCAGCTGCAGCTCTGATTCGACCCCTAGACTGGGAACCTCCATATGGCTCTGGTGTGCCCCTCCTTCTCCAAAGAATATGTTCCTTCCTATATGAAAAAAGGAACAGGTGTATTCTTAGGTTACAAACTCAGTGACTTGTCCATGCAAAACTAGAACATAACACAAGAACAATTTCCTGTCTGCTGCTGTTTCCATTTCTCATCTTCGTGGGCTGTGGACCTGTTACGATGTCAGTCATATTCAGTGTGCGTGAAAAAATGAGACGGGAGTTCCTGTGGCGGCGCAGCGGAAACGAATCTGACTTGGAACCATGGGGTTGCAGCTTCAATTCCTGGCCTTGCTCAGCAGGTTAAGGATCCAGCGTTGCCATGAGCTGTGGTGTAAGTTGCAGACGAGCCTCGGATCTGACGTTGCTGTGGCTGTGGTGTAGGCCGGCAGCTGTAGCTCCAATTGGACCCCTAGCCTAGAAACCTCCATATGCTGCAGGAGCAGCCCTAGAAAGACAAAAAGAAATGGGATGGACACCACACCAACAGCTCATGGGGATGCCACAGGCGAGAGGTGCTATATCATTACCAGAAGTTTTCAGGAGCATCTTAGTACTTTTCCATGGGAAGAACCCGGGAGCTGACCAAGTCCAGTTAGGCTTGATGGAGAAGGATGCATTTGGTTTGGGGCTTTTTGCTCTCTAGAAATGGCTGCATCTGGATTACAACAGAAATTCGCCGGGCTGTTCTTTGCTCCAAGTGGTCATTTCCCTGGATAGTCCTTAGGCAAGACTGCTCATGGAACATTCCCTGCACCCCTAACTTGGTGAGTGCGTCCTCGCCTCCCCTTGCCAGAGAGAAACTGCCATTGCACAGAGGCCTTAACAGTGAACACCAGGAGTTCCCACTGTGGCTCAGTGGTAATGAACCAGACTAGTATCCATGAGGACACAGGTTCAATCCCTGTAGGTTAAGGATCCATCGTTGCCATGAGCCGTGTGTAGGTCGTCAGCTTTGGCTCTGATTTGACCCTTAGCCTGGGAATGTTCTTATGCTGCAGATGCGGCCCTAAAACAAAACAAAACTGAACACCAGAGGACACCCCATACCAGGCCAGGCTGGGGACACAACCTTACAGAGCATGACAGGCTGGTCCTCCCAGAACCGGAAGCCAGGAAAGCCAGCTTGTGGGTTCCCCAGACCACCGCCCAGCTCAGAGACCCCAGTGGGCTGCTCTCAGGTTCCTCTTCTATGAACAGAGACAGTAAATCAGTCACTTATTATGAAGGGTCTTTTCACTTCTAACCTTTCATGAGACCTCTCATTTTAAAGTCAAGGGAACCACATCTTAGAGAATCGATCCATGTGAAATGTCCAGAATAGAGAAATCTCTAGAGACAGAAAATAGATTAGTGGTTGCTTAGGGCTGGGAGGCAAGGCGGCCAAGGGTACAGGGTTCCTATTGGGGTGATGAAATATTCTAAACTTGACAGGGGTGATAATTGTCCCACTCGGTGCATATACCACTGCTTTGTACACTTTATTTTTATTATTATTTTTTAAATGCAATTTAAATTTTTTTTTTTTTTTTTGGTCTTTTGAGGGCCGCACCACATGTGGAGATTCCCAGGCTAGGGGTCGAATCGGAGCTGTAGCTGCTTGCCTCCACCACAGCCACAGCAATGCAGGATCCGAGCCGCGTCTGCGACCTACACCAAAGCTCATGGCAATGCTGGATCCTTAACCCACTGAGCGAGGCCAGGGATCAAACCTGCAACCTCATGGCTCCTAGTCGGATTCGTTTCCGATGCGCCACGACAGGAACTCCATGAATTGTACACTTTATTTTTTTTTTTTGGCTTTTAGGGCTGCTCCACGGCATATGGACATTCCCAGGCTAGGGGTCACAGACACAGCAGTGCCAGATCTGAGCCTCGTCTGTGACCTACACCACAGCTCATGGAGGTGCCAGATTCCCAACCCACTAAGCGAGACCAGGGATCAAACCCGAATCCTCATGGATGCTAGTCACATTCATTTTTGCTGCACCACAGTGGAACTCCTGGGTCATATATCTTACGCATTTTTTTTTTAGCTTTGTAAGAAATCAAACTGTTTTCTAAAGTAGCGGAACCATTTGATATTCCTACTACTAATATATCAGAATTCCAGTTGCTCTGCATCCTTGTCAACACATCGCAGTATCAGCTTTAAAAAAAAGTTAGCCATTCAAATAGGTGGGTAGGGAGTTCCCGCTGTGGTTCAGTGGGCGAAGAACCTGATATAGATTCGATCCCTGTCCTTGCTCAGTGGGTGAAGGATTCAGCGTTGCCATAAGCTGCCGTGTAAGTCACAGATGCAGTTCAGATCTGGCATTGCCATGGCTGTGGCTCCAATTTGACCCCTAGCCTGGGAACTTCCATATGAAAAAGAATGTGTATATATATATATATATATATGACTGGGTCACTTTAGCAAAAATTGACAGAACATTGTAAATCAACTCTACCGTAATAAAAAAATTAAAAAATTTAAAAACCCAAAACTCAGTGGGCAGTAATATCATTCTGCAGTGTCAGTTTGCATTTTCCTAATAGCTAATGATGCTGCACATCTTCCCGTGTGCTTACCTGCCATCCATGCATCTTCTTTAGTCAAATGCCTATTCAAAAAACTAGACTGAAAACTAGATTCTTATTTTATATTATTGAGTTTATAGAATTCTTTAAAGTTTATGGACACAAATTTTTTTTTTTGTCTTTTTGCTATTTCTTGGGCCGCTCCCGCGGCATATGGAGGTTCCCAGGCTAGGGGTCGAATCAGAGCTGTAGCCACCCGCCTACACCAGAGCCACAGCAACGCAGGATCTGAGCCGCGTCTGCGACCTACACCACAGCTCACGGCAACGCCGGATCATTAACCCACTGAGCAAGGGCAGGGACCGAACCCGCAACCTCATGGTTCCTAGTCGGATTCGTTAACCACTGCACCACGACGGGAACTCCTGGACACAAATTTTTTATGTGTAATTTGCAAGTATTGTCCCTTTGCTATAGTGAACACTACAGAGAAAACTGATAAAACGTAATGAGGTCCTAGGATTGTAATGGATCAAGGTTAATTTTACTTTGTAAAATTGCAGTCATAAAGAAATGTATTCTTGTTTATAGGAAATACACACTGTAGGAATTTGGGGATGATGTGGCTACAGGTTCATAATTTCTCTCAATGGTCATAAAAAGTAAGTTTTTATACGAGCAACTTTTCTTTTTTTGGCTGTGCCTGCAGCATACAAAAATGCACAACAGGAACTCCTCACAGAGATTTTTAAATTAGCTTTACATGTACTGAATATGTGTTCCATTTTTATCGAAAATAAAGCAAATATTTGATTTTAAAAAGGATTAATGTGGGTAAAATTGCACTGTTTGAAAGATAAACCAAAGCTCTTTAATACATTATTGTTATTTAAAATGGTGATGAAGGAGTTCCCATCGTGGTGCAGCAGAAATGAGTCTGACTAGGAAACATGAGGTTGCAGGTTCGATCCCCGGCCTTGCTCAGTGGATTAAGGATCTGGCGTTGCCATGAGCTGTGGTATAGGTCAAAGACACAGCTTGGATCCTGCGTTGCTGTGGCTGTGGCACAGGCCAGCAGCTGTAGCTCCAATTCAACCCTAGCCTGGGAACCTCCATATGAAAAAAAAGTACAGTCAACATTATCCAAGGAAGCAGTAAATATCTTTCCCAGAGAGAACATTTTTCTTCTATGATTTCTTTGTTTAGGGGAGAGACTTTTCTAGCTTTTTATCAGCAGTTGCTGATGCTGTGCATTTTTTCAGGTAAGCAGTTCTGCAATCTGCCACCAGACTTGGCTAGCTCTGTGTTATCTATACAATTCCACCCCCTCTTTGGTGGTGGTTTCCCTTTTTTCTTTTTTTTGGGGGGGGGTTGGGTCTTTTTAGGGCTGCACCCATGGCCCTAAATATAGAAGTTTCCAGGCTAGGGGTCAAATCGGAGCTGTAGCCGCTGGCCTACACCACAGCCACAGCCACAGCAGATCCAAGCTGTGTCTGCCACCTACAGCACAGCTCATAACAACACCGGATCCTTCACCCACTGAGCGAGGCTAGGGATCGAACCTGTGTCCTCATGGATACTAGTTGGGTTGGTTGCCGCTGAGCCACAACGGCAACTCCCTTCCTTTTTTCTTAGAATTTTGCCATTGATATGTTTTTAGAGTTCATGTCTTCCAGCCATAACTTTAACACTTGTCAGTCTCTCTAAATCCTTACAACATACGTGGCTGGTCACCAAGCAGCTACTGGACCCTCAAAGCCACAGTTTGATGACTCTCATGTGGATGACATGAATACTGGCTTGACTGTGACCTCTCTGTGACCTCTTGCTAAGTCCTGCAGAGCCAGTTTTTCCCTTGCAGTAACGACATGGGTCATTAATGATTAATTCTTCCAGTAATCATCCCGTGAAGTAGGGTAGGGGCCATGGCGAATGACAAATATGCATTTGTAAACACTAGAACCAGACACGGTTTTGTGAGATGCTCACACTGAAAAGCCACCAGAGATCTGGTCCCACGGAAGGGACTTACATATTCCAGGCTCCTAGCTTATGCTCGTAGCTAAGTCAGATGCTCTTACGCTGGAATGGCTGATAACTTAACCATAGTTGAGGTCTCCTAAGTTAAACATATGTATGGCTGGTTTCACTGTGATTTCCCACAATTCTTTCCACAGAGAAAGTTTCTCCAAAGTTTTCCTCTAAAACACAAAAGTATGGAGTTCCTGTTGTGGCACAGCGGAAACAAATCTGACTAGTATCCATGAGGATGCAGGTTCGATCCCTGGCCTTGCTCAGTGGGTTAAGGATCCGGCGTTGCTGTGAGCTCTGGTGTAGGTTGCAGACACGGCTGGGATCCCGAGTTGCTGTGGCTGTGGTATAAGGCCAGCAGCTGTAGCTTTGATTTGACCCCTAGCCTGGAAACTTCCATATGCCACAGGTGCAGTCCTAAAAAGACACACACACACACACAAGTAAGTTGCAGAATTCCCTTGTGGAGCATCGGGTTAAGGATCCAGGTGGTCACTGTAGTGGCCTGGGTCACTGCTGTGGCACGGGTTTGATATCTGGCCTGGGAACTTCATTCATGCTACAGGTGTGGCCAAAAAAACAAAAACAAAAAAGGAAATTGCTTGATCAACCTCTGCTACAGCCAGAGGACTGTGATGCCCAAACTCTGCCTTTTAACAGAGAATAAAGTAAGTCAATGAAATAAGTGGAAACAAAAACGGTATTATCAGTTGGCATAAACTGTCCTAACAGCAATAATTTTTAAAATGAGTGTTTTATAATTATTGCTCTGTTTGCATCCTTTTTTGGCCACACCCACGGCATCCCTAGTTCCTGGGCCGCAGTAGCAACCCGAGCTACTGCAGTGTTGATCCTTAACCCATTGCACCACCAGGGAACTCCTATTTGCACCCTTTACTTAACAAATGGAGGCAGGCACTTTGTCTTCTTTTTTTCTTTTTAAGGCCACACTCACGGCATATGGAGGTTCCCAGGCTAGGGGTCAAATCAGAGCTACAGCTGACTGCCTACACCACAGCCACAGCCATGCAGGATCTGAGCCTTATCTGCGACCTACATCACAGCTCACAGCAACACCGGATCCTTAACCCACTGACGGAGGCCAGGGATCGAACGTGCAACCCCATGGTTCCTAGTCAGAATTGTTTCCGCTGCGTCACGCCAGGAACTCCACTTTGTCTTCTGTATTTTATGATTTAGAACACGCTTTGCATTAATAGAACATCCAAACTAATGAACCATGATCATAAGCTAATCATGTGGTTTCCCACCCTGAGAACATTTCCCTGAGGGGGAAAAAAAAAAACTCATTACATTCTAATAAAGCCACAGATCCTTGACAATGAGAGCCTGCGTCGCAGAGTTCAAACCCCCAAAGCCTATAGCAGGACGAACGTCTCTATTCTGATGGAAGGCATCAGCTGTGTTCATTTAGATCACAGATTTTAGATAGTGCTTAACTTTTTGCTTTTTAAAAACTGGAGGTGTAAACCAAAACAACTCTCCGATCTCCGTTTTCTCAGCAATCTTTGAGGACTTGCTCTTCTTTTCAAAGTTATATTTTGTGAATGAAAAGCAAAGATGAAATCCAGATCTACTTCTGTAAATAAAATTTTATTGGCACACAGCCTCACCCACTGGTTTACATCTTGTCTTTGGCCACTTTCCTGCAAAGGTAGGGTTGCGTGCATGTGACAGTGACCGTGTGGCCTCAGAACTGCAAGTATTTATTATCTGACCCTTCCCAAAGTAAGTCTGCCCATCCTTGATCTAGAATTCATTTCCACCTACCACGTACAGTTTTCATCATTTGGAATGTCATCCACTCAATGTATCAAACCTTTGGAATCTTACAATAGAGTCCCGCTCTGTTTTAAACTGTTTCTAGATGTTCTTTCCAAAGTTAATTTTTCCCCCAGGGTCCCCGAGGCTTTGATTTTAATTAGCAAGTTACCAAGGTGCCACCATCTTGCCACCTCAGCCCAGACCTACAGTGAATGGAAACTCCAAACCCAAGCTTACTTAGTCGTCATTAAACAGAAATGTACAAAAGGTCAAAAAGTAAGAATTCCCAGTTATAAAAAAATAAGCCCTGGGGATGTGCTGTATAGCGTGACTATAGCTGATAGTACTGCACTACATTTGAAAGTTGCTGTGACAGATCTTACCACGAGGTAAAAAAATGTAACTATATAAGGTGACAGATACTGACTAAACTTATTGTGGTGATCATCTCACAAAACATGCATATGTCGAATCGCTAGGTTGTATTCCTAAAACCAATACAATGTAACATGTCAGTATAACTCAAAGTGAAAAAAAATTCTAAAAAAAGAATAACAAATTTTAAGACAACAAGTACTCTTCTTCTGGATTGACCAGGGAGTATGGAAGAGAACTAGAAATAACAATATGTATTTTCAATGTCAAAAAGCGGGAAAAAAAAAGTCACATTTAAACGATTAATAAATGAGTTCCCTGGAGGGCTAGTGCTTAAGAATCTAGCA
The DNA here is from genome assembly GCF_016906955.1 of Phacochoerus africanus. Classification (NCBI taxonomy): domain Eukaryota; kingdom Metazoa; phylum Chordata; class Mammalia; order Artiodactyla; family Suidae; genus Phacochoerus; species Phacochoerus africanus. The sequence goes on from NC_062548.1 coordinate 12,953,155, forward strand.
TTGTCACTGCTGTGGCATTGGTTCAGTCTCTGGCCAGGGAACTTCTGCATGTCGTGGTTGCAGGAAAAAAAAAATGTAATAAATAATCAAGGACTTCAGCCAAATAAATTTAATTTTTTTTTTTTTTGGTTTTTAGGGCTGAACCTGTGGCATATGGAAGTTCCCAGGCTAGAGGTTGAATTGGAGCTACAGCTGCCTGCCACAGCCACAGCCACAGCCACAGCCACAGCCACACTGGGTCATCTGAAACCTACACCACAGCTCACCACAATACTGGGTCCCTGATCCACTTAGCGAGGCCACTGATTGAACCTGCATCCTCATGGATACCAGTCAGATTCGTTCCCACTGTGCCACAACGGGAACTCCTAAAATGTTTTTAAATGTAATGAGCACCTGCTGTGTCAAGACATACACTGGCAGCAGGCAAACCAAGGGGGAAACTAGGAAAAAATCCACATTCTGGGTTTCAAGTAAGACAGACTTCCACAGACACAGCAGAATAGCAGGTAATAAAGGCAAAAGGAAAGCCAGACAATCCCAAAAGTGTCCAGGGTCCTGGGTCAACAACCTGGGAATAAGGGCAGAGACTGCCCAGGCAGCAGGTGTGGGCAAAGACCCAGAGCTCCCGGCAGCAAACGGGGGTGGGGCGGGGGCGGGGTCGCTAAACCGCCCCAAATGGATTCACATCTGCAGTAGCCTGGCGCCAAGCCCTGTGTCCTCTGAAGGCACACAGATCAAGCCTCCCTCTCCAGAGGGAAGAAAAGAGAAGGGTTGCTCAGTTCTTCAGCTGCAGCCGTGAGCAATATCCACTGTGCCAATTTCCAATCTTATATCTAAACATCTGTTTACTTCAAATTACTAGCACAAAACTAAAACGTGATATTTTTGGCTCAGGAGTTCCACTCCTTGGTATGTATCTAGGAGCTCAAAACAAACCATCCACGTAAAAAACGTGAACACGGATGTTCACAGCGGTATTCATAATAGCCAAAAAGTGGTAAAAATCCAAAAACATTCATCAATTGAGGGAAAATGAAAATGGGGTATACCCATTGAATGGATTATTATTCAGCCATAAGAAGGAAGCAAAGAAGCCAGATCCAAGAGACTCCCTTTGATGATTCTGTGCTTAGGAAATGCTGGAATAGGCAGAGCCATCGGACAGAAAATACTTCGCTGTGTCCAGGGCTGGGATGGGAAAAGAAAATGACTGCCTAACGGAAATGGATTTTCTTTTTGGGTGATGAAAACATTCTGGCATTAGTGGTCATGGTCGCGCAACTCTGTGAATAAACAAAAAATCCGCTGGATTATACACTTTGCAAGTGTGGATTTCATGGCATTTTTCAATAAAGCTGTTATTTTGTTTGAAAGGCGGGAAATATAGTCCCGCAAGTCTTTTTTTCTCTCTTATCTCTAAATCATAATCTGAGGGATTCTAATCAAGGGCCGGAAGCTCATCGTCCGGCCTCTGAATTAATTTTATGCCCACAAACAGGCCACTACTGGGTGCCCGACTGAGCCCAGCCCAGGACAAAACCCAGTCGGTGGGCCAGTCTTTGCGGTGGAGCAGGGCGCGGTTACTAGGCAACAGCGGCCGCCCCGCCCCGCCCCGCCCCCCCCAATTAACCAATCAGGCTCGCCCGCACGCAGCGCTGTACTCCCAAGTACGCCAGCCGGAGCTTGACCTCACGCACTCGGGGCCCTAGAGAGCCCAGAACCGGCAGCCCCCGCCCCCACCGCTTTCGCTCAGCCAATCAGAAGGGAGAGTGATGCGCGTTCTGTGCGTGCGACCGCGGCCCCCGCGCCAGGGCTTCCCCGCCCCACCCCCACTCCGCGGGCCCTGCCCGTGGGGAGCCGGTTCGGGGCCCCGTCGGGCGGGCGGGGGAGGGGGCGCCTGCCGCCGCGCGCCTCGGAGGGCAGCCTACCCTCCGCCACGCCCGCGAGTAGAGAGTTCCAAGCAAAGCACCCGCTCTTAATGGCGGCTGCGGCAGGGGCGGGGTACGCACCTGAGGTCCCCGCCGGCGGGCAGCGCCCTGCCGGTCGCGGGGTCCGAGGGCTGGGCCACCCGGGAGTGGCGGGGGGCCGAGGGCGGCGGCCGTGACCGCGATGAGGCGAGGACGCTGCGTGTGGGTGGCGGCCGAAGCCCTGCGCTCCACTATCCCTCCTTTTTCTCTTTCTTTTCCTTTTTTTTTTTTTTTTTTTGGCTTCCTGGAAGGCAGCCTTGACTCGTGTGTCCGCAGCGCCCCAAGTGGGAGTTGCCGTTTCCGGTGCCGTGAAATGCAGTTCGCTGCACAGTTTGCTGAAAGGCTCTCAGTCCCCTTCTGCTCTAGGCCAGCCGTGCTCATCCATCCCCGGCCTTTGATGATGAGTGGCTGCAGGTGTCTGGTCTCACGCTGTGATACCGCCCTCAAACGTGGACATACTCTCTTGCTGTTATTTAATATGATACTCATTAAATTGCAGTTTGTAGCTTTAAAGCGGTGAGGTCACAATTCCAGTGATCGGTGAATCTGCCTTAAAGCCCTGGAGTTATTTGTTATAGAACAGCGTGAACTGACCTTTTGATGGGGTCATTGGCATTGCCAACCAATCATGAGCTGTCCATCAGATGGTGCTGGCGTTCCAGCAAAGAGTTGAATATGACTATAGTGTTATCTAATCAAACTTAAGTTACAGATTTATTTTAAATATGCCAAAAGGAGAATAAGATAATAGAAATATTTACCTGTTGCTCAGATTTAACGTAGTGTGCCTTACTTCTTTTTCAGCCATACTCGCAGCTAGCAGAAGTTTCTGGGCCAGGGACCCAATCCCTACCATAGGAGTAATCAGAGCCACAGCAGTGACAACGTGGGGACCCTTAACCCGCTGAACCACCTGGAAACTCCGTGTATATTCGAGTTGATACGTTGCTTGAACTCATAGGCAGCAGCACTGATTGTAACTCGTGTCTGAAAGGAAGCGTAGCTAACACTAGTATTTTCTACATAAGGCACATCATAGCCTTCTTGTGCTTAGAAACACAGGTAGCACTTAAGTACTATATTTGATGACCATTTTAAACAGCAAAATCACACACACACACACACACACACACACACACACACACACACACAGGCATGGAAGCACAAAATGTGGAAAATGAACATTAAATAGACCTGGAACAGGACACTCGTTTACTATGTTAGAGCTGAAACGAGTGTCACCTCATTCTACTTCAGCTGGGAACATGTAGGGCAGGCAGAACAACTTGTTTTTGCCACTGCTGTGTCTGCAAGATCGGGGAAAGGAAGGTGAGTATTGCTGTTTAAATTTACCTATAAATTATAGTGAGTAGGTGAATTCACAAATATGAAATTAGCAAATAATAAGGATTGACTTTTGTTGTTGCCCAAAACAATGGGAGTGTAAGACTCTCATACTTAAAAATGTAACCTGGAGGGGAGTTCCTGTCGTGGCTCAGTGGTTAATGAATCCGACTAGGAACCATGGGGTTGTGGGTTCGATCCCTGGCCTTGCCCAGTGGGTTGGGGATCCGGTGTTGCCGTGAGCTGTGGTGTAGGCTACAAACGTGGCTGGGATCCTGTTTTGCTGTGGCTCTGGTGTAGGCCGTAGCTACAGCTCCGATTCGACCCCTAGCCTGGGACCCTCCATATGCTGTGGGAGCGGCCCGAGAAATGGCCAAAAAGGCAAAAAAAAAAAGGTAACCTGGAAACAATTTTCTTTCCTTTTTTTTTTCTTTTTTGGCCACCCCAAGGCATTTGGAATTCCCAGGCCAGGGATCATATCTGAACCACACTTGCAACCTACACCGAAGCTGGGGCAACACTGGATGCCAGGCTTAACCCAGTATGCCAGACTGGATATCTAACCTGTGTCCTGGCACTGCAGAGATGCTGCCGATCCCATTGTGCCACAGCGGAAACTCCTGGAAACAACTTTCTAATCTGCTTTAAAATCTTGTATAGGGGGGTTCCCGTCATGGCGCAGTGGTTAACGAATCCGACTAGGAACCATGAGGTTGCGGGTTCGGTCCCTGCCCTTGCTCAGTGGGTTAACGATCCGGCATTGCCGTGAGCTGTGGTGTAGGTTGCAGACGCGGCTCAGATCCTGCGTTGCTGTGGCTCTGGCGTAGGCCGGTGGCTACAGCTCCGATTCGACCCCTAGCCTGGGAACCTCCATATGCCTCGGGAGCGGCCCAAGAAATAGCAACAACAAAAGACAAAAAAAAAAATCTTGCATAGGAAGAATTTTGGTGTTTTGAACCATTTGTTAAAAGTGTGAAAATACAGGCGTTCCTGTTGTGGCTCAGTAGAAACAAGTCGGACTAGTATTCATGAGGACATGGGTTCAATCCCTGGCCTCGCTCAGTGTGTCAGAAATCCGATGTTGTGGTGAGCTGTGGTGTATTTCACAGACCAGCCCCAGATCCTGTGTTGCAGTGGCTGGGTGGAGGTCGGCAGCTGTAGCTCCAGTTTGACCCCTAGCCTGAGAATTTCCATATGCAGCTCTAAAAAGCAAAAAAAAGAAAAAAGTGAAAAGACACATTTTGTTATTGGTTTGAAAGAACGACTGATTGACAGCAAGAGTTGTGTATATGTACCACCTCTTCTTCTCTCTTGAATCCATTCCATTAAACCCCCATAACTCCACTAAAGTCTTTTCCACGGTCACAAGGGACCACCACCTGGCGGCAGTCATTTTTCAGTCTGTGAATCACTTGATCGATTGGCGTTTGACAGCCAGTCACTACATCCTCTTTGAAACACATCTGGGTTTGTCAGATACCATTCGGGACTGCTGTTCTGCCTCTTGTTCTGACCGCTTTTCTTAGTCTGTGGCAGGTCCTTCTTCCCACCGCCCCCCAACCTTTCCATAGTGCCGTATCTTGGTGTTTAGCCTTGGTCTCTTTCTCGGCTGCTCTCATTCCTTAGAAAACCTCATCCAGTCTCAGGGCCTTAAATCCCATGGGTAAGGGTTTTGTCTGTCAAGTATGCCCATTTTCAGCCCAGCCAGGTCCGCCCACTCCCAGTCTGTATAAGCACCTGCCTGCTTTGAGATGTTCACTTGGGGGATGACTATGTGTCTCAAACAGAACATGTCCTGCCCTCTGCCCAGGTCCTCCTGCTTCTCAGTTAATGAAACTCTTCCAGTACGCAGGCGCCAGCCCTGGAAGCATCCGTTTCTTCTCCCGTGGCCCACAGGCATCAGACAATCCAGTCAGTTCCAGCGCTACCCAGACTCCGCCACTGTCTCACCACCACCACACTCGTCCAAGCCAACACCATCTCTGGCAGTAACTCCCACTCGATCGTCCTAATTCTGCCTTAATCCTCTTCAGACTATTCTTAACACGGCAATCAGAAGAATTCTCTAATTTGTAACTCATTTCACTCCTCTGCTCAAAACTGCCCCTCTCACCCCGTCTCAGAGTAAGTGTAACCGCCCTGACTTATGCTTCTGGCCAAGATGAAGTAACACGTATTGGATTTATCCTCTTGCCTGACGTGGCTGAGAAACCAACAAGCAAAATACATGATGATGAGAAAAACTTATGAGCAAGTTTCTGGCACTAAATTTACCAATTTAAAAGAAATGGACAAAATCCTTGAAAGATACAAATTGCCAAAGCTTCCTCAAGGGAAATAGATAATTTGAATAGATCTATATCTTTTTTTTTTGTCTTTTTGCCATTTCTAGGGCCACTCCCGTGGCATATGGAGGTTCCCAGGCTAGGGGTCTAATCAGAGCTGTAGCTGCCGGCCTATGCCCAGAGCCACAGCAACACGGGATCCGAGCAGCATCTGTGACCTACACCACAGCTCATGGCAATGCTGGATCCTTAACCCACTGAGCAAGGCCAGGGATCGAACCTGCACCTTCATGGTTCCTAGTCGGATTCATTAACCACTGAGCCACGACGGGAACTCCTGAATAGCTCTATATCTATTAAAGAACTTGAAATTTAATTAAAAATCTTCCCATAAAGAAAATCCTAGGCCCAGATGGCTTCACTTGTAATTTCTACAAAATTTTAAGGTAAGAATAAATCTACACAAACTCTTGGCAAAAGTTCAAGAGAAGAAAATACATTCTAACTCATTGTCTGAGGACAGCGTTGCTATGATATCAAAACCAGACAGACATCACAAGAAAAGAAAGGCCCAGGCCAATATCCCTCATGAAGACAGATGTCAGTATTCTTTCTTTTTCTTTTTCTTTTTTTTTTTTTGTCTTTTTGCATTTTCCATGGCTGCACCCTTGGCATATGGAGGTTCCCAGGCTAGGGGTCGAATCGGAGCTACAGCTGCTGGCTTACACCAGGGCCACAGCAACGCAGGATCCGAGCCACATCTGCAACCTACACCACAGCTCACGGCAACACCGGATCCTTAACCCACTGAGTGAGGCCAGGGACCGAACCCGCAACCTCATGGTTCCTAGTCGGATTCGTTAACCACTGAGCCACGGCGGGAACTCCTCAGGTTACAGCATTCTTAATGAACTTTTTTTTCCCAAGATAAAAGGAATATATGTAAATACAAAGACTTGTACACAAATGTTCTGAATGGCTTTATTCATAGTATCTGAATGCAGAAAAAAGGCCAGATGTCAGTCCAGAGGTGGATCATTAGACAAATTACGGCACATTGGTGTGATGGAATAGTCCTCAGCAGTTAAAAAAAAAGAGTGAATTATGAGTGCCTGGAATCTCCAAATCATCATGCTTAGTTAATGAAGACACACACAGAAGAGCCCATGTTCTATGATCATTCATGTGTATACTTTTAGGAAGTGCACACTATTTCAGAATGGCAGAAAACATGTCAGTTTCCCAGCACCAGGGTGGAGAAAGGGATCGACCACAGCAGACAAGAGGATGCTTTCGGTGTGGAAGGAGTGAGGCTGTATCTCAGTTGCGACGCTGCTCCCACAGGTGAGTACGTGTTTCAGAATTCATCAAACTATATAGTTTTAAGGAAGGCAGTTTATTTTACGTAAATTAGGGAGTTCCCGTCGTGGCGCAGTGGTGAACGAATCCGACTAGGAACCATGAGGTTGCGGGTTCGGTCCCTGCCCTTGCTCAGTGGGTTGATGATCCGGCGTTGCCGTGAGCTGTGAGCTGTGGTGTAGGTTGCAGACGCGGCTCGGATCCTGCGTTGCTGTGGCTTTGGCGTAGGCTGGTGGCTACAGCTCCGATTCGACCCCTAGCTTGGGAACCTCCATATGCCACGGGTGCGGCCCAATAAATAGCAAAAAAAAGATAAAAAATAAATAAAAAATATTTTCCGTAAATTATACCCCCATATTGATTAAAAAGCCAGCCTGTCACATTTCTGTACTGGGAAAGATAATTTTAAAATTATTTAAAATTAAGCTGACGCAGCAGGATTAGCAGCATCTTGCGAATGCAGGGACAAGGGTTGGATCCCTGACCTCGCTCAGTGGGTTAAGGATCTGGCGTTGCCATGAGCTGCGGTGTAGGTCGCAGACGTGGCTCAGATCCAGCATTGCTGTGGCTCTGGTGGAGGCTGGCAGGTAGCGCTTCTGTTCGCCCCCTAGTCTGGGAACCTCCATATGCCACAGGAGCGGCCCTAAAAAGACCAAAGAAGAGAAAAGGAAAAAGGAAAACTGAAAGAAGAATTTACCCACAAGCAGAGGGCTGAAGGCAGCAGATGGCAGAAGGCACTGGTACTACGTGAGTCTACCACGTTTGTGTGACACGGGAAGACTCAAGACGGTAAAATGTCATTTCTTCTAGTTAATTTCTCTCAATTATCTCATGAATATAATGCTATTCCAATAAAAAAAAAATCCCAGTGGGATTTTTTTTTAATGCAACTTGGCAAGATGATTTTAAAATTTATATGAGAGTAAATGTTATGAATCGCAAAGACAGTTTTGTAAAAGAACAACGTAGAGATTTGATTGAATAAAAATCAGATCATATCATAAAGCTATAGCAGGTGTCATATGAGTTCAAGAATAAATCGGTAGAAATAAAAATTAAATGCAGAAACTGACCTATGTATTTGGAAATTTAATGGCATTTCACATCTTCAGATCAAGTCTGCTAATAGCCTATAATCTGAGGACAATCAGATATCTCTGAAAAAATATCAAGAAACATACAATCTGGAGTTCCCATCGTGGTGCAGCGGAAATGAATCCAACTAGGAACCATGAGGTTGCGGGTTCGATCCCTCGCTCAGTGGGTTAAGGACCCGGTGTTGCTGTGAGCTGTGGTGTAGGTCACAGACTCAGCTTGGGCCCTGTGTTGCTGTGGCTGTGGTGTAGACTGACAGCTGTAGCTCTGATTCGACCCCTAGCCTGGGAACTTCCACATGCCAAGGGTGCGGCCCTAAAAAGGAAAAAAAAAAAAAAGTACAATCTGGTGTCATGCCATTTTAAAAAATCAACTCTAAATCTACCTTAAAAAATAAAAGTATTAGATTGTTTTTAAAATGTTATAGCATGTCTTTATTATCTTGGGTAGTAATCTTCGTAGACACAGAAAGCAAAAGCTCCAAATAATAAAATTGATAAAACTGACTGCATCAAAATAAAATTTTGTAGGACAGGCATTCTCCTGTGGTGTAGCGGGTCAAGGATCTGCTGTTGTCACTTCAGTGGCTTGGGTCCTTTCTGTGGCACAGGTTTGATACCTGGCTGGGGAACTTCCACATGCTGTATGTGTGGCCAAAAAAAATCTTTTTTTTTGGACGAAAGCATAAATTAAGAAAAAAGGATAAGCAACAAGGTCCTACTGTGTCGCACAGGAAAGTATCCAATGTCCTGGGATAGACCCTGATGGAAAAGAATGTGAAGAAGAAAGTGTATATTTGTATGACTGGGTCATTCGGCTAAATGAAAGAAATTGGTACAAAGTTGTAAGAGTTTCTATGCAGAATATATAATTTACATCTATAAGAAGACAACCCAGTAGAAATGGGGTTAAGGGTATGAATAGATGAACAATTCTCAGTAAAGGAAACATGAAATGCTAGTAACCATAGATGTTCAACCTTCTAGAGATTATAGAAGTACAGTGAGTCAATCATGAGAAATGCTTTAGGTGTCAGATTGACAGACATTTTAAAAGTTTGTATCAAGGTGTTCCCACTGTGGCACAGTGGAAACGAATCTGACTAGGAATCCTGAGGTTGCGGGTTCGATCCCTGGCCTCGCACAGTGGGTTAAGGCTCCAGCGTTGCTGCGAGCTGTGGTGTAGATCACAGATGTGGCTCGGATCACACGTGGCTGTGGCTGTGGTGTAGGAAAACAAATTGAAAACATCGATTAATTTTTTTAAATGAACATTTTCTATGACCCAGTAGTTCTGTTTATCAGTTTCTACCCAGGAGATACCTTCAAATAAGTGCAAAAGGAACATGCATAAGAATATTCACTGCAACAGAAAAAAATGGAAACAACCCAAATGTCCATCAAAAGAAGAATGGTTAAATAAATGGTTATTCACAGGAATATCCAAGAGTGGGAAGGAACGGGGTAGGTCCAAACATTGTTATATAATATCTCCAATATAGTTTTAGTGAAAGAATGAGGTTGCAGAATGAGATACATATTCTTCTGATTTTTTAAAAACACACATAACAAAAAATAATATTTTTCCCATGGTAGCAGATATATGTGGTGCTGTGGTGAAGATAGACTTTAGTCTTAGCTATGTTGAATTTTTTTTTTTTTGCAACGGTAAATGTCATTGAATTGTACACTTAATAAAAATTTAGATATATTAGACTAAGTTCACTTTTTTTTTTTTTTTTGGTCTTTTTAGGGCCACACTTGCAACATGCAGAGGTTCCCAGGTTAGGGGTTGAATCAGAGCTACAGCCGCCAGCCTACGCCACAGCCACAGCAACGCAGGATCCTTAACCTGCTGAGCAAGGCCAGGGATTGAACCCATGTCCTCATGGGTGCTAGTGGGGTTTTGTCCACCACTGAGCCACGACAGGAACTCCTAAGTTCACTCTTTCCCAAACTAGACAATTTCAGTTACCCAAAGTAACATAGAAATGAGAACATCTGCAAGAAAATGCATAAGTGGGAACATTTAGCTTGGCTAGCAACAGACATTTTAATACTTTCGGAAAGCTCATGTTTTGCTGTAGAACCATGTTTTCCTAATAGCAATGTATGTTGTTTTTTTGTTTTGCTTTTTAGGGCCATCCACACCTGTGGCATATGGAAGTTCCCAGGCGAGGGGTCGTATCGGAGATTCGGCTTCCAGCCTATGCCACAGCCACAGCCACAGCCACAGCAACTTGAGATTCCCAACCCACGGAGTGAGGGCAGGGATTGAACCCGCATCCTCACAGATATTAGTTGGATTCCTTTCCGCTGCGCCACAAGGATAACTCCCCCGAATAGCAATTTGGACAAAAATGTAACTTATTTGCCAGCATAAAACCAGCATATAAAACCAGCCAGGCTTTGATAGTAAAATATAAAAGCCCAGTTGTGACAGTAAGTCTGGTCTCCTTTAGCCAAAACTTTTGAGGCTGTTTCAGCCTCTTGCTGTTAGCGGGAGCCACGCAATTGATGGGCAAGCATCACCACCCAGTGGCTGTGGTTCATATTGCAGCGTTTGTCCCCGTGCCCTTTGTTCCTGAATCTCAGACCCATGGTTCTTCTAGGTATCCCTTAAAAGAAAAATTCAAGAAATTCTAGAAATTCAGGAGCCCCACAGAGGTTCATCAGTTTTTTTTTTGTTTTGTTTTGTTTTGTTTTTGTCTTTTTGCTATTTCTTTGGGCCGCTCCCGTGGCATATGGAGGTTCCCAGGCTAGGGGTCGAATCGGAGCTGTAGCCACCGGCCTACACCAGAGCCACAGAAACGCGGGATCCGAGCCGCGTCTGCAACCTACACCACAGCTCACGGCAACGCCGGATTGTTAACCCACTGAGCAAGGGCAGGGACCGAACCCGCAACCTCATGGTTCCTAGTCGGATTCGTTAACCACTGCGCCACGACGGGAACTCCCATCAGTTTTTTTAACTCTGGCAAGTAAAGATTATTTAAAAGCTTACTATCTCCCAGCACTTCTGTTTGTAAAAGAACAGACGTTTAAAACCAAAAAATAAAAGAGAAGGTCATACGATAGATAAAAGCACAATCCTGACAATCCTGCTTGTGAAAGAATGGTTGAAAATTATATATGCATTTCATACATATAAAAATACATCATAACTATATTAATAATCATAGTGTTTGATTGTAGGTGTCAATTCAGCTGAGTAACAGGATTCCCAGAGGTGGTTAGAAGTTACTGAGTGGGAGTTCCCGTTGTGGCTCAGTGGAAAAGAATCCGACTAGTATCCATGAGGGTGCGGGTTCGATCCCTGGCCTCCCTCAGTGGGTCAGGGATCCGGCATTGCCATGAGCTGTGGTGTAGGTCACAGACATGGCTGGGATCCCGTGTTGCTGTGGCTGTGGTGTAGGCCAGTCGCCGCAGCTTTGATTTGACCCCTAGCCTGGGAACTTCCATATGCCGAGAGTTTGGCCCTTTAAAAAAAAAAAAATTCTGGGTGTGCCTGTGAAAGTGTTTCTGGAAGCGATCTGCATTTGTACCCGGGAAACTGAGTGCCGAAAATGGCCCTTTCTGATGTGTGTGAGCCTAGTAGAACCAAATGGCTGAGGAAGACGGAATGTTCTCTCTTTTCTTGCCTGCAGGAGTCTAGTCTCAGAGCAGCCTCTGCTACTGCTACACACACCTAGTCACTCTTGAGCTTCTCAGAGATGCTAGAGCTTCCTCACCAGGGCATCTCTTACTGCCTTAGTGCAGGAAGAGTCTGCTGGGCCCTCCCAGGGTAGGTTAATCTGCTCTACCATCCCACCTCCCCCGCCTTCTGACTCTCCTCCCTTCCAGGGAGGTCCAGCATCTCCACCTCACTTACTGACGCTGTTGTCACATGTGAACTTCACGGGGCCATCCCAGCCGCATGTTAGATCCGGCACGTAGCCAGGATGTTGAATGTCCTGAAGGGAGTTCCCATCGTGGCTCAGTGGTTAACGAATCTGACTAGGAACCATGAGGTTGCAGGTTCGATCCCCGGCCTTGCTCAGTGGGTCAAGGATCCGGCGTTGCTGTGAGCTGTGGTGTAGGTTGCAGACACGGCTCGGATCCGGTGTGGCAGTGGCTCTGGTGTAGGCTGGTGACTACAGCTCCGATTAGACCCTAGCTTGGGAACCTCCATATGCCGTGGGAGCAGCCCAGGAAAATGGCAAAAAGACAAATAATAATAATAATAAATAAAAATAAAAAATAAAAGTCCCGAAGTCGCTGTCCCTGTGTCAGCAAACACCCTCCCTCCTTTCTCTGATTCCGCCCCTCTGGTCCAGTACCTTAACGATATGCATGAACCCACACGTGTTCCCCTATCCTGCTGAGCCCGGGACTGCAGTTCTGTCAGGAGTGAGCAGGTTCCTCCTACCACAGGTGGCACCTTGGCGGGTCGCACCTTGGGAGGATGAGCGTCATCCTGTGAGGCATCCACTCAGGTGGAGTCTTAGCCTGGCATCTAGGCCAGGGGAGGCTGTTCCCCTCTGCCAAGGGAGAGGGGGCCACTTCTGCTGGCCTGGGTATTAGTTGGGGGTGTGCTCCCTGTTGTAAGAGTCTCAGGTATAATATTCTCAGTCCATACTTTATTAGGACTCCTTAGACCACGTTCTGACATTATTTTGATAAATGTTTAGGGGACAACTACAAAAGGCAAGATACCGCCTCTGTATTCTGAGTGACAGTCTGTCACCGTGGGTTTGAAATAGAATTTGTCAGTAGGTGGCGCTACCGAGCACCGACTTACCTGACCAGGGCCCCGTCCCCATCTCAAGTTCCCACCCCTTTGCTATCAGAGTTTGACTTCGGGCTGGGAGACCTGCCCGAAGTCTGTACATCCTGCCTCTTCTGTAGCTCTGTCACCCCGGAATCCCACGCTTCTGGCTCCTTTGGGACGGCAGGACATGGAAGTCTTCATAAACGGCATGGGCAAGCCCTGCTGGTTTTCCCAGCATGCACCGAGCAAATAGTTGCCTGACCTAAACCTGTCAGTCTTTCTTCAAGGCCTCCTACACACTTAACAAAGCCAGCTAACCCCACAAAGTTGCAATTACTATTAACCCCATGCTAGTCGTGTCAGATGTGCAGCTTAACCCACGGCTCTGAGTCTACCTGTGCCCCATCCCTCCACCACAGGTAAGAAGGGCCTTAGCAATCTTGCTGCTACAACAAGCCAGGGGCGCTCGCCACCCACTACAGGTGCTGGTTGTCTTAGCTTGTATTTGTCCCACAAGCTTAAGAGCTTTACCCAGATCAGGTATAAGGGGTGCTATTCAGGCTGCTCTTGTGGTCAGTGGGCCTCCTGATTCTGCGAGTACTTGTAAAACATGCACAGAGGGTCTCCCTGAATGGACCTCCGTGGTAACCTTTACCCATTGGTGCCTCAACCTATTGGTTGAAAGTTGCTTCTAAGACATTAATGCCTTGGGGGGGGGGGAGTCTTGGGCGCTCCTTTCTGTGTCTGAGGCATCTCTGGAGTTTTGAGTCGAAGTTTTGTTTTATTTTAGGCCATGCCCACGGCATAAGGAAGTTCCTGGGCCAGGGATTGAATCTGAGCCGCAGCTGTGACCTATGCCACAGCTGTGGCAACACCGGATTCCACTGCACCACAGCGGGAACTCCTTGGGAAGAAATTTTTAAATGCCCGGCATGGACATGGGAAAGAAGCTTGAAGAGAGTGGAAGCCTGTGTGGAGCTGCTCATCCTCCCAGGTCAGAGGTGTCAGACAAAGGCCGAGAGGGGTGATGGCGACACTGGACATTCCTACTCTGTACTCATCTATAGAGTCACGGGTTCAGGTAAAAGCTCCAAACTTTACAGTGGCCAAAAGGCCAAAGGCAACCCTTCTCCCCCCATCTTTCCAATCTCCTCTCCTACTCTGTCCACCTCCTCTCTCACCTCCAAGCACCTCGCCCTCTGTGTGCGTGTGTGTGTGTGTGCACGTGTGTGTGTGTGCGTGTGCGCACCGGGGGTGGGGTCCCGTGTCCTGTCCCAAACACACTCCTGGTGGTCAGTTAGCATTTCATCGGAGTAGCCACACACAAGAGGCAGCTCCCCTGAGCCTCCAGGCATCTCCCCTTCCATCAGCACTGGAAGGTTTGCTAATTAGCTTAATGAGTGTTAGAAATGGATTTAGTGAAATGAGTGGTTTGTTACTTGGTGGATCAGTCAAAGCCCAATGAGGAGGAAGAAACCACCCTGCAATTTAAACGGGGAAAGTTTCACAGGAAGAGGTTTTTGTTTTTTTTGGATTTTGTCTTTTTAGGGCCGCATCCGCAGCACATGGAGGTTCCCAGGCTAGGAGTCGAATCGGAGCTCCAGCTGCCAGCCTGCACCACAGCCACAGCAACGCCAGATCCGAGCCTCGTCTGCAACCTACACCACAGCTCACAGCAACACCGGATCCTTAACCCACTGATCGAGGGCAGGGGTTGAACCCGCAACCTCATGGTTCCTAGTCGGATTTGTTTCTGCTGCACCACGACGGGAACTCCAACAGGAAGAATTTTTAATATAACTGGGATTGGAGTAAGAAGGGTTTGGCTGGTATAAAGAAACCTAAAGAAGAGAGGCACAGTAGCTAGAGGGAGCAGCCCCCAGCCCTAGGGCTGAGACAGGGTGCCCCAGAAAGAGGCCACCCCCGGAGCTGAGACCTAGACCTTGTTGGGAAAGGCTCAGCCATGGCTCACTGAATGGCAGGGTCACTGAGTGCTGCACTGGCGGAGTGCACGGGAGCATCACAGAAATCCACTTTTTTTTGGGGGGGGGGGCAAGGAAAATATTTCTTGGGAAGGTGCTTCAGTGGCCGCTGGGCTATGACATTGCCTGAGGGGCTGCTGGAGGAAGCTGGCGGCTGCTCTGTGCTGCTGGCCCCCACCTGCGGGAGGGGGGTGCTGGAGGAGCCCTGCATGCACCCAGAACCAGCAACGAATGCCTCTTTCTCCTGCTGTCTCTCTCCAGGAAAAACGTTTAAAGGCACATCTTTGTTTTTCCAAAGCAGGCGATGAAGGGTGGATTGGGAGCTGAGAAGGCCTCAGTGAGATGTGCACTGATACCTGACGACATTGGCATTGGAGCATGGGTGACATGGGTTTTCCTTTGTGAAATGAGTGGCAGTCAAACTTGGAAAGCAGACTTCTTTCTCGCTCCCTCCTTCCTTCTTTCTCTTTCTTCCTCCCTCCCTCCCTCTCTTCCTTCTTCTCTTTCTTTCTTTCCTTTCTAGAGCTCCATCTGTCCCAGGCTAGGGCTCAAATCAGAGCTGCAGCTGCCAGCCTATGCTAGAGCCACAGCAACAGGGGATCAGAGCCACATCTGCGACCTACACCACAGCTCATGGCAGTGCTGGATCCTCAGCCCACTGAGCGAGGCCAGGGACTGAGCCCCAATCCTCATGGATACTAGTCGGGTTCATTACCACTGAGCCACAGCGGGAACTCCAGAGAGCAGATTTCTGAGATAATCCCTGCCTTGCATGAACAAGGTATGAAAATTCAGTGAGGCCTTCAATCTTAGAGATCTTCAAGCAGTTCAGTTAAGCCTAATACCGACTGCCTTTACCAGGGAGACAAAAATTCTGTTTCTGCAATGTTCTATTTGTCTTGGGGAAATTTTTATGCACTGGTTCTGTATCTAAAAGGACAGCTAGGACTTTTGTGAATTTACAGAATAGGTATAATGAGTTGTTTTATTCCCCTTCCTAATGAATCTTTTTAAGTAAACGTCTCTTGGTGTGATAAAATTTGACTTGAGACTCACTTTGATTATAAACTGGCAATGAAATTGTGGGACCTTAGTTAACCATTACCAAGGCAAAATTTTGGGGGGTTGTCATTTATGCAAAACCTAAGTTATGCGGGACTATTTTGGGTTGGCTTAAGCTGCTTTCTATTTTTTTTTTTTTTTCTGTTTTAGGGCTGCACCTGTGGCATATGAAGGTTCCCAGGCTAGGGGTCGAATTGAAGCTGCAGCTGCCGGCCTACACCGCAGCGCCAGCAACGCCAGATCCAAGCCACATCTGTGAACTTCTCTGCGGCTTGCAATACCAGATCCTTAACCCACTGAGTGAGGGCAGGGGTTGAACCCACATCCTCATGGATACTAGTCGGATCCTTCACCTGCTAAGCCACAGTGGGAACTCCAAATTTGTAGCTTACTTTTTCTTTTTTTGGCTTAAGCTGACTGGGTCCGTGCGTAGCACATACAGCAAGCGGTCTCTCACCTCTGGGCCTTCGTACTTTCTGCGCCCCATGCCTAGAACCCCCCACCCAGCATGTCTGCTGGCCCACTCTTTCATTTCTTTGTGCCTTGGTCCAGAGTTTTCCTGGAATGTTAGTTTGTATCTTCTTAGAGGTAGACCCTGTCAACATCAATAACAGCCAGTTCTTTTGCCAGCAGAAGTGGGTTTATTCAGGAATAGCAAAGGAACTGCCATTTGGAAAGCACAGCTTTGGCAGAGCACAGGCAAATCCAGAAAACAAGAAAAGGGAACTTGCTATTATAGGGGAAAGGGGATCATAGGATGGGCTGTGATAACTAAAGAGTCCACTGGAGAAGCTGGGAGCCCAAAGTATAGAGGCTTCTCATTGGTTGGGCTGCTAAAGTAAAGGCGCCTTCCTCATGGATCCTAGTCGGGTTCGTTAACCGCTGAGCCATGAAGGGAAGTCCCTAGATGAGCTTCTTCTTCTTCTTTTTTTTTTTTTTTGTCTTTTTGCCATTTCTTGAGCCGCTTGCGCGGCATATGGGGGTTCCCAGGCTAGAGGTCTAATTGGAGCTGTAGCCACCGGCCTACACCAGAGCCACAGCAACGCGGGATCCAACCACGTCTGTGACCTACACCACAGCTCAGGGCAATGCTGGATCCTTAACCCACTGAGCAAGGTCAGGGACGGAACCTGCAACCTCATGGTTCCTAGTTGGATTCGTTAACCACTGCGCCACGACGGGAACTCCGTAGATGAGCTTCTTGAATTAATTCCACACCTGGAACTAACCCAGTATTAATGTTACCCCCAAGACCAATTCAAATGACTTCATGGTCCTGGCACCTGCCTTGTCTTCAGTCTGGGAAACGTGTTTTTACTGTGCTGTGGCGACTTGTGGTTGATGTTTTACCATTCTGTGGGGCTCTTTTACAGGGGGAGAGGGGGGAACCCTGACGGGTAAGCAGTCATGAGACTGCTCCTCCCAGGCCTCCCACGACAGGGCATGTAATTAACCGAACCGACCCTCTGCCAGCACTGAGGGCAGGCTTCCCTTGGGCTGAAGGAGGCAGGGGTAGACCCTGAGGCAGACCTGTTCCCGGGAGGCGTGGATTCCTCAGGTGGTCATCGTGGGCTCCAGGACTCCCCAGAGACCTTCCCCGGCCTTCCGTGGACCAGACCGGGGTGTGGACACGTGGATGCAGACGTCCCTCTTTTCCTCTCTCATTTAGACCCAGACTTGCATCGTGGCCTGATGGCTCTCCCAGCTTTCCCAGCATCCCCTCCCCCCTTTTCTCTTCCAGAGGTATTTCCCCTAATAAAATCCTTGCTCATCTAAATTTACAGATATCGGAAGTTCCCTTGTGGCCAGTGAGTGAAGGATCCAGCATTGCTCCATTGGTGGTGTAGGTCACAGCTGTGGCTCAGATTCACCTCCTAGCCTGGGAACTTTTGCATGCCACAGGCGCGGCCAAAAAAATTAAAAAAAAATTAATTTATAGATACAGAGTGAAGGTAAAAAGAGGGCAAATATATATCATGTAAACAGTAACAATAAGAAAGCTCGAATGAGGAGTTCCCATCATGGCTCAGTGGAAATGAATCTGACTAGTAACCGTGAGGATGCAGGTTCAATTCCTGGCCTCACTCAGTGAGTTAAGGATCCGGCATTGCCATAAGTTGTGGTGTAGGTCTCAGATGCGGCTCAGAACTGGAGTTGCTATGGCTGTGGTGTAGGCCAGCGGCTACAGCTCCAATTCAGATCCTAGCCTACAAACCTCCATATGCCATGGGTGCGGCCCTAAAAAGACCAAAAAGCAAGCAAGCAAGCAAGCAAGCAAGCTGGAATGCGTATACTACTATAAGGCAAATGGGACTTTTAATAAATGTTACAAGGGAAAAAGAGGGACTTGAAAAATTATAACAGTGTTGCCTTTAGGAAGATGAAACATTCATAACCGCATATTCACCTAAAATAAGAGCCACAAAATACAGGAAGAAAAAAGTAACAAAATTGAAGAGAGAAATGGATTGAGAGAAACACAAATTCAACAGTAATAGTTGAAGGTTTCATCCGTCTTCCTTTTTTCCCTCTCAGCTTCATGGAGGTAAAATTGACAAATTAAAAAATTGTACATAGTTAAGGTTAAACTTTTTTTTGCCCATCTAATCCAATGCAGGTGTTGTGAAATTGACAGCTAACGTCGGAGTTGGGAAAGGCCTGTAGAGGGCGCTCTCATGCCCCACCATGCGGCTTCAATTACTCGGAACAGGAGACAAATGCCTACATCTGGGACAGGAAGGTGCCTTTGCTTTAGCGGGTCATCCAATGAGAAGCCTCCATACTTTGGGCTTCCAGCTTTCTCTTTCTCTTTGGTTATCATAGCCCCTCCCAATTATCCCCTTTTCCCTATAAAAGCAAGTTCCCTTTTCTTGTTTTCTGGATTTGCCTGTGGTCTGCCATAGCTTATGCTTCCCAAGCTGCAATTTCTCTTCCTATTCCTGAATAAACTCACTTTTGCGGGCAAAATAACTAGCTATTACTAGAGTTGTCACAGCTATGAAGCAAAGAGGAGAGAAAAGGAGGCAAGAGAAGGAAAATCTAAAAGAGATAGTTTGCTCTCAGCATTTGGGATTAATATTTGGGAATGACTGTCATGGATCATAATGGGCTGCAAGAGCATCTACAGGCCACGAAATTCAAACATTGCTTCTATTTTTTCCTTTTTCTTTTCTTTTTTTCTTTTCTTTTTTTTTTTTTTTTTTTGTCTTTTTGCTATTTCTTGGGCCGCTCCTGCGGCATATGGAGGTTCCCAGGCTAGGGGTCCAATCGGAGCTGCAGCCACCGGCCTACGCCAGAGCCACAGCAACGCGGGATCCGAGCCGCGTCTGCAACCTACACCACAGCTCACGGCAACGCCGGATCGTTAACCCACTGAGCAAGGGCAGGGACCGAACCCGCAACCTCATGGTTCCTAGTCAGATTCGTTAACCACTGCGCCACGACGGGAACTCCTTTTTCTTTTTTAAGCTGCACCTGCAGCATAGGGAAGTTCCCAGGCTAGAGGTCGAATTGGAGCTGTAGCCACTGGGCTACACCACAGCCACAGCAACACCAGATTCAAGACACGTCTGTGACCTACACCGCAGCTGACGACAATGCTGGATCCTTTAACCCCACTAATTGAGGCAGGGATAGCATCCGCATCCTCATGGATACTAGTCGGGTTCTTAACCCACTGAGCCACAATGGGAACTCCACAGCTCATTTATTTTTAAACTTCATTTCTTTCTTTTTTTTTTTTTTTTAACCTCCTCATTTTAGAGATGAGATCCAGAGAAGGGAGACAACTTCCTAACATCAGGGATCAGGTCAGTAGCAGAGCCAGCACAGGAACCCAGGTGCTCAGACTTCCCAGTCGCTCATGAGGGCGTCCTCCGTTGCATGCGAAGCTCTAGCACTAAACCGGTGAGGACAATCTGCCGTTATGAAACCTTGAAGAAGGTGCTCCAGCTGGATCCTTGAAGGTGAGTAGGAATTTGCTAGGCATCTGCGGCGAGAGGAGGGCAGTGGGAAGGGCATTTGAGGTACTGTGTGCAACGTGGGGAAACCTGAAAAATCCCTGGGGTTTAGAAATTACAAGCAGAGCCCCCTGAGTTGGTCCTAAGGTTGTGGGTTATTGTTAAGCTGTTTAACAGGCAGAGCCACCTGACTTAAGGGGAGTGACGGGCTGAGGGGCAAAGGTGATGCTGTGGAAAACAGCAGGGATTGCAGCACTGACCCAGCGGCGGGAGAGCAGGAACAGAGGCAACACGGCCAGGTAAGAAATGACGAGGGACCGTGGGTAGGGGGCGAGCACTACGCTGGAGTCGTACAGTGTAGGCAACCCCTTAAATTCTACTCCTGCTGACTGCCAAAAAAGCAAAATGAAAGCGCCCACCAGAGCCAGCAGCGTGCTCCGCAAACGTGCGCTGTGCGGCAAGGAGAGTGAGTTCAGGCCGGCTGCGGGCTGCTGCAGCTCCGCGAAAAGTTGCAAACTAAGTGCGCAGGGCCGGGAAGGGTTCCCTAGGTCGACTCACTCAGGATCGGGAACTAACAGGCTCCGCCCAGCCCTCTCGCCTCCTTGAGCCATTGGCTACCTTCAGCGCCTTTGCCTTCAGCCATTCGTAAACGTGACGCTGGGTTCTTCCGCCGGGGCTTGGGGTCAAGGGTCACCAATATGGCAGCGCCCAGGAGCGGCTGAAACGTGAAGCGGAGGATGGCGCTGGTGGCGCTGGCGGCGAGGGCTCGGCTGGGGAACTGGCTGAGCGGGCCGGGGCTGGGGCTGGGGCTGGGGCGCGGGCACTGGACGGCGGCCGGGCGCTCGAGGAGTCGGCGCGAGGCGGCCGAGGCCGAGGCGGAGGCGCCAGTGTTCCAGTACGTGGGCGAGCGCGCGGCCCGCGCCGACCGCATCTTCGTGTGGGGCTTCAGCTTCTCGGGGGCGCTGGGCGTGCCCACCTTCGTGCTGCCCAGCTCTGGGCCCCATCCCCACGCCGGCTCGCGGCCGCGCCGCAGGATCCAGTCTGTACCTTACCGCCTGGAACTGGACCAAAAGGTGCGCTCTGCAGCTCCCTCCCTTCCTCCGTTTCCTCCTCGGGTCTCCGCCGCCTCTCCCGAGGCACTTGGCTCTTTTGGAGAAGTCGGCGACGCCGGGTGGACGGACTTCGGGGAGAAAGATCCTCGACCGGGCTGCGGGCGGGGGAGGCCCTAGGGCGCTGCCAAGTTGAGGGAGTGGCCGAAATGTGCTAGGTGTTTTGTCTGTCTCTCATTTGCGCATCACCCCAGGAGTCGGGTTTGTGGCACAGTTATGGGCGAGGAAAGGCAGGCTCAGAGAGGTTGGGAGGAAGGTCCGTGGCCCCGCAGCTGGTTGAAGTTTGTATACTAGGATTCGCCCTCGGGCCAGGCTCCAGCAGAAGTTCTGATTTTAGGAAAGACGATTTTATGAGGTCGGAGAAAACGTGGCTGGTTGGAGTCGATGAACAACTTGGAAAGGAAACTAGAGCGCTTACAGGAATTGAAGGATGACGGGTCTAAACCCACTGGGGTGGTTGCACAGAAGGCCCTTGAGTTTACTCAGTTTTGAAAAGGTGATGCAAAGAATCGTTGCAGGACGGCAGTTTGTCTTGGCAGCCAGCACCCATTAGTGCAAAAATGGATGCTTAGGATAGATTCTTGCCTCGGGTGGTTGTGGACATCTTGATGGGTGGTGAAAAAGAAGCAAATTTGATCGGTTTGGCTTCTGACTTCTCTTTCAAGGATATCCAGTGATTTTTTTTTGTCTTTTTGTTGTTGTTGTTGTTATTGTTATTGTTGTTGTTGTTGTTGCTATTTCTTGGGCCGCTCCCTCGGCATATGGAGGTTCCCAGGCTAGGGGTTGAATCGGAGCTGTAGCCACCGGCCTACGCCAGAGCCACAGCAACGCAGGATCCGAACCGCGTTTGCAACCTACACCATAGCTCACGGCAACGCCGGATCGTTAACCCACTGAGCAAGGGCAGGGACCGAACCCGCAACCTCATGGTTTCTAGTCGGATTCGTTAACCACTGCGCCACGACGGGAACTCCTATCCAGTGATTTTTTGCATGAAAAGGGTAGATCGAGAAAAACAGGGAATTTAAGCTCCAGATGATTGAAAAGTTGTTTTGATTTCTTCATTTTAAGTTGTAGGAGTTATTTATGTATTTTGGATTAGGTACCTTGTCATATATATATGTTAGGTGGAAATATTTTCTGCCAATCTATGGATTTTGTTTTTCATTTCTTAATACTGCCCTTGGGAGAGCATAAGCTTTTAATTTTAATGAAATTCAGTCAAGTTTTTCTGCTGTGAATCGTATATTTGGTATATTTAAGAAATCTTTGCCTAATCTAAGATTACAAAGATAATTTTCCTAAGGTATTGTCTAGGAACGTCATAGTTTTCATTCTTATATTTAGGTTAACAAGCTAGTCATTTGAGTTGACTTTTGGGTGCTGTGGAAGTGAGAGTAGAATGTGGCTAGTATTATCATTGAAATTACTTCCTTACTGAATTGTCTTGGCACCTTTGTGAAAATCAGTATGACTATAAATGTAAGGATTTATTCCGGAACTCTCAATTCTGATCCATTGATCTATATGTTTCTCATTATGCTAAAAGTACACTCTTGATTACTGTAGCTTTATAACTAGTTTTGAAATTGCGAAAGGTAAATGTTGGCTCTTCTGGTGTTTTGCTTTTCCATATAAATTTTAGGACTAGGTTGTTAATTTCTGCGACAATACCTACTGAGATTTTGATAGCGATTACATTGAATCTATACGTTGATTTGGACACAAATGCCATCTAAGCAATTTTGTGTCTTCTAATCTATGAACATGTAATGTCTCCCCATTTAATTACGTTTTTAAGGAGTTCCTGTTGTGGCTCAGTGGTTAACAAATCTGACTAGGAACCATGAGGTTGCGGGTTCGGTCCCTGGCCTTGCTCAGTGGGTTAAGGATCCGGCGTTGCCGTGAGCTGTCGTGTAGGTTGCAGACGCGGCTCGGATCCCGCATTGCTGTGGCTCTGGCGTAGGCCGGCGGCTACAGCTCCAATTAGACCCCCTAGCCTGGGAACCTCTATATGCCATGGGTTTGGCCCTAGAAAAGACAAAAAAAAAGACAATTAGGTCTTTAATTTCTCTCAACTATGTTTTTTGTAGTTTACGGTGTACAGATCTTACACATCTGTTAAATTTATTCCTAAGCATTTTATTCTTTTTGGTTGCTCTTTTGAATAGAATTGCATTCTTTCGTTTTTGGAGTGTTCATAGCTTTTACATAGAAATACAGTTAGTTATTGTATATTGACCTTATATTTTGTGACTTTATCGAACTGGCTTATTAGTTATATAGATTTTTGTGTATTCTTTAGGATATTCTACATACAGGATCATGTCGTCTGGTTGTCTGTGAATAGAGACAGTTTTATATTTTCGTTTCCATTGAAACTTTTTCTTGCCTGATAGCACTGCTGAGTGTACAGCATTGAATTGAATTACACAGTATCCTTGCCTTGTTACTGATATTAGCAAGATAGTATTTAGTCTTTCACCATTAAATTATGATGTTAGCTGTTAAGTTTTGTTTTGTTTTTTTTGTCTTTTTGCCATTTCTTGGGCCGCTCCTGCGGCATATGGAGGTTCCCAGGCCAGGAGTCGAATCGGAGCCATAGCCGCTGGCCTATGCCAGAGCCATAGCAACGTGGGATCCAAGCCACATCTGCAACCTACACCACAGCTCATGGCAACGCTGGATCCTTGACCCACTGAGCAAGGCCAGGGATTGAACCCGCAACCTCATGGTTCCTAGTCGGATTCGTTAGCCACTGAGCCATGACGGGAACTCCATGTTTTTAATAGATGCCTTTTATCAAGTTGAAGTTCTTTTCTTGTTGTGCTTTGTTGAGAGTTTTGTTTCTTTTTAAAAATCATGAATAGGCATTATATTTTGTCAAGTGCTCTTTCTGTGTCTATTTAGGTGATCATGAATTTTTTTGTCCTTTATTAATAGGTATAATACATTAGTTGATCTTTGGATATTAAACCAACCTTGCATTCCTGGGATCAATTCCACTTGGTTATGGTGAATAATCCCTTTTGCATGTTGCTAGATTTGGCTTGCTAATATTTTGCTGAAGATTTTTTTCTTCTTCTTGTGATGTCTGGTTTTGGTATCAGGCTATTAGTGACCTCATAAAATGAGTTTATGGAAATGTTTGTGAAGAATTCGTGTTATTTCTTATTTTAATGTTTGGTAGAGTTCACCAGTGAAGTTAAGTCTTCTGGACTTGGGTCTTCCTTTGTAGGAAGAGTTTCTTTAATTACTAATTCAATTTTTTAAAACTTGTTATAGGTATATTGAATTTTTCTATTTCTTTTTGAGTCTGCTTTGGTGCTTTTATCTTTCTGAGAATTTGTCCATTTCATCCAGTTATCTAATTTGTTGGCATAAAGTTGTTTACAGTATTTACTTATAATTTAAATTCTGATTTTGGTCATTTGTATTTTTTTCTCTCTTACCTTGGTCAGTCTAGCTCAAGATTTGTGAAGTTTGTTAATCTTTTGAAAGAACCAGCATTTGGTTTAATCCATTTTATTTTTCTGTTTTCTGTTTCATTGATTTCCAGTTGGATTTATATTTTCTTTCTCTGCTTGCTTTGGGTTTAGTCTGCTCTTTTTTTCCTAGTTTCTTAAGGCGAAAGGTTAGGCTATTGGTGAGGTCTTTCTTCTTTTGTAGTGTAGATGTTGATAGCTATAATTTTCTCATTAAACACTATTGAGTTGCAGCGCATAAATTTTGATATGTTGTATTTTGGTCTTCATTCACCTTACAGTATTTATCAGTTTTCTTCGTGATTTATTTTTTAACCCATGAATTATTTAGAAGTGTTTAGTTTCCAAATATTTGTTTGTCACCGTTTCTTTCTTTCCTTCCAGACAGAGGAAGTAAGAATTCTCTGGGAATGGGGCTTTGAAGATGCTCCAGGCCTGTTCTACCTGCCTGCTCGCCTTCCTTCCTCCCTCCATCTCTCCCTTCCTTCCCCTGCAGCACGTGGAAATTCCCACACCATTGTGGCAACCCAACCCGAGCCGCTGCGGTGACAATGCCAGGTCCTTAACCCACTGTGCCACAAAGGAACTCCCATAATTTCTTAATCTATTGATTTCCAATTTAATTCTCTTGTGGTTAGAGAACATACTTCAATTTCAGTCTTTTTAAATGTATTGAGACTTTATCTCATGGCCCAGCATATGGTCTTTGCTGGAGAATGTTCCATGTGTGTTTGAAAAGTATGCGTGTTTTGCTGTTATTTGGGTGGAGTGTTCTGTAGGTGTCAGATCAAGTTGGTTGATAGCTTCTTGGTTAACTTACTGTTTGTCCCCACTGTTAGCTACCACCTCAGGCAGCTGCAAGGTTCATTCTTAGCCTCTGACTCTTTTCAACACACATCCCTGGGGAAGAGGCTGTTTGTACTGGGTGATGGCTGGGTCAGGTCAGATAAATAGAGCCCTGTGAATGGGGGTCTTTGAGGGACCCATCAGACAGATCAAATGAGAACTCTCTGGGAACAGGGCTTTGAAGTTGCTCCAGTCCTGTTCTGCCTGCTCCAGTGGCTTCCAGACTGCTGGTTTTTTGCCATAATTGTGACCTCTTGGTTTTCAGGAGCTGAAGAGAGATGAATGGGAATAGATCAAGTTAAAATGCTATAAAGCTTCATATTCTTACTGAGATGCAGCTGCTTTTCTTGAGTAAACATTCCCCAGATTGCTTTAAGCCTTTGGTAAATTTCCAGAGTTCGGGAAGAGTCGATTCTGACACGTCCGTGTTTGTTGCCAGTGTTCTGTTGCTCTGCCATTTTCCCTCAGTCCATGTCCTTTTAATGTAATGACTAATAACAACTGGATTACATCCGCCACTGTGCTATTTGTGTCTGTAAGTCTTTTTTGGTTCTCTGTTCTTCCTTTGCACAAAATAGGTATTTTTCTAGTGGATCCTTTAAATTCTTTTTTTGGGTATTTGACTACATTTTTGGAGGGTTTTGTTTGTTTTGTTTTTGTTTTTTTTAGTGTTTGATTTTGGGAATATAATATATCTTAATTTATCAAAATCTTTTAGGTTAATCATGGTGCCCTAATTCTGAAAAAAAAAAAAAAAAACTAAAGGAACTTTGTGCCAACATCGCTCCGTTTCCTTTGCTCTCCTTTGTGTGATTATCGTAGTAGACATTACACATTTATACGTTTTAGGCCCATCAATACAATTTTATAGTAATTATTTTATGCAGCTCTCTTTTACATCATTTAAGAGATGAAAAGAGGAAAGATATATTTATCTGGGGTTTTGTATTTGTTGCTTTCACTGGTTTTTGTATTTATTTCTTCATCTCTTGTGACCTTGAGTTACTTAGTATTTGCTGTTACTTCCTTTCAGCCTGAGGGATTTCTTCAGTACTTGTTAAAATAATGAGGTCTGCCAACAGTGAATTCTCTCAAGCTTTGTTTGGGAATGTCTTGATTTCATCTCCATTTTTTTATGTATTTATTTTTTAATCTCCATTTTTTAAAGAAAATGACAGTTGTGCTATGCAGAGTTAATTCTTAGTTGACAGTTTTTGTCTTTCAGCACTTTGACCCTGTCATTCTCTGGTTTCTGGTCTCCATTGTTTCTAATCAGAAGTTTACCGTTAATCTTACTGTTGTCTCCTTGTTGCTTGATGAGCCCGTTTTCCTTTGATACTTGTAACATTTACTCTTTGTCTTTCAAAAGTTGAACTCTGATTGGTTGAGCAACTGTAATCTGTAGATTTGTCTTTTTTTTTTTTTTTAAATCAAATTAGGTAAGTTTTCTGCCATTATTTCTTTTTTGTTGTTGTTGTTGTCTTTTTGCCTTTTCTAGGGCCACTCCCTCGGCATATGGAGGTTACCAGGCTAGGGGTCTAATCGGAGCTGTAGCCGCCAGCCTATACCAACGCAGGATCCGAGCCGCGTCTGCAACCTACACCACAGCTCAGGGCAACGCCGGATCCTTAACCCCCTGAGCAAGGGCAGGGACCGAACCCGCAACCTCATGGTTCCTAGTCGGATTCGTTAACCACTGTGCCACGATGGGAACTCCACTGCCATTATTTCTTTAAGTTTTTTTTTTTTTTCCCTGCCTTTTTCTTTCTCTCTTGCCCTTCTGGGATTCCTATTATGTAGATGTTGATAAACTTGATGTTGTGTTGCAAGTCTCTGAGGCATTGTTCTTTTTTTTTGTCCAGTTTTTTTTTCCTGTCTTTCAGAATGAAGAGTTTCTGTTGATATTTCTTCAACTTAACTGATTCTTCTACCATCTCAAATCTGCTCTTGAGCATATAAAGTGAATGTTAAAATTTGTTTTTTATACTTTACAACTCTAGAATTTCCATTTAGGCTTTATTGTTTTAATTTCTGTCTTCTGATTCCATATTTGCTGGGTCATTTGTTGGGTCATATTTTCCTCTCGTCCTTTAGACATGGTTTTGATATATTCTTTGAACGATAGTTCTTGGAATTTTTGATAAAAATGCAGCCTGGGTCCACTTAGTTTCTGTTGGCTGTTTTCCCTCCTCAGTATAGGTCACACTTTCTTGTTTCTTTGCATGTCTTATTGATTGAAAACCGTTGTTTTGTTTTTTGTTTTCTTTGTCTTTTTTAGGGCAGCACCCGTGGCATATGGAGGTTCCCAGGCTAGGGGTCAAATCAGAGTTGGAGCCACTGGCCTACACCACAGCCACAGCAATGCCAGATCCAAGCTGTGTCTGTGACCTACACCACAGCTTATGGCAACGCCGGATCCTTAACCTACTAAGTGAGGCCAGGGATCAAATCTGTAACCTCATGGTTCCTAGTCGGATTCATTTCCACTGTACCACAATGGGAACTCTGAAAACTGGGTTTTTGGATATAACAACCTTGGATTCTGATGCCACCCCCTGAGTATTTTTGGTCTCTTTTGGTAACTTTTATGTATTAGTCTCCCCTGTTTGCCTGGCCACCGATGTCTTTGCTTGGGTTTTTGTTTGGCTCACCTCTATCCACTGCCCTCTTCTTTTAGTCAAGCTTCTTGAGGGGTGCCCTTTATCGGCCTGTCTTCGTGGTGTCAGCTAATGACGTGGGCAGAGATTGTGCTCAAACACCTTGAGCTTATAATCTTTCTGCCTTTGATTCTGTGTACGGGTTGGAGACCACACTCAAAGTTCAGCCTGATCTCAAGTCTGCCTCAGCTTTACTTTCTACTGGGAGCTCAGGTCTCCTCTCTTCCCTCCTGCGGTTTCCCAGTCAGCCATGCATGCGTGGAGAGCCTCCCAGGACCCTCGCATTTCTAGGATGTTCCCATTCAGTTCTGGCTGGTCTGCTTCTCCTCTCGCCCCAGTCAGGAGTACAATGTCAGGCTTGCCCAGTTGTAGATCTTCCTTGTTTGTTTCCTGCTGAGTTTGCTGTGGGACATGAGTTTTCACCCTCTATCCCCCACCCCCAGGCCCACACCCATGGCATATGGAGGTTCCCAGGCTGGGGGTCCAATCAGAGCTGCAGCCACTGGCCTACAGCACAGCCACAGCAATGCAGGATCTGAGCCACGTCTGCGACCTGCATAGCTCGTGGCAGTGCTGGATCCTCAGCCCACTGAGTGAGACCAGGGGTTGAACCCACATCCTCATGGATCCTAGTTGAGTTCATGAACCACCGAGCCACAAAGGGAACTCCACCCTCTATCTTAAATTAAGTCTGTCCTTCCTGAAAACAAAGCTGATGGTTTTCACGGGCAGCCCTTTTCTAACTTCTGTGCTGACCGAGCTGTGGTAGATGGAGCAGCCCAGGACAAGGAGTCTGCAAGCCCCCTGGTATTCTTGCTTGCGGTTAGTGATACTTCATGAGTAATTTCTCCGTTATTTGCCTTCGATTGATTCTCCCCCCAATTTTGTCCAGTCTTGTACTTGTTTCGCTAACCTCTTCACTCCACCATTGCTGGAAAGTCTCCTCCTGGCACATGATTGTAACAAGCATTATTGAAGGCTGACTCTGTCAGGTATTGTTCAGAGCCTTTTCACATATCAGCAGATTTAATAATACAGTAGGTGCTTCACAAAACAGACAACACCAGCAATGAGAATAATGGTTTTGTGCTGGGAATCAGCTGCGGACTCAGTTCTTTTCTGTGATTCCTGCTGTGTGGGAGGGGCTGGCTACATCCCCAGTAGGTCATTTGTGTGGAGCTGGAGCTGTTCCAGAAGGCCAGAGAACTGAGATGTTTTGACTCGTACAAGGATGCAGGCATATACGTTCCACGTGAATGGTATGAAAGAAAATGTCACAAGGCCAAATGAGGGATGTATGACTTTTGCATGACTTAAGTCATCAGATTGATTGATTGATTGATTGATTGTCTTTTGTCTTTTTAGGGCCACACCCACGGTACATGAAGGTTCCCAGGCTAGGGGTCAAATCCGAGTCATAGCTGCCGGCCTACACCACAGCAACACGGCATCCTTGCTGCGTCTTCGACCTACATACACCACAGCTCACGGCAACGCCTGATCCTCAACCCATTGAGCAAGACCAGGGATTGAACCCTTGTCCCCATGGATGCCGGTTGGGTTTGCTAACCACTGAGCCATGACGGGAACTCCAAATCCTCTAATTTAAAAGAAATATTTAGCTTTCTTCAAGGAATGCTAGAGTTAAAAACAAACAACAGCCGTCACATTTGTTCATTATGCGTGGTAAGCTGGCATTTTCGTCAGGATTAGGTTAGATTTACGGATGGTCTCTGAGATGGACTACAGGGGCCTTTGGTAAACTGTGAACAGCAAAAGAGATGGTGGGGGGGTCATTAGGGTGACTGTGTAATTTGTGATTGTTGGTTTTTTTTGTTTTGTTTTGTTTTTTTTGTCTTTTTGCCACTTCTTGGGCCGCTCCTGCGACATATGGAGATTCCCAGGCTAGGGGTCGAATCGGAGCTGTAGCTGCCAGCCTACGCCAGAGCCACAGCAGCGTGGGATCCGAGCTGCGTCTGCAACCTACACCACAGCTCAGGGCAACGCCGGATCGTTAACCCACTGAGCAAGGGCAGGGATCGAACCCGCAACCTCGTGGTTCCTAGTCGGATTCATTAACCACTGTGCCACGACGGGAACTCCTAATTTGTCATTGTTTACTTGAGAGTGCACGCTGGGCCAGCAGGCCTGTAAACCAGGACCGTTTCAGGCCGACTGGGAAGGTGGCCCCTCTGGGTGTCGGGGAAAGTGGCTTGACCCTAGAGCCAGGCAGCCTTTGGTTTGATTCCAGCCCCTCTGAAGCGTGTTTCCTCATCTGATCAGTGAGGGCGAGGATTGATGCCAGTGTGGGTGGGACACCCAGCCGAGGCCCGGTTAACGGGTTACAGTCGCGGTAGCCGTCAGGCCGATTCTTTGTGGCGCTGCTGGTCTGAGACTGTAACGGTGTGACCTGAGGGTCCCGACCAGGGACTGTGCAGTCGGACAGTGTCCGCTTCCAGCTGTGTGACTGCATCAGGCAAGTTACTTCATCTCTAGGCGCCTCGATTTTCTCGGCTACCAAATACTGTGACTACCACAAATAGTAATGATACGTACACGATGTAGCTCTTAGGTTTCGTCCGGTACTGGTGACTTCAAGGGCTTTGTATTAATTCATGTTGTTCTCACAGCTACCCAGTAAGGAGAGACACTGTCATTCTCTATGCGTTGCGTAGAGAGAGGCAGACACAGAGGCGTTAGGCTCTGTCTCAGGTCGGGCAGCTGCTAAGAGTCTACCAGTTGTAAACTGTGTGGTCTTGTCAAGAATCAGGCTCAGGGAGTCCTCGCCTTAACTACTGGGTGAGACTCTGTCTTGGTAGGTGGGGGCGATTTGATACCTGGGCCGTTCGTGATTATGGAGATTATTACATGGGCTCGCACATACCAAGCCCTTAGCACATAGTAAACATCCAGTAAATGCTGGCTCTCCTAATAGTGTGTGTTCTTGGAATGGATAAACGACCTGTTGGAGTTCCTGTCATGACGCAGTGGTTAACGAATCTGACTAGGAACCATGAGGTTGTGGGTTCGATCTCTGGCCTTGCTCAGTGGGTTAAGGATCCGGCGTTGCTGTGAGCTGTGGTGTAGGTCACAGACGCGGTTTGGATCCCACGTTGCTGTGGCTCTGGTGTAGGCTGGTGGCTACATCTCCGATTAGACCCCTAGGCTGGGAACCTGCATATGCTGTGGGAGTGGCCCCAGAAAAGGCAAAAAGACAAAAAAAACCCAAAAAACACCCCAAAAAACAACCTGTTACTTATCGCTGGGAAAGCTTGCTATCCCAAATCAGTCAATGCTGTATGGGTACTTTTTTTTTTTCAGATTTCATCTGCTGCCTGTGGCTATGGATTCACATTGCTGTCGTCTAAAACCAGAGACGTGACGAAAGTTTGGGGTATGGGACTCAACAAAGATTCTCAGCTTGGATTTCACAGGAGCCGGAAAGATAAGAGTGAGCATTCTCTCTCTCTCTCTTTTTTTTTTTTTAAGGGCCGCACCGGCAGTGACATATGTAGGTTCCCAGGCTAGGGGTCAAGTTGGAGCTACAGCTGGTGGCCTACACCACAGCCACAGCAACTCGGGATCCACGCTGCATCTGTGACCTACACCACAGTTTACGGCAACACCGGATCCCCAACCCACTGAGCGAGGCCAGGAATCGAACCTGCGTCCTCATGGATGCTAGTCAGATTTGTTTCTGCTGAGCCACGACGGGAACTCCAAGAGTGAGCACTCTCACCTTGGTTCCTCTCTGCTGTGATGGGTCTGGGAAGGCAACCCTTTGATTTTCAAGAACATGACTTCATAAACCAAACCATAAAAACAGAATAGGTGGAGTCTTTGAAGGGGTGTTGTTCAAAACTCTCCAGACCAGATTATTTTTAGCCTATTTGGTAATAACATTGAACCTTTAGGCAAAGGGGCATTTGCTGATAGATAAAGGTGTGTGTTTTTTCTGGCCCTGAAGAGGTGATCTTTCTGCCCTCCCTTGGAGAGTACTTGAAATAGTCTAAAGTGCCCAGAATAAGGTCTAGGGGAAAAAAAGTTCCGTGAAATCCTTAAGCTAGAGGCTTGAGTCCAAATATTTGAAACCTGAATTGTAAAAATATTAAAAATGATTTATAGTAGCATTTTTAAAAAGTATATAGTAGGCAGTCAACATTATAAGTACAATAGGAAACAAATCGTCTTTTTTGGCTGCAACTGTGGCATATGCAAGTTCCTGGGCCAGGGCATGAACTTGTGCCACAGCAGCAACCTGAGCCGCACTAGTGATGGTGCCAGATCCTTAACCTGCAGAGTCACAGCAGACCTCCAGTATCGTTAGGTTTTTATTTCTGTTTTTATTTCTTTTTTATTTTTATTATTATTTATTTTTTTGTCTTTTTGCCTTTTCTAGGGCCACTCCCGCAGCATATGGAGATTCCCAGGCTAAGGGTCAAATCGGAGCTGTAGCCACCGGCCTACACCACAGCCACAGCAATGCGGGATCCGAGCCGCGTCTGCAACCCACACCACAGCTCACGGCAACGCCGGATCCTTAACCCACTGAGCAAGGGCAGGGATGGAACCCGCAACCTCATGGTTCCCGGTCGGATTCGTTAACCACTGCGCCACGACGGGAACTCCTTCAGTATTTTAAAGTACTGTGTGGGAGTTCCTTAGTGGCCTATTGCTTAAGGATCTGGTGTTGTCACTGGTGCGACTTGGGTTCAGTCCCTGGTTTGGGAACTTCCTCTTGCCACTGGGCTCGGCCAAAAAGAAAAAAAAAAAAAGAGGTTTAAAGTACTGTGTACTTGCAGCTAATGAGGCTGTACATGCCGATAGCATTGCCCAGTGTGTGATTTCGCCTAGAACTGCATCATGTTGTGGTTATTCAGTTCTTTCCTGCTGAACAAAAGCTCTGTCTGAAAATTCTGTCAGTCACCGCTGAGTACAAATGGGCAGACATATTTCCTCCCTTTTAATCTCAGTGGCATCACACAGAATAAATAGGCTATTCTTCACCTAACTGGGCAATCTGAGTAGGTATCGCAGGAAGAAAATGCTGTTCCTTTCCTTAAATATTCCCGAGGTGTTAGGTGACATGGGAGGAGATGTCTTAAATGAGACCGAGTTTGTTTTTCCATAACCTGACCTGTGACGGAGGCCCTGGGCCGGGCACGGGAGCCGGAGTTCTCGTCTTGGCTCTGCCCTGACTTCTGTGTCCTGAGCAAATGGTTCTGATCTCTGACGGTGGCGCAGCTTGGAGGTTGGACACTGTGCTCTCTGACTCTCAGGCAGCGTGCTGTGCTGTGAACCTGCTTGTTTTCCTTGCAGCCAGGGGATACGAGTATGTCCTGGAGCCCTCGCCCGTCCCACTGCCTCTGCACAGACCTCAGGAGACGCAGGTGCTGCAGGTGTCCTGCGGCAGAGCCCACTCTCTCGTCCTGACAGACGGCGAAGGAGGTGATGGACGGGTTCGGAGTTGATGGGAGGGCGGGACCGCTTTCCAGCCCTTGGGCCCGGAGTGGCTTGTTCGACTGAGCCACACATTCAATTAGTGGAGCATTTCTGAGCAGATGAGTTGATTGGCTCGAGAGAGCTGTGCTGGGCAGACCTTGCTGATGACTCCTCGGTGTTCTCTGCAGTTTTCGGAAAATCTCTGGTTAGGGACGCACCTGTGCACTCCGAGCAGCCTCATCCCCGCCTCCTGCTCCCTTTGCCACCAAGCCGGCCTGTGTGTAGGCAGCTCTTTGTCTTGTACTGAAAGCAGCCCGTTGGCTAAGACTTCTTCCAGTGGGGGGTTCACAGTCCAGGCTCCCGGCTCACCCCAGCGCCTCCAGGAGAGCGCTTTCCAGGGGAGGGTCAACTCAACTCCCGAGTTTCCACCTGCTTGGTAGGCAGGGCGGAGGGTGGTGTCAGGAACTCTTTCAGGAGAGAACTTGGCCGTGGGGGCAGCCTAGGGGCAGGCACCGGGCATGGGGGTGCCCAGGCCTTCCCCGAACCTGCAGGACTGATTTGACTGGCAGTGTTATTCTTTAGTCTTCAGCATGGGGAACAACTCGTACGGGCAGTGCGGAAGAAAGGTGGTGGAAAACGAAATTTACAGGTGAGCTCCCGAAAGGACCACCCCTCGCTCACGTGGTGTCCAGCGTTAGACGTGTCCTGGGCGGTGACTGTGTGAGGGGCCCAGAGAGCAGTACAGAGTGAGGCTGCTCGTGCCTGAGGAGCAGCGAGAACTCACCCAAAGGCTGTGGAGAGCATCTTTCTGGTGCAGATTGGGGGGCGGGAGGGAGCAGTGACTGTGATGCGTGGAACTTCTTTGGTTTAGTTTGTTACTTTCACTGAATTGAGAAACTTAAAAATTCCTCTAGTCTTTAAAAAAATTTCCTCTAGGCCAAGGGTTGAACCTGAGCCACAGCAGTGACTCGGGCTGCTTCACCGACAATGCCAGATCCTTAACGCCCTGTGCTACAGCGGAACTCCAATTTAGTTTAGTTTTTTTTGTTTTGTTTTGTTTTGTTTTGTTTTTTTTTTTTAACTTTCGTGTCCAGACCTACCTCTGCGTTATAGTTGACCTCGAGAATTCCCCTAACATTACTCTGTGTATGTGTGTGTGGGGCAAAGGGGAGGTGGGGGGCTGCCCGTCGGGATGACAGGGGAGGGGCCGGAATCACACAGTGCTCACTATGACCTTATTTTTTGCTTCCTTCCCAAACTGCTCCTGGCTGTAGTGAAAGTCACAAAGTCCATAGGATGCAGGACTTCGATGGACAGGTGGTCCAGGTAAGAGACATGGGCTGAGAACCACTGGTCCTGCCACTGGGGCTGTTTTAAAAGGGTGAATGTTGGGTTAGGGGGATGGCAAATTGTTAGGGGGATTTTTCTGAATCCGTGAATTATTTTACTGTTTATTATGTTAACATTTGTTATGTTATTCCCTGGCCAGGACTTACGCTCGCTTGAGGGGATGCACAGTTGAGTAAGAATGGGGAGGCCAGGTAACACTAGTGGGAGAGGCAGGTTATAAAAACTAGCCCTATCAGAGTCTAACTCAGGCGCTGTGTGTTCCAGGCTGCTTCATCTTGCTGACCGCTTTATTCCCGTCCTTGGTGCAGGGCCTGGCATTTGATAGGTACTTAAACACTAAAATACATAAATGAGTGTATACAGAAGCTGCTTATATGACAGCACCAGAAGGAGAATTGTTGCGTCTACCAGGGGGGGACTGGAAGGCAAGATGGCTTATGCGGAGGTGGCCAAGGAGCCTTCCGCCTGGACCAGGGAGGGGTGGGTGGTGGGAAAGGTTTTGCAGCGGAGGAGCCGCTGAAGTGTGGCTGGGGTTTGGTGTGCCTGCCTGCAGGGGGCGGTGTGGAGCAGGCTGGCAACAGGTCAGTGAGAACGTGCAGGGCCTTGTCCGCCTGCTGAGGAGTTTAGCCTTTGGCCTCATGATGGTTGGAGGCTGTCAAAGGACCTGAGCAGGCTGACTGACAGCCAGGTCATGATCTGTCTGAAAAGATAACTTTGGCCGCAGAATAGAGCTGGGGGAGGAGATGATGAAGGCCAGTGGGAGAACAGACAGGTGGGCGACGTGTAAGGAGAACTGGGGGATTTGAGGCTTGATTAGGTGGGCGGGGAGGGTGCCAGAGGGAGCCGAGTGTGACTCCACAGGCCTGTGGGTGTTTGCTGATGTTCTCGGCCCAGGTGGCTCCCGAGCAGAGGGAGTGAGGACGAGGTGGAGAGGGATATGTTTTTAAGGTGGCTGTGGAGTGGAGGGCCTCTTACACAGGCTTCAAAGCCACCTGGACATGAGTTCAAGTCTTTGCTTCTCCAGATATGAACTGGGTGACTTTGGGCAAGTTACCAAACTTCTCTGAGACTTCGTTTTTCACCTGGTTGCCTTGGTCGTTGACTTGGCATGGAGCCTGGCACAAGGAATGTTCATGAATGGTGCTTTTCATCAGGCAGTTAGAACACAGCTCTGGGCCACGGTAGCATTGTTGAGACTGGAGGTGGCAGCGTGGAGATGACAGGCAGTGCCGTGGGGGTGCAGAGTGAGGAGGGGAGAGGGCAGACCTCGGAGGAGGATTCCAAACTGAAGGGTCCAAAGTGGAGACTGAGCAGCCACAAAGACAGGGTGCTGTTAGAGGCCAGGGTTGGGTGAGAGGCTTACGGAGGCGGGAGGGGTTCCTCGGGTGGCGAAGCTCAGGGGTTTGCTGAGCAAGAGCAGTTTCAGGGGAGCAGAAGACATGAGCTGGGCTGCGCTGGGTGAGAGTCAGAGGTGGAGGCGAAGTGGGGGCACTCTGGCGGCCCGGCCCCCCTCGGCGCTCAGGAGTGGTGAGAATGGTGGCCTGCTTTGGGCACTTTGACTGGACACTGAGGATTGCGTCTGACCAGCCTCACCTCTGTTTGTGTGATAGGTCGCCTGTGGTCAAGACCATAGTCTGTTCCTCACGGATAAAGGAGAAGTGTACTCTTGTGGCTGGGGCGCGGATGGGCAGACAGGTAGTGTCGTCGTCCCCCCCCTCCCCCGTGGATCGTGCTGCATGGCTGGAACCCCTGCCGTCCTCCGATTCTTCCCTCTCCTATCACTCCCTGGGGACAGTCTTCTGTCCTGTCCCGTCCATTCCTCTCACCCCCGGCTCCCCACGTTGATAGAGGTGGGAGGCCCCCTCAGCAGAGGCTGAGGGATTTTGTTTCTCCAGGCCAGGGATCGAACCTGAGCCTGATCCTTAACTGCTAGGCTACCAGGGAACGCCAAGTCTGAGTCTTTTAAGAGACAAATGGCACCTAGAGGGAGTCGATTCTAACTGATGTGAGAAGAACGTGATTAAGGGAGGGAGGCATGAGGGATAATCTTTATCAGCCTTGTCTGTTTTCTCTTTTTGCATTTGATATTTGTCTGAAGGGAGGACCTTAAATTTAAGACTTCGGCCTTATATATAAATCCCTGCAGTCCTGCCACCAGACACTTCATCTTTTGTTCCTTGATTCCTGTTTTCTCTCCGTCCTTGTTCATGTATGAACATCTTTTATATGGTAATGATGGCAGAGGTATGATTTTACATGCTTGGTTGGTTGGTTATTGTTTTTTTTTTTTTTTTTTGAAAATTTCTGGGCCAAGGATTGAACCCGAGCCACAGCAGAAACCTGGGCCACTGCAGTGACAATGCGGATACTTAACCCGCTGTGCCACGAGGGAACCCTTTATATACTTGTTCTATCATTAAGTTTACATGAAACATTTTTCCATTTGGTATACTTTTTAGTTCGTTTTTAATATTTATATGATAACAGAATTGAAACTAGTTTACCATTAGGTAAATCAATAATTTAACCATTTTATCAGGTCATTACTGACTCCTCCTGTTGTCAGGAGTCATACTTTTAGGGGGGTTCAGTGACTGTTAGAAAGAGGACATTTGTTGTGTATACATGTCTAGCTTTTTCTTTCATTTGGATTATTGCCCTAGGATAAGTTCCCTAGAGTGGGCCAGAGGACTAGAATATTTTTACTGTTTTCAGAATGTGTTGTTAAATTGCTTTCAAAAATTTTACTGGTTTAGGAGTTCCCATTGTGGCTCAGCAGTATCAAACCTGACTAGTATCCATGAGGATGCGAGTTCAATCCCTGGCCTCGTTCAGTGGCTTAAGGATCCAGTCCTTGCCGTGAGCTGTGGGGTAGGTTGCAGACTCGGCTTGGATCTGGTGTTGCTGTGGCTGTGGTGTAGGCCAGCAGCTGCAGCTCCGATTTGACCCCTAGTCTGGGGAACCTCCATATGCCATGGGTGCAGCCCTAAAAAAAAAAAAAAATTTAGTTTCTACTGCCATCAGCAATGTATGGAAGTACCAGTTTAATCTTAACCACTCTAGTGAGTATTGTCCATTTAAGTGTGCTAATGTAATTACTATGCCAGTTTTTAAAATGTGCATTTCTGTAGTAATTATGAAGTTGAAGCTTGTTTTTATTTTCTGGAATCTTGGTATGGATAACTTTTAAAAATAGCTTTTTATAGAAAAGAATAAAACGGTTGACACATTCTGACAGCATTGACTAGGAATAAGGTGAAAAGTGAATCCCACTCACTGGAGATAACCATGGTTAACAGCTTCCAGAAGCTCGATGTTCCACGCCCCTGCCTCCCCCAGCCTCACTGCCCTTACTTGCCAGGCTGAGTCCAGCCCCACAGGCCCTCTGTGGCCCGTTTGGAGCCTGCCCTTCTCTATGCCACGGGGCCTTTGCACATGCTCTTCCCTTGGCCTGAAATGCTCTTCTTTGTTCTCCTTTTCATCCTCTAGGCCTCAGCTTGGGGTTGTCCCTTCAGTGAAGGCTCCCTGCCCCCCCGACCATTCTGTCTAAAGAAGTTTCTTTTTCTTTCTTTTTTTTTTTTGGTCTTTTTAGGGCCGCACCCACAGCACACATGGAGGTTCCCAGGCTAGGAGTCAAATCAGACCTGCAGCTGCCAGCCTACACCACAGCCACAGCAACACCAGATCTGAGCCGCATCTGTGACCTATGCTGTGACTTGTGACAATGCTGGATCCTTAAACCCCCCCCCCCCCCCCAGAGCAAGGCCAGGGATGGAACCTGCATCTTCATGGCTATTAGTAGGGTTCTTAACCTGATGAGCCACCACGGGAGCTCCCTAAAGCAGTTTCTATTTCAGTAGCCTAATCCTTTCTTTCATGACCCTTCAACATTTTGAATTGCTTTTAAAAAATCTTTTGTTGTTGTTGTTGTTGTTGTTGTTGTTGTTGCTATTGCTATTTCTTGGGCCGCTCCCGTGGCATATGGAGGTTCCCAGGCTAGGGGTTGAATCGGAGCTGTAGCCACCGGCCTACGCCAGAGCCACAGCAACGCGGGATCCGAGCCGCGTCTGCAACCTACACCACAGCTCACGGCAACGCCAGATCGTTAACCCACTGAGCAAGGGCAGGGACCGAACCCGAAACCTCATGGTTCCTAGTCGGATTCGTTAACCACTGCGCCACGACGGGAACTCCTAAAAAATCTTTTTTATGTTTGCATTATGGTATATACAAAAGATATGTAGGCTTTGCTTGTGCCTGTTGCCAAGGGGTGCTGCCAGACTGAGCCTGCTTTGG
The DNA here is from genome assembly GCF_016906955.1 of Phacochoerus africanus. Classification (NCBI taxonomy): domain Eukaryota; kingdom Metazoa; phylum Chordata; class Mammalia; order Artiodactyla; family Suidae; genus Phacochoerus; species Phacochoerus africanus. Next base: position 12,992,145 of record NC_062548.1, read on the forward strand.
GCCCCTTCGGGGAGGCCTGGTGTGAGCAGGAGTCTGCGTTTCAATGTCCCGCCTCAGTCTGCTCCCCGGGGGCTTCCCTCCGTCTAGTGCTGGTGGTAACACTGATCCTGTGGGCAAAGCCCTGTCTTTTCCTCTGCTCACTGTTGACCACACTAGTTTGCCAGTTTCCATTTGTTTTGGGGAGATGGGGTGGGGGTTGAGGTGCAATGGGCTCTTAGAGGTTTCCTTTATTTTCCAGCAAACCCAACAGTGCATCAGGAATTGCTTGTTGAAGTATTGGTTTCCCAGTGCATGTGAAAGTTATGTTTGTACTATTCTGTAGTCTCTTAAGCATTCAATAGATTGTCAAGAAAAAAAATAATGTACATACTTTAATTAAAAAATACTGGGAATTCCTATTGAGGCTTAGTGGGTCAAGGACCTGACATTGTCTCTTGGTTCGATCCCTGGCCTCGCTCAGTGGCTTAAGGATCTGGCATTGCTTCAAGTTGAGGCATAGGTCAAAGATGCAGCTCGGATCACATGTGGCTATGGCTGTGGCTGTGGCCTGCAGTTGCAGCTCTGATTTGACCCCTCGCCTGGGAACTTCCATATGCTGCAGTTGTGGTCATTAAAAAAAAAAAAAAAACCCTCCCCAAAACATTGGGTGGCTGTGGAGGTGTGGGTTTGGTCCCCAGTTGGCCCAGTGGATCACAGGATCTGGCATTGCTTAAACTGTGACTGTGGTGTAAGTCGCAGCTGTTGCTTTGATTCAGTCTCTGCTCCGGGAGCTTCCATATGCCACGGGTGTGGCCATTAAAAAAAACCTCAAACTTTATTGCCCCCCCAGATGCTAACTATCACTTGACGAAACAGGGTTGCCACAGATCTTCAGTTTGTTAAAACACGCTGCCAGCTGCGCTGCACCATTACTATGAGGTCTGCCTGTATATGATACGCAGGGTCTGACGGGGTCGTCTTGTGGTGACGTTTCATCTTGAAAAGCTTTCTAATTTGTGTCAGACTTAGAAGACATCCGGGGGTTAAGTATGAACAGTTGCTGTGAAGTGTCTTCCTCCTAGCGAGCGGGAGAAGGAAGTTGCGAAGCACGTGGAGGAAGAGACGAGGATTCGGAAACGCTGAAAACGGTGTCTGGCGCACGGTCAGTCAGTGCGAGGGTTTGGCAAACGGATCGATGATTAAACCTAAGTCACGGTTTTCCATCGTGTCGTGGCAGGTCTGGGCCACTACAATATCACCAGCGCGCCCGCCAAGCTGGGTGGAGACCTTGCCGGAGTGAACGTCGTCCAGGTGGCCACGTACGGTGACTGCTGCCTGGCAGTGTCGGCCGATGGCAGCCTTTTCGGCTGGGGCAACTCCGAGTACCTGCAGCTGGCCTCTGTCACGGACTCCACCCAGGTACGAGGTCACCTCAGCCTGGCGCCGGGGGGGGGGTTCGGGAAGGGCGTTAAGGACATGGAGAAGAGGTTGCTCAGCAGGCGCGATGTGTCGAGGGCCGTGGAGGCCTCACCGGTGCTGACCCGCCGCCTCAAGGGGCGAGGTCTTGGTGAGCTCATTGGAGCCTGGGAAGAAAGCTTAGGTTCCGAAGCTGTCACTGGCAATGCTTCGATGAGGCAGTCCCGGTTTAGAGCAGTATTCTGGGTATGTCTGTGTACCCTGTCTTGTTCTGAAGGGAATGTGAGGCTTTATGTAAGTTCCGGGGGTGTCACTGTGCTTTTTGTTGTGGTCTAGCACGTGTGGCCCCAAAGCACACGTCTGAGTGTGCAACTTGATGACACCTGTGCGACTCCCCCCCCCAAATCAGGCAGTAGAGGACCAGCTTCTCTGCCTGTGGCCTCTGCCCATCACAGCCCCTCCTTCTCACTGCAGGGAGCCACCAAAATCCAGTAGAGTAGGATTGTAAACATTTTATTAAGGAAAAGTCCAAATATAAGCACAAAGTAGAGTTCACCGCATAATTAATCTGTGTAGCCATCACTCATGTTCAACAGTTACTAACTCATGGCCCGTTCAAAAAAATAGATAATTCACCATCTTAAACTGTTTGACTTAGTGAGTTTTAGTATATTAGCAAGGCTGTGCAACTGTCACCACTGTCTAATTCTGGAACATTTTTTCGACCCTCCTCTGTCTCGTACACAAATCCCCCATACACCGAATGGCCACGTTTATTGCATCTGTGATTCCCTCCACTTCTCTGTCCTTTATTATTTTGAAGCAAATCCTAGACATCACATCCATAAAAGTTTCAGTAAGTTGTCTAAATAATAAGGACTTAACGTTGACCTTATGACAACATACAGAAAGGTTTTAGATACATATTGATACAGAAATTTGCACAAAGGGATAAAGATCAGCTAATGGGATTAAAAAAATTCACTCTATGGTCTGAAACAGTGGCTAGGAGTGGTTGCAGATTTGGTTCTGAGCTCGCTAGTAGCCAAAACAAAGATGAAAACACTGTCATTTAAATGATTCATTGTTTCCATTTAGATAAACAGCAAATACAGGGTTCAGGCCTGAGATCGGTGTCTCCCACCGCTTCCCTGTGGGGGCAGATCCAGGGTCATGTCACTGTTGTCTACGCTGTGTAACAAATGACTCCAGCACCAATGGATCAGGAATCTAGCCGAGTCTTCCGGCTCTTGAGCATCAGGCTGGTGCCGTCTTGGGGTTCACCTTGAGAGGGCTCTGCCCCCGGGCCCCCTGCGGTGGTTGGCCGCAGGCTGCAGGTCCCCATGGACTGTTGGACAGGGGCCCGGTTCCTCGCTGGCTCTTGGCGAAGCCTTCCCGGTTCCTGCCGTGCAGGCTTCTGCCTGTGCAGCTCACAGCAGTCGGCTGGCTTCAGCGCAGAAAGCGTGTCAGCGAGGTGGAAGTTAATCCTGGCGGTGCCTTCCCCTCACTGCTGCTGGAATTCTCTTCTTCAGAGGCAAGGTCCAGCCCCACACACGAGGGCGCAGGTCACCACGGTTCTTCCCGTGGCCCAGGCCATCTCGGCAGTGAGGGCAGTGGTGCTTTCCCAGTGGCTCTCTGCTGGAGCGTCTCAGCCTCTGCCGAGGGCTCTGTGCCCGAGCCCAGCGGGAGGAGGAGCCCTGCAAGCCAGGCGGCAGGGGCCGGGCCAGCGCCATCTAGGAGTGGCAAGCCCCTCGTTCCTTTGGAGTCAGCCTAGAGGTTGTTAGCGTCCAGCTGTCTCCATTTGCAGGCGACCCTGTCGAGATTTGTGGCTGTCATGGAAGCACTCACAATCTAGCTTTCCAAAGTTTTTCCTCAGCAGAGGTGCCAAGACCAAATCCTGCTGGAAAGCTAAGTTGGCCGCACTTCATTCTCCACCCCCTGACCCTCCCACGCCTCACGCTGAGCTGAACAGCATCCTACGTGATCTGGTTCCCCTCTGCCCACCAGCATCTTGTAAATATCCCCCCTCGTCCCCTGCTGCAGCCACTCTGCCCTCGTTTAAACTCAGCGTCCACACCCGGCTCGCTCCCTTCGCACGTGCTGTCTCCCCGGCTTGGGATTTCCTCCTCTCCTCCTCGGGATTGGGATCGGGATTTCCTCCTCTCGCCTCTGGGATCGGGATTGGGATCGGGATTTCCTCCTCTCCTCCCTGGCCCACTGCTCCTCCCCACACACGAGGGCAGCTTCCTGACATTCACACCCAGAGACCCCCGGGCTCTCTTGATCGCCTTCAGCGCACATTCACCTCGTGTCCATTTTGGCTGACAGGTGCCGCCACTAGACGAAACTCTAGAGGGGGACTGGGTGCCCTCCTCCCCCTCGTGTTCCCAGCACCCGCTTTGATGCCTAGCACGTGTGCGCCGTTCAGGAGGGATTTGTGGAGAGGGAATGCACTGGACTCATCTGCTCTGTTTGTGCCACAGGACGGTTGGAGTTCTCGCTGGTCTGTCTTCCTAACAGTGTGGCCCCTTCCTTTGATTCAGGTGAACGTGCCCCGGCGCCTGCCCTTCTCGGGGGTGGGGCAGGTGAAGCAGGCCGCGTGTGGGGGCACTGGCTGTGCTGTGTTAAATGGTGAGCCCCTCCGGCAAGGCAGCCCTTGGGCAGCTGTGGGTGGCTGGAGGAGGAAGGGTGGGTGTCTGCTGGATTCCCAGGCTGCAGCCTCAGCGGCGGTGGGAAGATGCAGTTAGGTGGAGTCCAGTTCCTAGCGGGTGAGGGCGACGTGCTTGACGGAAAGCGAACAGCCAGGAGTCATACATGGATAGCGAGCCAGCCCGGAGCTCAGCCCTCCTGTCGCAGACCCCGGGAGCAGAGCACCGTCTGCTTTCTCCCCTCCGTTAGCCTGGCCTGAGACTCCAGCCCAGCCTTCTCCAGTGCGGCTGTGCCAGGAAACCGCAGGCCGCCAGGAGAACAGTCTTAGGGTTCAGCTGCCGAGATCTGTGTCCCTGGGATTAAACGTTGGGCACACGGCTGAGTATCCCCTTTTTTATAACCTGAACATCACAGTGAGCTTTAGAGTCTGGCCAGCAGTTGCGTATGTACTTGGCTTGGTCTTCTGAGCCGTGTGAGACGGAGAGCTGCTGGGGAAAACTGCCCATCTGAGGCTCTCCTGGGTTCACGAGGAGGTGGTGGCAGATGAACGGGCTGGTCCCTCCAGTACCCTCAAGACGTGGGACATTTGTCCGCTGGGATTGGTTAGTCGGCTAGACATACGCCACAAGCAAGAATTTGAGAGAGGAGCAAAGAAACATCATTTTAAACCTCTGTCAGCATGCTCTGGCGAAGCAAGGAAAGAAACAGTCTGTGTGGTTGTCGTGCGTCTCAGCGGTGCGCTTTGAATTTCTGGGGGGTGGGGGGGTTGCACTCGGGTTGCCCCCCTGACCGCTGTGCTCGCTCTAACACAGGAGAAGGACATGTTTTCGTCTGGGGCTACGGAATTCTTGGGAAAGGACCAAATCTGGTGGAAACTGCTGTTCCAGAAATGATCCCACCCACCCTCTTTGGGTTGACGGAGCTCAACCCCGAAGTCCGCGTTTCCCGAATTCGCTGTGGACTCAGCCACTTCGCCGCCCTGACCGGTGAGTGACCGAGCCTGTGCCGCTCCAGAGCCGAAACCCGTGGGCCGTGCTCCGTTTCCGATGGGCCAGCGGCAGGGCGCCCTTGTGGGGACAATTGAAGAGGCAGCTAGGGCAGCAGTTGGGGCAGCAGTTGTTTGGTTTGAGGTTGTATCATGTGTGTCGTCTCTTCATCCCCGAGGTTTGTTTTTGGTTCATCGGGTTTGTGGTCGGGCTAACGTCACAGTGGCTCTTCTTGAGGGGACAGTCGGTGGTGGGAGAGGGGACCCTCCAGGAGGCGGGGGTGCTGGGGAAGCCAGCGGTTGGGCATGGCCGCGGGGGCGGGGTGCTTAGTCCCAGCCCAGCCCAAAACAGCCCAGCCCTCCAGCCGGGAACGTGGGCGGCCAGAGGCGCATTTGTGAGACCGTCCTGCAGCCGGGGCGGGTGTGTGTGTGGGGGTGTGGGTCTGCCTGGTTTCTCCAGGGTGCGGGGCAGAGAGTGATCAGAGAGGAGGCTGCGCAGAGGCCTGTTCAGAGGTCTGCGCATCGCAAGGCCGCGCAGCATCTGGTCGCCCGCGCCTGCGCCTGCGATTCCGTCTGTCGTCCACCACCGTGGCCGCCAGCTCAGTGCACTGCTCTTGAGTTGACTTGAATAGTGAGACGGAACTAAAGTAATGTCCTTTTGTGAGTCTCAGGTACATTTGCTACTTCCCTGTGCTTTAAAGATCTTTTCCTCTCATGGCAAGTAACTGCTTTTTAAACACCTGGGCTGGGACAGTGCGTTCGGTTCGGCCTCGTGCTCATGTGAGGCCCGTTCCAAGTGACCACCGTTGGCACCTGAGGCCTCACCACCACCCAGTCACCGTCTGCTTTTCACATCTGGGGGCTTCTGACGGCAGCCGCTGCGGCGGAGGGTGGTGTTCTGTGTGCTGAGGGACCGGGTGGTGCGGTGATCACTGGGCTGAGGACCCCCCATCACCCCTCACGCAGGCCCAGCCTCTCATCTGCAAATGCGTCTGGGTCGAGGGAGCTTTTTTAAAATTTATTTTAATTACAGTTGATTTCCTTTCAGTTTCTGCTGTACAGCAAAGTGACCCAGCTATACACGTATATATATTCTTTTTCTCCTAATATTTTCCATCATGTTCCATCACAAGTGATTGGATACAGTTCCCTGTGCTGTACAGCAGGACCTCAGTGCTTACCCACTCCAAATGCAATAGTTTGCATCTGCTAACCTCAAACTCCCAGCCATCCCACTCCTTACCTCTTGGCGGCCACAAATCTGTTGTTTATGTCCATGAGTTTGTTTTGGTTCTGTAGATAGGTTCATTTGTGCCATATTTTAGATTCTAGACATAAGTGGTATCATATGGTATTTTTCTGACTGCACTTAGTATGAGAATCTCTAGTTCCATGCATGTTGCTGCAAATGGCCTTGTTTTCTTCTTTTTTATGGCTGAGTAGTATTCCATTATGTATACATACCACATCTTAACACATTCATCTGTTGTTGGACATTTAGGTTGTTTCCATGTCTTGGCTAATGTGAATAATGCTGCAGTGAACATAGGGGTGCATGGATCTTTTTGAGTGGAAGTTTTGTCTGGATGTATGCCCAGGAGTGGGATTGTTGGATCACATGGTAGTTCTGTTTAGTTTTCTGAGGAACCTCCACACTGATCTCCATAGTGGTTGTACAATTTACATTCCCACCAACAGTGCAGGAGGGTTCCCTTTTCTCCTCTTCAGTATTTGTTATTTGTAGACGTACTAATGATGGCCATTTGACTGGTGTGAAGTGGTACCTCATTTAAGTTTTGATTTGCATTTCTCTAATAATTAGTGATGTTGAGCATTTTTTCATGGGTCTGTTGGCCTGCTGTATGTCGTCTTTAGAGAAATGTCTGTTTAGGTCTTTTGCCCATTTTTCAGTTGTTTTTTTTTTTTTTTTTTTGCTGTTGAGGTGTATGAATTGTTTATTTTGGAGGTTAAGCCCTTGTTGGTTGCATCATTTGCAACTATTTTCTACCATTCCAAAGGTTGTCTTTTTTTTTTTTAATTTTTTCCTTTGCTGTGGAAAAGCTTGTCAGTTTGATTAGGTCCCACGGGTTTATTTTTGTTTTTATTTGCGTTGCCTTGGGAGACTGACCTAAGAAAACATTTGTATGGTTGATGTCAGAGAATGTTTTGCTTCTGCCAAGTGAGCGTTTTAAAGCTACTTTGGTGTAGCCCGTAACAGTCAGTGTGGGCGCATTGCTGGAGGTAACAGTTACCTATTTCCAGACTGTTTGAAGGCTTAAATTGGGTGCAAAACACATATTTGGAGATCCATGTAGATAGAGTCCCTTGTTAGCTGTCATGCTGTGTGGCACGTGTGTGGCCACGCAGAAATGAGTTCCCACCTAGACTTCTCCCAAGACTCACCATCCAGCTCCCGGGTAGAAAGAGCCTCGGAGCCTGGGTCTCTGCCCTGCCTGTGGGCCCAGTGTTTGCCTGGGGCCAGCTTGGAGTTGGTTGGTTGACCCTGAGCAGATCTGCTGACAGGTTAGGGAGCCACAGCCGAACTCTGCTACTAAACTCCTAACGTCTGAGGTTGAAAGACCAAGGGCAGTGGTCAGAGCAGAGGGCCCTGACAGCTCGTCCCCAGAGGATTCGCTCCCTGATGACCTGGTGATTTTGAGTCCTGCTTTCTCTGGGTCTTCTACTTCCCACGACCACAGCCTTTTGCCAAGTGGGGGCTGGCGAATGGGGCCTCTGGGCTGCGGGTACTCCAGGCTGGTGTGGACAGAATTCCAGCCTGAGGGCCCTGCCCAGTCCGGGGGTCCATCCCGGAGGCTGGTCGTCCCAGAGCCCCGTCCAGATTCCGCCTCTGGCCTGTCCCTTTCCTTCATGCATTTTTTACAAAAGCTGAAAATGTATTTTTTGCTCTTTGACTTGCTCCAGCGCCACGAGGCCGGGAACATGCATGTCAGTCCCAGTCCCCAGCACACGGACGTAGAGCTGGCCCCCGGAGGCGCCCCGTCACGGCGCATCCCGCCGTGTGCTCCCGAGACGTGGAGCCCCAGACACGAAATGACACATTGTCCTACTTCTCAGGAGTCAGGATTTGTGGGGACAGGGTTGGCTGGACATAACTGGTCCACGGGGGGTGTTGAGGGCCGAGCAGAGGCGGGTGTGGGCAGGAGCCCCTGGGCCTGCCTCCGGGCGTGTGCTCATCTCCCCCGAGAAGGACACAGCAGGACTCTGGGCTGGGACATATTTTTGCCACGAGGAGGGCACTGGCTACCTGTCCCTTCAAAAGAAGGCATTAATGCCTGGTAGAAACTCAAGTTTGACATTCATCTTTTTGTACCTGATTCTGGAAAGCCTATTCTCGTGACCCTCCTTCTTGGAGAGGTGCCCTTGGCCTTGGCCCCAACTCAGCCCCTGTTGTCCTTTCCTTGCAGACAGAGGAGAGCTGTTTGTGTGGGGGAAGAACATCCGAGGGTGCCTGGGAATCGGTCGTCTGGAGGACCAGTACTTCCCGTGGAGGGTAAGGCTGCGCTCGGCGGGGCGGGGGGTGCGTGTCCACAGCGCCGCGGGCCAGCAGGGGTCCCTGCTTCCAGGCCTGGGTGCTGGTCAGATGCCTCCAGCCGCTGGCACCGGGGAGCCTCAGGGAGGGGCGAGCCATAGGCCGGGTCCTGTGAGGCTCTGAGAGCGGGAGAAGGTTGTTTCCAGAGGCCTGCGGGGGGGAATGTTGTGCAGCGCCTTTCAGAGAAAGCAGGATGGTTTGTATTTAGACGGCCTTGCCACGGCCACCAGAGTGAAAACAGAAAGGTCCTTCTTATGGGGAGGGTGGACTTGTTCAAAAAAGGCTCATTTCACAATGGAAGGGGAAGGAAGAGTCCTTCTAAAGTTGTAGTTTATCTTTGTTAAGTCCATTCTTTACGTTCTTCTTCTTAAAAAAAGGCTATTTTTTTGAATACAGAACATACGGCCGAGGTACAAAATGCATGGGGAGAATTGGGTCTCCCAGCTCTCGGCCTAGAGGCAGCCAGCAGTGCGGGGTTCGTGTGTTGCCGTCCATCCAGAGAGGCCGGGAGGAGGCGGGGGCCTGTGCGCGTGCGTGTGCCTGTCTCCTTTGAAGATTTCAATGGTGTGTTTTGAAGTTCTGTAAAGCATTTTTTAGAGACATGCAAAAATGCAAGAGAAATGGATAAGTTTTAAACAAACAGGGAAATTTGTTGGTCAAAATCCCTCAGAAAACGTTTCGAGGCGTCTTCGTATTTTAGGGGCTGTTTCCCTTCCCTCCCCTGGGCTGCCGGCTTCCCGGCTCCTGGATAAAAGTGGTCACTTCTCTAAGAGAACAGGTCGAAAGGGAGACGAACCTTCTTAGGAAAAAGTCACTGCGCCCCTGCGTTGTCCCCAGTCTGGTCAGTGCTGACCTGCTTGTCCCCTGGGCCTGGAGCCCCCGGCGTGGGAGGAAAGGCAGGCAGGCAGCGTGGGGAACGTGAACAGGAGCAGCTCGGGTCCCGCTTCTCCTGGGAACACCTCCCTGGCCTCTCTCCAGCCCCATCCAGGGGACTTCGGAGGGGGCAGCTCGGGAAAGAGGCCGGCACCTGGGTTGTGGATAATGACCGTGGTGACGAGGGGCTCCTTCCTGCCTGCATTTCCGCTGCAGTAGAGCAGAGATCAGCCGTGAATTAGGGTTTGCAGTGGGGTGGGGCTTGCCCGGGGCGAGCCTGGCCTCGGGGGTGGAGCAGCAGGTCCGGGGGGTGTGGAGGGGGATGCCCTTGGACTTCAGGCTGGACCTGCAGTGCTGACTTCTTTGCCAAGCGTCCCTCTGGAACGTGGTTCCCGGCCTCCGTGCCATCATGTTCCCGTGATGGCTGCTTTCTTGCCACACCGCTGTCTGGAGCTCTCAGTGTCTGCAGCTCCTGGTCTCCTGTCACCTTTCGGTCGGGGTTGGGAGGACGCGGTGTGGGAGAGGGCCTGGGAGCATGGCGCTGAGGTCCCTCTCCTGCCCTTTCACGCAGCTTGAAGATGCAAGGCTGGGGCTCGGGGAGAGCGGTGGTGGCAAGACCCAGGTTTTTGATCCCCTAGACTGGATTCCTTAAAGTTTAGACTAAGGAAGCTGAACCTTTTTTCAGTCCGTTCTGTGTCTCACTTAAAGAGTATAGGTGATTTTTATTCCTTAAAAAACTGTATTTTCTTATTCATCTTCATTATGGGATATGTTACAGCATTTAAAAAGTATCCCAGGAAAGAAGAGTAAAACCTTACTTGTAGCTCTGATAGTTGTTCTAACTAGTTATTCTTTTTTTTTTTTTTTGTCTTTTTAGGGCCCCACTCACGGCCTATGGAGGTTCCCAGGCCAGAGGTCACATTGGAGCTACAGCTGCCGGCCTACACCACAGCAACGTGGGATCCGAGCCGCGTCTGTGACCTACCCCTTAGTACATGGCAATGCTGGATCTTCAACCCACTGGGTGAGGCCAGGGATCGAACTCCCGTCCTCATGGATACGAGCCGGGTTCGTTTCCACTGAGCCATGACGGGAACTCCTATCTCATTGTTATTAGACTTACAGAGGCTGGGCTTTTCTGCTGGATTGTAGGCCCAGGAGGTGATGTTTAGACCACGCCTCCTTCTGGAAGCTTTCCGGGATGTCTTCCTGCTCCATCCACGCTCATGCTCAGAGAGGTTTGCTGATTTCAAGGTCCCACACCTAGTAAGAAGCAGGGCCAAGATTCGGGCTTAGACGATGCTCTTGTCACCATGCGCCCCCTCCTCTGCGAGGGCCTGCCTCCCTGGTGATGGAGAGGAGGGTGTGGGCAGAGGGGGGACCCTCTGCCCGATGGCACCCACAGGCCTGGGCACGGGCTGCTCAGGGGCGCTTTCGAGGGCCCGCAACCCCTTCACCCCCACACCCTGCCCGGCCCGTACACTCACTTTTCCAGAGACGGACATGGCAGCCCCCGCCAGCGCCTTGTAGCATCTCTATCCTCAGAACCACCCAGGAGGTGGTTCAGGCGTCCAAGCTGCTGGGCTGCCTCTTAGCCACTCCGTGGGCTGGGCTGCGACGCGAACGTGGGATTCCGTGTGCGGACTCTGCTCCTCTGGTTGGGCCCGGGTCAGGTCGGGAGCACGAGCTGGGGATCTTGTGGCTTCTGGGCCTCTTGCTTAGACAGCGATCTGGGGGGCCTTGGCCCTCAGCGGTTCCGACGCCCCAGGAGCGGGTGTGCCGTGGGGGGCCGGGCATGCAGCAGAGTAGGGGACGCGGCGAGTCGGTGGCCTGGTCACAGCTGGCCCAGTGCTCCTCCTCAGCCTTCCTCTGTCCTTCCCCTGGCGGGCGTGTGTCTCAGGAGCTTGTCCTTGTGCAGAGATGTCCCCACGCTGATTCAGCTCCCTTTTCAGTCACTCGGGCCAAGTATGGTTCCGTTTGCGGAACTGTTTGCCTTTGCAGTAATAACGTGAGTCAACTGGTTGAGAATAGAAACCCCTTTTCACCTTGACGAGGACAAAACTAAAAGGGAGCCGGGGGCAGCCTTCTCTTGGACTCAGGTCAGAGGCTGAGGCTGAGGGCGGGCTCGCCAGGGGGAGCTGGGGCCTTGGCAGCTGCCTGCCGCTCCCCAGAGAGGCCGCTGGGACCACGGGGGTCCCTCTGCTGGGGGCCCTAATGGCCCAGCCCTTGGGGAGCAAGGACAGAGGGGCCGAAGGGCAGCCCTCGGCCGCGGGGTGGGGGTGCGGGGCGCGGCGGTCTCCCGGGGAAGGGGCGCGGGCGGCGGGCGGTTGCTGGGCGCTGAGCCGCCGGACCCCGGGCAGCACGTTTTCCTCTGCGTCCAGGGCCAGCCTGGCGCGCCTTCTGCCACTCCGGGCCCTTGCAGCGAGCTGGGGGTGCCGCTGCGTGTTTGCTCAGCCATCTCGGTGACAGGTTGTGTGAGAGGCGTTTGTTTGAAGAGGTGTCAGGAGCGCGGCTTGGTTCGCATCCGCTGCCTCATGGCCAGGAGCCCTTAATGGGCTGGTCTCCCAGCGGCCGCGCTGCTCCTCCGGGCTCTTAGGCCAGGCCATCTGGACGCGGCCTTGCCCCTCTTCCGCTCAAGTACACTCCGCAGGCTGTCACGCGGCCCCTCTGAGTGTGGCCCCTCGGAGGGATGGCAGGATTTGGATCCGGTCCGCGGGGCAGCACCGGCGTCCTGGCGGCGGCTCTGTCTTAGGACTCGCCCCCCGAGAAGATGCTCCGCACACCCCGGCCTTCTGCACCCAGACTCTGGAGAGACAGGAAAGTAGTTAAAAGTCGTTTCCAGTTCAGGGGGAGCGTGGGCAGCGGGGCAGCTGATGACAGGGGTGGTGTCCAAGGTATTTAAAACCTTTTTTGTTCCTTTTTACAGAATGTCATTGTGTGTGTGTGTGTGTGTGTGTGTGTGTTGTCTTTTTAGGGCCGTACCCGTGGCATGTGGAGGTCCCAGGCTAGGGGTCCAATTGGAGCTACAGCTGCCGGCCTGCACCACAGCCACAGCAGTGTGGCACCCGAGGCACGTCTGCGACCTACACCATAGCCCATGGCAACGCCGGATCCCCGACCCACCGAGTAAGGTCAGGGATGCTAGTCAGGTCCGTTAACCACTGAGCCACGACGGGAACTCCAGAATGTCATTTTATAGCCATGCGACTATCCCCTATTCAAAGCCCTTCAGTGTCTCTCTCCTGAAGACCTGGGTGTCTCTGTGGACCCAGAGTGGCCGGGGGCACCATGGAGCTGGGCAGTGTGTGTGTCTGTCTCCAAGGCCTGATGGTGGGACAGGGAGAGTCACCTTAAAGGCCACCCGGCCGAGCCATACAAGGCTGTCTGCCTGTCGCTTGGGCCCGCCCGTGACCAAATGGCAGTGTGGGTGGCAGTGATGGCAGGGCTGCCAGCCAGGCCTCTAGCATCTTCTGAGATGCAGTAAATGCCCCCCTCGAGGGTGCACGGGCAGCACTTGCCTGCGTAAAGCGGGTGAGGACACAGGGCCGGGGGCCTCCTTCCCCAAGTGGATCCCAAAGGCAGGATGGGTCAGAGCGCCATGCAGGTGCCCGCCAGACAAGGCCCCGGAGCAGCTGGCCCGGGCGCAGTGCTGACCTCTGGGAGTCAGACTGGGAGAGGAGCAGCCTCTGTGGGACGTGCACGTCCGGGGACAGTGCACCAGGTCGTGCCTGTGCCCAGAGCGCCTTGTGCTGTGTCCTGGTTCCTGGGTGGGGAGTTGGGACGGGCCCCTCTGCGGACCTGCCAGGTGGGTGTAAGCCCCCCAGTACCCAGGGGCAGAGCAGGCCGCCTTCCCTCACGGTGTGCTGGGTCTTGTTTTCAGGTGACGATGCCCGGGGAGCCCGTGGACGTGGCGTGTGGTGTGGATCACATGGTGACTCTGGCCAAGTCATTCGTCTGAGCCGCCTCCCTGACCCGCTTGAGCCCAGCCCGGGCCTCAGGACCACTGGGACAGTTCAGCAGAGGTGGCTGCGGGGCCCCGTGCAGTGTGCGCGCTCTCCTGCTGCCTGTCGCAGGAGGGGTGGCCGCGCTGCACTCGGGACGCTCACCTTGGCTCCTCGTAGGGACTGCACAACGGCTTCTGGTGCTACATCTGGTCTGAGAAAAAGCTTACCTTTCGCAGCAGGCCACGTTCCTGCCTCTTAAAAGGTGCCTGGCAGAGTGTAGCGCTCAGGAGGGCTTCTGTTGCCCTGGGCACGGCGGGGCTCTCGCTGGAGTCTGGGCAGCTGTGCGAGGGTATCGGTGCGAGCCCCAGCCTGACGCAGGGGGCGGTGGGCTCGGGCTGGGGGCTTTCCTGGAGGCCCTCGTCCGCTCAGCTGTTTCTACTCAGCTGCCCCCACTGCTCGCTGCCGGGACACCAGCCGAAACCCCTTCGGGTCCATGGCTGCCCCAACTTTGTAGCCATCCTTCCTGCCTGGCTTAGATGTGAGAAGCCCCCTGGGGAAGGAGATGGAGCCCAAGTTACTGGGGGCCGAGGGCTCTGAACACATCCTGCCAAAGCCTGGCTGGAGCGCCAGCTTTGGAGGAGAAAGATTCAGAAATGGTGAAAAACCCTTGGGTACCGTAACCTTGTCTTTTTCTTTAAAAACATCTTTTAAAAATCTCTTTTGGAATAAAGTCTATTTTTTTGCCTTTTCATTTTCAAGAACTGGAGGTCTTTTTATTTTACCTGATCATTTAGAGATGACCTTTCAAAAAACCAAGGCTTTTGGTCAAGAGGCAACTAGAAGCCAGTGAAAAATACTTTCGAAAACAGTCCTGCTTGAGAACTTTTCTGAACAGTCTGTTCGCACAGCGCACCTGGAAGAACACGAGGCCGAAGAGCAGGTAATCCTCTGGAAACCAGGACCTTGCTCGTGGTCTGTCCACATCCCCTGCCTTTTATTCCTTCGTGCCACCAACACCTCCTGTGGTGCTGCTCTGAGCAGGCCCGCACTGCTGCTCACATTGGACCCCGTGCGGACGAGATATCCCCACAGGCAGGTGTCACGCGTGTATATTCAAGGAGGCAAAACGGAGTTCCACTGTGGCTCAGCGGTAACGAACCCTGCTGGTACCCATGAGGACACAGGCTTGACCCCTGTGGCTGGGACGCAGGCCGGCAGCTGCAGCTCTGATTCAACCCCTGGCCTGGGACCCTCCATAGGCCACGAGTGCGGCCCTCAAAAGACATTAAATTAAAAAAAAAAAAAAAAAAAAGGCAAGACAGGCCATCCACAAGCAAAGTACCTCAGATAGTTGGGTGGGCTGTGGGGAAAAAGGCGCGGGGACAGGCGACGCCAGGAGGGTGGTTTAAAGTGGAACAGCCACCGAGCAGACGTCTTCGCTGTGCCCTTGGGCCACGGGAACCGGCTCGGTCGTGTCTGGGGCAGTGGCCCTGGGACCCCTGGCCTGGGTTCATGCCCTCCCTGCTCTGGGAGGGGACCCAGTTCTTGTGTTTACTACGGCAGCCTTGCTATACACTCGAAACGGAAAACCACCCGTCGCTCTTCCTGAAGCCCCCAGCTGGGCTGAGGGCCACGTCACCCCGCGATGGAAAAGAGTAACCTGCCCTCCGTGAGATACACGCCCGAGCGCCCGTGCCGACTGCCGGTCTCTGGCGGTGCAGCCGGTTAAGGATCCGATGTGGTCACGGCAGGGGCTTGGGTCGCTGCTGGGGCGAGGGTTTGAGCCCTGGCCCAGGGATGTGCACGTGTTGCAGCTGCGGCCAAAAGGAGAAAAGCACACGCTGCCTTTCAGAGGCCGATGCCCCTGAAGGGCAGGCCACGGCCCCCAGGGGTGCTCAGACGGTAGGGGGGGATGGAGGGTCTCTGCAAAGGAGGGTGCTCCGTAGCCTCCCCTCAAGTGGCGACCAAGATTCAGATCCAGTAGCTGCCTCCAGCTCAGACACAGCGACAGAATATGTTAGGGGGTGGCCTCGGATTTGTCTTAAAATCCAGTGTCACCCGTGGGGTCTGATCTGCCCCCGACACGACTGTGGCCTTCGTGGGGAGCGGGGTTCCTGGCATCTGGGGGTCCTTCCTACGGCTGTCCTCTCTGTGTCCTTTCTCAGCTCTCATCCCCGTGTCCCCAGCCTCTGCTGGCATTTAACAGACAGGACTTCTAAGTCGTTGGCTCGGCTGCTGTGCTGCCTCCTGGTCCTGCGAAGAGTCGGCGTCTGCGGCCTGTGAGCCCCTCTCACCTCATCAGCCAGCAGGTGGCGACGCCCTGAAGGAAGCAGCCCTGAGCCAGCTCCTACGCGAGGGCCCCGTGCACCCAGACTGCCCATTCGCGTACCCGGGGCCAGCACGGAGCCCGCGGGCAGCATAGGGGCTCCACCACCGTCCCTGCGGTGGACAGTTGCTTCCCAGGCGCCGGGGTCTCCGCGTCCGCCCGAGCCCCGGGCAGCCCGCACCCCACACGGCTCTCAGGGCGCAAAGCCTTGCTCGGCCAACACAAGCCACGGCCTGCCACTCCTGGCCGTCAGCCCTGAGCCACTCAGGATCCTGTCCCAGCCACGCCTGGCTCTAGAATATGTGGTCGGCCTCTATTTCCACCATTTCGGAAACACTTGTTACGCACTTACTGTGTTCTGTGTGACAGATGCCCAGAACCACGCAGTCGAGACAGTGCTGACTTGGCACAGCAGGTGACGTTCTGGCTGAGCGCCCGGCAGACTGTGCCCTGCTGACCTGGCACAGAGCGCAAGCTTGGCGGTTCTCCTGCTGGGCGCCCCATCTCAGTGCCTCCTGACCAGCAACGAGAGCGACTCAACCCATCCTGAGGGCCCGTCTTTCTGCAGTCGCTGTTATTAGCTGATCGGCTGCCTTGGCCTAACCATGTGGTGTGACGTACAGACAGAGCCTCTGAGATGGCCTTGGGGCAGCACTCAGCACGGGCCTGGCTCCGCAAGGCAGCCATTGCCCCAGTGCCAGGACTGTCCCCCAGGGACGTATCCCCTCCCCCCAAAACTGCACACCTGCCTTTCTCCCAGGATGCAGTACCCAGCTACCCCCAAGACTCACACTGCACTGATCAAGAAATCCCAGCCTTTCCTCACACAAACCCAACACTGAACCTGGAGCGGCAGCAGCCCAGATCAACCTTGAGCTGGCGACGATGTTTGGGGTCCTACGCGGTACTTTTCTCAGATCTGGGGCCACACGCGGTTCACACCGACAAGGGTAAATCCACCCCTCAAACCAGAGTCCACTGTCTTGCTAGGGAGGCAAACAGGTGGGAGGTATCTGGTGGGGGTGGGGACGGCCCATGGAGGAGCAGACAAGCTTGGTCTGGCCATTGTTCTGGTGGCCTGCTGGTGGGGCAGAGCCACGCCCATCAGAAAATGCCCCATCTGACAAATGGGACCTAGTCAAACTTGAAAGCTTTTGCACAGCAAAGGAAGCCATCGGCAAAGCAAAGAGAAAACCAACAGAACGAAGAGAAAATGTTTACGAACAATGTGACTAATAAGGGGTTTGATACCAAATTTTGTGTGTGTGTGTGTGTGTGTGTGTGTGTGTGTGTGTGTGTGTGTGTCTTTTTAGGGCCACATTTGGGGCATATGGAGGTTCCCAGGCTAGGGGTTGAATTGGAGCTGTAGCCACTAGCCTATGCCATTGCTTCCCCCCGAAACTGCACACCTGCCTTTCTCCCAGGATGCAGTACCCAGCTACCCTCACAGCAATGCCAGAACCAAGCCGAGTTTTCGACCTACACCACAGCTCATGACAATGCTGCTTTCTTAACCCACTGAGAGAGGCCAGGGATAGAACCTGCGTCCTCATGGATGCTAGTCAGATTTGTTTCCGCTGAGCCATGACAGGAACTCCAATGCCCCAAATTTAAAAGCACTCATACAACTCTCTAAAAATCAAAAAATGAGCAGAAGACCTAAACAGACATTTCTCCAAAGAAGACATATAGATAGGCAACAGGAACATGAAAAGATGCTCAGCATCGCTAATGACTAGAGAAATACAAATCCAAGCCCAGTGAGGCATCACTTTACCTCAGTCATTCGGCCATCATCCAAAAAGCCCCCAAATAACACCTGCTGCAGAGGGTGCGGAGAAAAGGGGACCCTCCCACACTGTTGGTGGGAATGTAAATTGGGGCAGCCACCATGGAAAACAGTCTGGAGGTTCCTTAAAACACTAAAATAGAACTAGAACTACCCATATGATCTGGCAATTCCACTCCTGGGGACCTATCCGGCAACAAAAATACTAATTTGAGAAGACACATGCACCCCAATGTTCATAGCATTATAGCCAAGACATGAAAATAACCCAAGTGCCCAACAACAGATGATTGTTTTTCAGAAGATATGGTGGTATAAACACACACACACACACACACACAGGAATATTACTCTGCCATAAAAAAGAATGAACCACTGCCAACTGCAGTGACAAGGATGGACTTAGAGATTATCGGACTAAGTGAAGTATGAGGCAAATATGACACCACTTATACGCAGAGTGTAAAAAATAGCACAAGTGAATCTATACACAAAACAGACTCACAGACAGAAGACAAACTTATGGTTACCAAAGGGCAAAGAGAGGAGGGAGGGTAAGTCAGGAGTATGAGATGAATAGATACAAATACAACACATAAAATAGACAAGCGACCAGGATTCACTGCATAGCATAAGGAATTATTTTCACTACGTTACAATGATCTAGGATGGAAAATCATCTGAAAAAAAAAAGTCACCGAATCACTTCCCCATACACCTGACAGTAACAATATTTTAAATCAATTACACTTCAATTCAAGAAAAAAGGAAATGCCCCATTTGAGGCAAACACTGACCTTGAGCTGCTCCACAGCTGCAGTGGCCCCTCCTTCTGCTGGAGGAATACTGAGGAAGCAGAGACTGGAAACCGTTCCTGAGCGCGCACCATGCCAGGACTGCCCGGGCTGGGGATGCAGCCCTCAGGAGGATGCACTCACCGCGGCAGGTGCCTGGGGGGCTGCCTGCCCCCATCAGTCCGGCCTCCAAATGGAAGGAAGCAGGATGAGGCCACGGCCCCACGGGGCAGCCAGAGGAGGCGGTGTGCTCCATGGGAACTTTGGCCTTTGGCAGATTCCACCCCTTATGCCTGGCCTTTCTCCGCCTCAGCTGTGTGCCAGCATCATCTGAGGACAGTTTTGTTTCTGATACACTTTTATTTATTTATTTACTTTTGCTCTTTAGGGCTGCACTCGCAGCATGTGGAAGTTCCCAGGCTAGGGGTTGAACTGGAGCTACACCTACCAGCCTACACCACAGTCACAGCAACGCCGGATCCTTAACCCACTGAGTTAAGGCCAGGGATTGAACCCTTGTCCTCATGGATACTAGTCTGGTTCGTTAACCGCTGCTCCACCATGGGAACTCCCTGGTATACATTTTTTCTTTTATTTACTCATAGGTTGATGGGCATTTGGGTTGATTCTGCTGTTTTGGCTGCTGTGAATAAGGCCAAAACATTCAGGTTCACGTTTTGCACTGGCCCAGCGTTTGATCTGGGGGGGACCATTCCCATTCTAGTTTGGGTGTGAAGATGGTTTTAGTTGTCTTGGGTGGATACCTAGGAGTGGGATGGCTGGGTCCTTCAAAAAAGTCTTAAGTTTTGTCACTTGTGTCCCGGATTCTGCAACACACTGTAATCCTAAGCCCCCAGACGCTATTTCTTTCCTGGAACACACCTTGGGCTGCTTCCTACGGGCCCGTGAGGGGCGATCTGCCTGCTTCTCCACAGTTCTTTCTACATGAAGCCCTTTCTCAGTGCCGGTGCTCATCAGTGCGGGGAGATGGGTGGCCATCTAGCTGGTGACCGCCAGACCTGCCCACTGGTCCAGGCCAGGTCGACAGCTCCTGGAAAAACATCTCAGACACGGTGCTCTGTGACCAGGCTCTGCAAGGTCAAGTCCTCCGTGGCCTTCCCTTTGTCCTACTCACCCTCCACGGTGTTTACAGGACTCTCTTTTTACAGTCAAGGGAGAATTCCTGCTATGGCTCAGCAGGTTTAGAACCTGACTCGTTTCCATGAGGAGGCGGGTTCAATCCCTGGCCTTGATCAGTGCATTAAGGGTCCAGCGTTGCCATGAGCTGCGGCGTAGGCTGCAGGCGTGGCTCGGATCTGGCGTTGCTGCAGCTGTCAGTCAAGGGCTGGCAGGATAACTCACGCTCACTTGGCCGCCCTTCACGCTGTGCATTCACACCTTGTTGGCTTCTCTACCGCGTTCATTTTTTTTTCTAAATTGAGACAAGTCACATACCATAAATCCATTTGTACACTTCAGTGGTTGCAGCCCATTGTCTGTGCAGCTCGACCATCGCCACCATCTCACCATCACTCCCTTTGGAGCCGGGTTTCCGATCACGAGCTCCCGCATCCCCCGCCCCTGCCCCGAGCTGAATGTCACATGTCAAACTGGGGTGGGGCGGGGGGGGGGGCGCAGTGACCACAGAGGTTGCTCCTCCCTTGTGTCCTTTCGTGCTTTTTGTTCCTTTTTTAAGAGCTTTGACAACTACACTGAAGCTGACATGAGTTGAGTCAGACTCCACAGGGCGGAGTCCTGGCTCAGGTAAATGCCCTGCACCCCCAACTCCAGGGGGTGAGAACCCTGCCACGATGCAGCCAAAGCTGCTCCCATGAGGAATTATGCCCTGGCTGGGGGAGGGGCGCTGGCCTGTCCCCCTCCACCCACCGTGGCCCCTGCCCTTCCTGACTGTGCTGGGCAGGCCCTTGTGTCCATCAGGGCAACGAAGCCAGGAACCTGCTGGTCCCCCTTTCCTCCTTCTATCAGCCGTGTTCAACAGCCCAGACTCACCATTCAGATGCCAAGTCGGGTCTTGCGCACGAGGTCCTCAGCGTCTGTAGCAGAGTGTGAGGCCCCAGGTGGCCTGAGCACCCACCCTGAACTTCAGCCTCATCTCCTACCAGCCTCGTCCATGTCCTCCCTCCCTCACTGTGCTTCTCCATTCCAGCTCCGATTCCCTCTAGGCCCCCTGCATGGGTCTCCCTGTCTTACCAGGGTCAATCTTAATGACCTGGCTTCTTGGACAGTGGTCGTGGCCCTAGGGCATAGCATCCCCTGGTGGTCGAGCCCGGCACTGCACTCCCTGGAATAACCTGTTTCCCTATCTTTAAACCTCCTGGAAGAACTCGGGGCAGGGGCCACCTGGGTCTCCAGCACAAGGTCTGGACCCCCCTAGAGACACTGAATGTGAGTGAGCAGTGGGGAAAGGAGGCCTCTGCCACTCTTTTGAGAGTTCTGAGCAATCAAGAGTCCCCACGAGAGCTCCCATTGCAGCTTAGCGGGTTAAGAACCTTACTAGAATCCATGATGATGCGGGTTCGATCCATGGCCTCGCTCAATGGGTTAAAACATCCGGCATTGCCATGAGCCGTGGTGTAGGTCACAGACACAGCTTAGGTTCTGCGTTGCTGTGGTTTTGGTGTAGGCTGACAGCTGCAGCTCCGATTTGACCCTTAGCCTGGGAACCTCCATATGCTGCAGGTTCAGCCCTAAAAAAAAAAAAAAGAAAAAAAAAAGTCCCCATGGATGTTATGGCTCCAGTGGGATATCTGAGGTGCCAAGGGAGTGCCAAGTCTGCAGCCCAGAAAGAAATGCCTTCATAGCAGCCAGAACTTTCTTGCACACAAGGTGGTGAGTGTTTGAGCTCCCATTTTCATTCCCTTCCATCTCCAGGGCTGCAGTGCCTGTGAGGCAGGGGTGAGGGGATAGGGGTTGGTGGGGCCCCATGTAGGCAGAGTCCTGGCCTCCCTGGAAACCAGAGGGGGACAGGGTGAAGGGTGTCCCAAGCCCAGGACTGCTGGGCTGCTCTCAGGCCTCTTTCTTGTCTGGCGCCCAGCACTGCTTGTGGGAGGGACGCCAAGCACAGTGCCCTCCCTCCTGCCCCAGGGTGTCTTGACTGGAGGCATTGACCCCTGGGCTTCCAGTACCAAGAAATCCTTCCTGGGATGAAGTTCCTGTTGTGGCTCAGGAGTAGTGAACCTGACTAGGATTGATGAGGACGAGGGTTCGATCCCTGGCCTCGCTCAGTGGGTTAAGGATCTGGCGTTGCCGTGAGCTGTGCTGTAGGCTGCAGATGCAGCTTGCATCCCGCGTTGCTGTGGCTATGGCTGTAGCTCCAATTTGACCCCTAGTCTGGGAACCTCCATATGCTGTAGGTGAGGCCCCAGAAAGACCAAAAAAAAAAAGAAAAAAAAAGAAAGAAAAAACGAAATAAACCCTTCCTGGGGGTGTGACACCCACAGCAGGGCTCCAGCCCCTGACCCTTCCCCCACCAGCAAGACCCTGCCCTGCTCCAGGGGCCCCTGGACCCCAGGTTCACCCCTGCCAGAGATGCGGGGAGGAATGGTGAGTGGAGCCGCCAGTTCTCAAGATGGCCCGCGAGTTACCTGGACCTGCTGGTGTTCACACCCTCGTGAGGTCTCTTCCGGCGTCAAATCAGAGCTGGGCTGCGCGATGACAGACTATGACGGAGGTGATGGTACATGAATTCTGGGGCTAGAAGGAAAACTTATTTTTTTAGGTTCTACTTTGGCCCTTGAATCCCTTGCTCGGGGGGCAGCCAGGCAGCCTACCACGAGGACGCTCAGTGGAGAGGCTTCCTGCCAAGAGCCGGGCCCTATTTCCCAACCGTGTGGACTGAACACCTTGAGGAAACCCTCCCGTCCCAACCAAGGTTTCCTATGACTGCAGCCTCCGGAGACGGAGCCAGAACTGCTCCAACTGCGCCTGAATTCCAAACCCCACAAGCCAGGACACATTTTAAGCCTTAAGTTTTGGGGCAACTTGCTACACAGCCCCAGGTAGCTGACACAGCCCTCTGGCTCTGAGGGCTCTCCTTCAGATTCTCGCTCTGCCTCCTCCCTGCTTCTGGCCTGTGGTCCCCCAACCACAGTATGGAGCCAGGAGGAAGATGACAGAGCCCCGGGTCAGCGCAAAAATCAGACAGCCGACAGCCAGCATCGTTTTTCTTCCCTCCGTTTTAATGAACACTTTACAAAGTACAAAATATACTGTCTTTTTGGGGGAACATCAGGTACTTTTTTATCTCTCCGTCATACAGTACATGAATCTTGAGGGGTTTGTGTTTCTTCAAGAAGGAAAGAAAGCAAGAGGCCCCCAGGCGCAGGCTGCACGGCCCTCCCCTCGCCCAGACTTGGGATGGATCTAAGTGCCGCTGCTACTGCTGGTGACCCGGGTGTGCTGGGGAGGGCCAGACCCCCAAGATGTGGCCCTGGGCAGGGCAGAGGCCCCCGAGCCCTGCTGTGCAGCCAACGTCCACTCCCCCCACCCAGCTCAGGGTAACGGAAATGATTTTGGCAAAGAGCAGAGGAGGGCTCGGGGTTTTGTTCGTCCTCCAACCCCGCCCCCGGTTTTGGAACCAACCTCGACCAGTTCTTCCCGGACCATGTGCTCTGAACAGGCAAAGTGAAGCGACAGACGGGAAAACGCACTGGGCTTGGCCTGTTTCTCATTCACCCTCGCTGCCAACGTTGCTGGACGCTCTTTGTGGACCAGCCCCAGCAGGTGAGGGGCCCCGGTGCCCAAAACGGCTCCCTGCAAGTACCTTCTTCAGGACCGGCTGCTTCTGAAGAGCTGGCCCAGCAGGTCTGCCCCTTGGGGCTGGCTGCGTGGACCGCCGGGCCCCCTGCAGAGTGGGTCAGAGCCCCTTAGGGACAGCCCTGCCCTCCTCGCCAGAACAGTTTTAACAGCGTCGAGTGGGGGGCCCCTGGGGAAGAAGGTTCCGAGGCCTCGAAATACTGAATGAGCCAGTCCCCTCACTCGGATCTGGACTCTGCTCGTGTGGGCTCACATGCACACTCATGTGTACACAGCACACGCTCACGCTCACGTCTACACGCGTGTGGTCACGCCCAGAACACTGTCCTGACTCCAGCACCCCACGCTCTCACCACCTCCCCTCAACTTGAACCAAGAGCCACCGGCTCCCTCCCCACCAGGCTGCCCAGGGGCCAGGTCAGGTCCACCGCGTCTACCCCCTGCTCCAGGCCACTCCTGGTGCCTTCAGCCCCCAGGACGGCAGGCTGCCTCCGCCAACAGCTTCTGCCTTCCCTTCCCAAGAAAGCAGGCTTCCTGGGAGGACAAGGGTTTCAAAGCTGGAGGCCACGGGGCGCACCCTGGTAGCCCGGGGAAAGGGATTAAGAGACCATCCTTCTGCCGCCTCTCATTTGAAAATGAAAGAAAGAAAAGAACACTGAGAGTGCGTCCCTGAAAAGGCAAAAAAAGAGAAAAGAAAAAGAGCCGGGATGGGCTCCTAGATGTAGGAAAGGTATCGAGCTATTCCCAGCCTCAAACTCCCCCCCCGTGACGTGCCCCGGCCACTCTTCCAAGGCCGTGTCTGCAGGTCTGACCTCGGGCCACCACCTCGGCCACTCCCCTCCCAGGTGGCCTCTTTGAATAGAGGTCACGCCCCCTCCAGGCCCAGCCCCGGCCTCGGCACAGTGTCTGGGAAACCTGAAAAGCTCAGGTCCCTGTCTTTCCAGCACTGGGGATGCCGTCATCCTCCCCAAAGCTCCGCTCACCAGGCCGAAGACCCGCTCCGCTTCTCAGGGCCCGCAACAGCGGTGACTGGCCCGCTGCTCCCCAGCCCTGGCTTACGGTGTGCAGATATATTGGGGGTGCTTTCTCCCCAAACCCCACTGCTTTCACACAGGAAGGGGCATCAAATGCCTCAGTCGAGGGGCTGGAGTGGGACACCTTGGGAGGCTCCCAGTTGTCCCCACATCCAGATCCAGAGGCTCAGAAAGGTGGCCCGGGGGGGCTGGGAACTATGGCCAGAGGGGGCTGGTGTGTGGGGAGGGGGATGCAGGTCCATCTCTGATTATCAGGCAAACGGTGCCCTGGGCTTGGGGTAGGAGCCTGGCCCTTCCCATCTCCCCCAAGCTGTCTCTCCTCATCTCCGTGGCATCCTCTGTCACCTCAGAAGGAACAAGCCCCAACCGACCATGCATCTTCTGTGTAACACACTGGCCACCGAGGCCCATGCCACCTGCACAGGGAGGCCACAGCAGCCACTCCAGATCACCTGGCTCCCTCCCTCCCCACCTGGGGCCAGGAGTTGGTGGGAGGGGGAGAATGCTGGTGCTTGAGGGGCTCTGGACCCCTGAATCCTGGGAAGGAAGGTCTGCGTGCCTCTCCTGCTTGGAAGTGTGCCCAGGGCTGAGGGCACTGGTGTGGGTGCTACCTCCTGGGGGCTTTAGAGACAGAGGTACAGAGCAGGCACTGCCCAACTCTTTGCTGGGTCAGGACTGGGGCTCAGGGAGAAAAGGGTTTCCTAGGAACCAGGGGAGCCCATGTTGAGGGCTGAACCAAAGAGGCAGATTTTTATAATTGGGGGTGGGGGCTAAGCGGGCAGACCTGGCTCCCCGTGTCCTCTGCCCACGCTCAAGCACTCAGCAGTGCACAGGCACGGGTGGGCGAGTGGCAAGAGGGTGGCGTTGGGACGGTTTGCGCTCTTCTTACTCCAGGGCCACCTGCTCACCCCTCAGACAGAGCTGAGTGCGCCCTCCCTCCTCTGTGGGTCCGGGGTCCCCTGCACCCAGCCAAGCTCAGATGGGGCAGCGAGCCACTAGGAAAACCATTCACTCTTGCCCCAGGTTGTGGGGACCAAACCACTGCTTCCACACACAGCAGGAGGGTGGGGGCTGGGAAGGGGAGGGAGCGGGTTTCCGGCTCACGCCTTGTCAGCTGGACACACGCTTGTGTAGCCCATGGAGTCCCTGTGCCAACCCCTCCTGCAAACCACACCAAGGGCATCCGTCCTTTTCTCAGACGGGGACGGTCCCCAGGAGGAGACCTGGGAAGAGAGCGAGACTGTGGTTCCCACCCCTGCAGGTCAAAGAAGTCAGGGGTCGGGGCCGGGGTGGGGAGCGGGCCTGGATGGAAAGGCGGCCGGCTGCCAGCTGAGAGCTCCGGCCAGGGGGTGTTCTGACCCAGCGGCTCCTCCCTCTGTTCCACTGCCCCCCAAATAAGACAAGCGTGTCCAGGGGCCCTGCCCGGGGGAAGGGGCCGAATCCAGCGTTCGGGGGAGACTGGGGGAGGAGGGGGTAGGGACTCCCGGAACCCACCCCAGGGCTCAGGTCCTGGGCTGCTGGTTTAGTTTTTCTCTCAAGTCAGGGCCCAGGAGCCAGCCGGCGTCTCTAATAATCGTATTGCCTATATACTTGAATTAAAAATACACGGTGGCTCAAAATGTGCCTGTGTGCACGGCAGACACAGTGGAGCGAAGGCCCTCACGTCCACACACACACACACACGCACACGTGTGCACTCACGCAGTATATATTAACATATATATTGCTCAAGTATATATGCTATTTACAGTATATATCTATATCAACATAAAACACAACTATTTATAGGTGTGTACAATATACGTCCTGGGGGGGGAGCACACATTTCGGGGGGGGTCAAGGGGCCGACACACTTGCTCGACGGGGCAGAGAGGTGACGCGGCGAGGGGAATGGACAGGAAGGGGCTGGGAGAGGTGCGCTACGGAAAACCCGAGGCCTTCCACGGGCAGAGAGGGGACTTGGGGCTTGCCGTGCTGCCCTGCCCAGGCGGCCCCCCCGCATTCTGCCACCAGCAAACACTTGACATGTTTTGGTTGTTTGGGAGTTTTGTGCAAAACGAATTAACTTAAAAACCAAAAACCATGGGTTCCGAATCAGTGCTTGGGCCCTGAACCTCTGTGAGGATCCAGCGCACAGCTCCCCCAGGCGGCTTGGAGAAGAGGGGCAGGTGGGGCTTGGCCAAGAGAATGCCTCTTCTCCTCTGGGCTTCTCAGGGACAGCATGTGTCACCTGCTTGCCCAGGCACCGAGGCGGGTCCCTCAGGTCCTGCTCACTCGGAAGACACCCCCATCGGGAGAGGAGGCACAGACAGGAGTGAAGGCTGGGCTGCCACCTGGCTGTCCACCTCCCCGTGGCCCCTGGGTCCCTTCTGATGCTCAGATGGAACCACTCTGCCTGCGCCTGTCCACGGGGCTGGCCGGGCAGCCTCTGGGGGGGCCCTGGGGAGCCCTGTCTATAACCAGCCTCTGCTCCCAGCATCCCACTCCAAAGGGAGGGCCAAGGCCTCGGGAAGGGGCTCCCACTTGCACGCTTGTCCCTGGAGCCACAGGTTGCCAACCAAGTGGTGCTGAGCTCTGGGTCCCCGAAAGCATCAGCAGCCCTGTCCCCTGAAACTCCTGCTGACTGCAGCCCGGGTGCAAATACAGTAGATAAGAAACTAAAACAAGATTCGGTTTCTCTCTGTTAAGGCTCAGACAAGCTCCCTCCCAGGTCAAGTACTCGTGAGCGCCACGGTCCCCCAGCTGGGGTAGGCGGGTGAGTTGGGGGCAGAGGCCTTCCATGGTCCCCCCAAAGTGGGGCAGGGTGACAGGGGAGCCCTGCGCTGGTCTAGTCAACTGCTGGGGAGGTGGGGGTCACCTAAGAAACCCCAGGCCTGGGCTGCCAGGGCCACCCCCACTTGGGAAAAACCGAGGATCCGTCAGCCTGGGGAGGGTCCAGGGGAAAAGGAGAGGGGACAGGAGCTCGTACTCCAGGCTGGTGGGTCTCCTGGGGACCCCCCTCTCCCCAGGACTAGGTGCTTGTGATGGGGACGGTCTGGACAGGGCCCTCTTGGCAGTCTGGCTGGGAGTCAGGGCGCCGGCCCTGTGGTTGGCAGGCAAGGTTCTGGGTGGCCGGGGGTCCCTCCAGCTCAGGCCCCCCGCCCCCATGCTCCCTCAGAGCCTCACCAGCACGTGACGAGAGGGCTGCCCACTGGCCTCCACTCTGCAGGAACCAGCCCGGAGCCGATGGAACCAGAGACCAGCGACCAGTACCCAGAGCCCCCATCCTCACGAGGCCCTTCCCGGGCTCCGTGACCTCGGCCCCACGCAGCCCCCACCCCCCAGATGACACAAGAATCGGTACCCCAGTGTCCTGGAGAAGGCGCCAGGTCCCTCTGGCAGATGACAAGGTGGGTCACCTCACAGGCTCCCTGGACCGCAGACATTGTTTCCTGGGGTGGGGGTGGGGGTGAGGGTAGGGGGAGGAGGCCAGGGGAGCTTCTCCGGAGGGTCTGGGGGCTCCGGGAAGGCAGGAGGGCACGGGGAGGCCTCGGCTTGGGCCTCGGGGCTGGTGGGGTCAGCCTTCGGGAGCATCTCCTAGACACCCCTTCTTTGGGGGCCCGGGGCTGATTTTCTAGTCTGGTGAGAAATACTGCAACAACGTCTTTAGGGCGGGGCCGGGCCCAGGCCGGGGGGCGCACAGGGAGGAGCGGAAGAGGCCCTTCTAATGCTTCTCTGCTTGGCTGACTTTCAGGGCACTGATGACGCCGTTGATGTTTTCTTCTGGAACCTGCGAAGGGCAGCAAGCAAACACCTGTGAGCCGCCGGAAGCGGCCTCCCCCACCCCAGGGTCGGTGCTGGACACTCACCAGGGCATGGTCGAACTTGAAGGTGCTGATGTAGTAGGCGGGGATGTCGGCAGCAGCCAAGGGCTCGGAGATCTGGGCCACGATGCCACACTCGTCTGGGGACAGAGCCAGGGACCGTGCTCAGTCCCCTCCCTGTCACCCAGCGCGCCCTCGGCTTCTCTGCTCCCTCTGCAGGCAGTGCCTGCTCTGCACCTGTACCTTCCCAGAGACGCCCCATTCTACCCACTGAAGGCTCCGTGCAAGGGCCCCCCACCAAGCAGCATCTCCAGGCTTGGCCCGCAACAAGCTCCCCGTCCTCGGGGCTCCATGGAACCCGGTTCTGTCTGTCATCACCCCATTTCCAAGCCTTGTAGGTTGATTCCTCCTCCCCGCCATCGCCAAGTTCTCTAAGGCAGGGCTGGCGGCAGCGTGGGCGTGAAGAGGACATGGGTTCAAGCCCTCTTTTCTGTCGCCCTGACTCTCTTCTAGCCAAACGAAGTGGCCAAGTGCCTTCCTCTCTCTGAGCCTCGGTTTCCTCATCGGAGTCCCCACTGGGTCACAGTGCCTGCCTGTCCCAGAGGCACTGGCAGGCATCTCATCACAAGGAATGTGATTTCTCTCTATCTCCAAAGCAGGGGCGCTTTCTGGCCTCCCCCAAACCTTGGCCAGTAAGGTGGCTTCGGGGTTGCCTGGGGATGGTCCTCCCCGATTTGAAGGCACCGTGCAAAGCTGCCTCCTCTGGGGAGGATCTTGGGGATCTGAGGACCACTGCTCTCCATCAGTGCAATCCCGCAGAGCTACTGTGCTGATTCTGGCGATGATGCATTTCCCCAACCCTGTCCTGACCAGGAGGGAGAGTCCAGACCTGGCCACCAGCTCCCCACGGGAGTCTGAGGCCAGGGGCATCGACCTGGGCTCCATCCGTCCTCTGCCCTCACCATCATCACTCCCAGCACCCCTTCTCCCCCGTCTCTCCCTGGTGCTGGTCCTGCTCGTCTGCCCACACTGGGATCTGGGCAGTGACCCTGAAGCGCTCAAGCTCTGCTTTCTGCTTGGTCCCCTGGGGCTCCTGGCTGGACCCACAGGCCCTTTTGGGGGTTGTACTTCTGGTGACAGTGCTACTCCGTGGTGGAGACTGGTTGCGTCCTAAGAGCCTATAGCTACAGACACATTCATTTTCACTCCTCTAAAAAGCAGCAGGTAGGAGATGACAGTCTACAGTCGTGCCTTTCAAACCGTGGGTGACCCATTTGGGACATCGATTTATTTTATTTTTTTATTTTTTGTCTTTTGGGGGCCGTACCTGCGGCATATGAGGTTCCCAGGCTAGGGGTCACATCGGAGCTACAGCTGCTGGCCTTCACCACAGCCACGACAATGCCTGATCCTTAACCCACAGAGCGAGGCCAGGGATCGAATCTGCGTCCTCATGGATGTTAGTCAGACTTATTGCCGCTGAGGTACAATGGGAACTCCAGGACATCAATTTAGAAGGTTGGAGACCAGTGTCTTATAAAATAACAACAGAAAAGTAAAGGGCAGGAGTTCCCATCGTGGCTCAGTGGTTAATGAATCCAAGTAGGAACCATGAGGTTTTGGGTTTGATCCCTGGCCTCGCTCAGTGGGTTAAGGTTCCGGCGTTGCTGTGAGCTGTGGTGTAGGCCAGTGGCTACATCTCCGATGCGACCCCTAGCTTGGGAACCTCCATATGCTGGGGTGTGGCCCTAAAAAGCAATAAAAAGAGCAAAGGGCAAACAGCAGGGCATGGCACTAGGGCAAGTTCAGTTTTGCGAAACCCTAGAGTTGTTTCTGTACATGTCTGCTGGGTTGTGATGGAAACCATATTTATGGCCAACTGTGGTCAAAAGCACAAGGAATCCGCCAGTCTAGAAGCATTCAGATTCCCAGTAAGTAATTTTCCTTGCAGGGCTCTTTATCGCTACGAGCCTGGTGCAGAAACCTTCCCATCCTGAGAAGGGAGAGCCAGCTGCCACCTGCTAGGTCCACAGAGCTGCTTCTCACACTGCTTCCCCTGTCGCCTGCCCACAAGGCCACTCGAAAGGGCCCAGGGCAACGTGTCGATGGTGAGATGATTTGTGTCATGTACTCCCCCGCTTTGATTCTCTCTTCAACCTGACTTTCTTTTTCTCTGTAATATTATTACACTGAGTGTATCTTGGTCAACTCTGAACCCAAGCTGGGGCGAAAAAGACAAGCTGAGCTGCACATCTTCCTGCCTCTTGCCTGAGTCTCCTCCTCAAAGATGCCTGGCTGAACCCCCTCTGCCCCGAAGTCCCCTCTACCTTCAGGAAGAAACGGTGACAGACCCCTTGGTCTGGCGTCAGGAGCCCGCGCCTCTGCTTGTGATCACCTGGCGAGCTGTTTCTTTCCCCACTGTTTCTGCTGTTCAGAGGCGCTGCTGTGTCATGCCCCCTTGCTGGTACTGTTCTCGCTGCCCCATCGGCTGGGTGGATATCCACGGTCACCCCCAGAGCCACCTCCTCTGGGAAGCCTTCCACTCCTCAACCTTCTCCAAGCCTTAAGCATCCTCACATGGGCCAGTGACAGCAACTGCTGCTTGCTGAGCACTTGGTGTAACCGAAAGGTCATGGAGGGCTCGGCACAACCCTGAAGCTGCATCTACTACTACCTGTGTGATCAGGAAACTTAGGTTCAGAGGGTAAGCAACTCGCCCGAGGCCACCGTGGTTTCCTTCAGCCTCCTTCACTGGTGTACTTGCCTCTAGACCACTGAGTTCCCGCATCCCCACGGCCCTGCCCTGAGCAGCAAACATGGGCAGGAGAAATGCTGGGGTCTGCAGAGAAGGTGGCCCCCAGAGACAGGCTGGAGTGCTGGGTTGGACCAGGAGCCATCAGTGTACATTTCTCAGTACTCCAGAGAGCAGCTCACTCTCCTGCCCAGAGGACGGCTCTGGCTTTGGCTGGATGCAAAGGAGCGTTAGAGGTGCTATCCAGTCCTGAATTACTGTCCCTCTGTGAGCTTATCCACAAAGGCACAGGCAGGTAGCAGAACCTGACTCCCTCACAGACCCACTGGCCACAGGACTGACCTGACAGCCCCTGGAACAGTCTGAGCTTTATCTGGAACATTCTGCACTCTGTCTATGGGAAATGAGGGTTTACTGATCCCAGCAGGGTTGGCCGAGTGGTGCTCCCCAGAAACAACCATCTTATGATTTATCAGGAGCCTCTTCTGATTAAGTTCTGGGGTCTGACAAGTCTAGCCAGAAGAAGTCATTTCCAATCAAGACAAAGTTCGCACCGCATTAATAAAGTGAAGGATAAAAACCATACGATCCTCTCAATAGAGGCAGAAAAAGCCTCTGACAAAATCCAACACCCATTTCTGATACAACACTTCAGAAAGTGGGTATAGAGGGAAACTACCTCAACATAACAAAGGCCATATATGACAAACCCACAGCTAACAACATTCTTGATGGTGAAAAGCTGAAAGAATTCTTGCTGAGATCAGGAATAAGACAAGGATGTCCGCTCTCACCACTACTAGTCAACATAGTTTTGGACGTCCTAGCCACAGCAATCAGAGCAGAAAAAGAAATAAAAGGAATCCAAATTGGAAAGGAAGAAGTAAAACTATCACTATTTGCAGATGACATGATCCTAGAGAATCCTAAAAACACTACCAGAAAACTGTTAGAGCTCATTGATGAATTTGGCAAAGTTACAGGATACAAAATTAATACACGGAAATTGACAGCATTTCTATATACTAACAACAAAAGAGCAGAAAGAGAAATTAGGGAAACAATCCCACTTACTATCTCATCAAAAAGAATGAAATACTTAGGAATAAACTTACCTAAAGATACAAAAGACCTCTATTCTGAAAATTATTAAGCCACTGATAAAAGATATCAAAGATGACACAAGCAGATGGAAAGACATACCATGCTCTTGGATTAGAAGAATCAGTATTATCAAAATGACTATACTACCCAAGGCAATTTACAGATTTAATGCAACCCCTATCAAATTATCAAGGACATTTTTCACAGAACCCAAACAAAAATATTTTAATGTTTGTTTGGGAGCACAGAAGACCCAAAATAGCCAAAGACATCTTAAAAAAGAAAAGTGGAGCTGGAGGAATCAGGCTCCCTGACTTCAGACTATACTACAAAGCTACAATCATCAAAACCATGTGGCACTAGCCCAAAGACAGAAATATACATCAGTGGAACAGGATAGAAAGCCCAGAATTAAATCCATGCACCTACAGTCAACTGCTAAGACAAAGGAGGCACGAATATACAATGGAGAAAAGACAGCCCCTTCGATAAGTGGTATTGGGAAAATTGGGCAGCCACATGTAAAAGAATGAAATTAGAACACTTCCTAACACCATACACAAAAATAAACTCAAAATGGATTAAAGACCTAAATGTAAGACCAGATACTAAAAACTCTTAGAGGAAAGCATAGGCCAAACACTCTCCAACAAAAACCACAGCAATATCTTCTCAGATCCACCTCCTAGAGTAATGACAATAAAAACAAAAATAAACAAATGGGACCTAATTAAACTTAAAAGTTTCTGCACAGGAAAGGAAACCCTAAACAAAACAAAGACAACCCACAGAATGGGAGAAAAAATTTGCAAATGAAGTGACTGACAAGGGATTAATCTCCAAAATTTATAAACACCTTCTGCAGCCCAATACCAAAAAAACAAACAACCCCATCAAAAAATGGAGAAGATCTAAACAGAGAGTTCTCCAAAGAAGACATACAGATGGCCAAAAAACACATGAAAAGATGTTCAACATCACTCATTATTAGGGACATGCAAATCGTAACTACCACCTTACACTAGCCAGAACGGCCATCATCAGAAAGTCTACAAACAGGAGTTCCCGTCGTGGCGCAGTGGTTAACGAATCCGACTAGGAACCATGAGGTTGCGGGTTCGGTCCCTGCCCTTGCTCAGTGGGTTAACGATCCGGCGTTGCCATGAGCTGTGGTGTAGGTTGCAGACGTGGCTCGGATCCTGCGTTGCTGTGGCTCTGGCGTAGGCCGGAGGCTACAGCTCTGATTGGACCCCTAGCCTGGGAACCTCCATATGCTGCAGGAGCAGCCCAAAGAAATAGCAAAAAGACCAAAAAAAAAGAAAAAGAAAAAGAAAGTCTACAAACAATAAGTGCTGGAGAGGGTGTGGAGAAAAAGGAACCCTATGACACTGTTGGTGGGAATGTAAATTGGTGTAATCACTGTGGAAAACAGTAGGGAGATGCCTCAGAAAACTAAAAATAGAACTACCATTTGATCCAGCAATCCCACTCCTGGGCATCCATCCAGAGAAAACCGTAACTTGAAAAGATACATGTACTCCTATGTTCACTGCAGCACTATATACAATAGCCAAGACAGGGAAGCAACTGAAATGTCCATCGACAGAGGAGTGGATAAAGAAGATGTGGTTACATATACACAATGGAATATTACTCAGCCATTAAAAGGAAAGGGATGACAGCATTTGCCGCAACATGGATGGACTTAGAAATTATCATGGTAAGTCAGATAGTGAGACACCAACATCATATGCTGTCACTTACATGTAGAATCTTAAAAAAGGACACAATGAACTTCTTTGCAGAATGGACACTGACTCACAGACTTTGAAAAACTCATGGTTTCCAAATGAGACAGGTTGGGGGGTGGGGGGATGAGCTGGGGGTTTGGGATGGAAATGCTATAATTTGGTTGTGATGATTGTTGTACAACTATAAATGTAATAAAATTGAGTAATAAAAAAATTTCTTAAAGAAAAAAAAAGGCAAAGTTCAGTATTGGGAGAATTTGAACCCTGAAGCCCTTCTAATTGAGGAGTCTGAGCCCTACCTGTGCCCCCTGGAAAATGCTGATGGGGAAAACTGCCTACAAAACAGACACTTGGAGTTCCTGCCGTGGCTCAGCAGGCTATGTATCTGACTAACATCTATGAGGATGCAGATTCGATCCCTCGCCTCATTCAGTGGATTAAGGACTCGGAGTTGCTGCAAGCTGTGGCATAGCTTGGATCTGGCGTGGCTGTGGCTATGGCTGGTGGCTGAGGGTCTGATTTGACCCCTAGCTTGGGAACTTCCATACGCCATGGGTGTGGCCCTAGGAAAAAAACCAAACAAAACCAAAAAACAAAATCAGATGCTGCATGGACAACTGTGAAAACGGAGAGGGATTCTTGTGAATTTTCTCAACACAGTGGGATCAGGCCACTGTGCTTACAAAGAGAAAAGTGCTTTTTTCCTGGGGCAGGAAAGGTAAGAGGTCTGCATTTTACTGTAAGGTGTTCAGCAATTATGTTAATGAAACATTAAAAATAATAATGGTTTATTACCTGTCAACAGTGGGACCAAGGAATGATTTTTTTTCCTCTTCAATTTTTACCATGTCTCCAAAATTCTCTCCCCCCACCCCAACTTCTTAGGGTTGCACCTGTGGTAGATGGAAGTTCCCAGGCTAGATGTTGAATCCGCAGGTGCTGGCCTATGCTACAGCCACAGCAATGCAGGATCCGAGCCTTGTCTGCGATCTACACCACAGCTCACGGCAAAGCCGGATCACTGAGTTGGGCCAGGGATTGGACCCACATCCTCATGAATACTAGTTGGCTTTTTTTTTTTTTTTTTTGGTCTTTTCCAGGGCCGCACCCACGGCATATGGAGGTTCCCAGGCTAGGGG
This sequence comes from Phacochoerus africanus, assembly GCF_016906955.1. Lineage (NCBI taxonomy): Eukaryota > Metazoa > Chordata > Mammalia > Artiodactyla > Suidae > Phacochoerus > Phacochoerus africanus. The sequence goes on from NC_062548.1 coordinate 13,026,809, forward strand.
TCTAATCGGAGCTGTAGCCACTGGCCTACACCACAGCCACAGCAATGTGGGATCTGAGCCGAGTCTGCAACCTACACCACAGCTCACGGCAATGCTGGATCCTTGACCCATTAAGCAAGGCCAGGGATTGAACCCGCAACCTCATGGTTCCTAGTCGGATTTGTTAACCACTGAGCCATGATGGGAACTCCACTAGTAGGGTTTTTAACCTGATGAGCCACAATAGGAATGCCTCCCGAATTCTAATAACGAGCAGGTTATAATTTTTGAGTAGGGGATTAAGAGTGCTTTGGTTGAAGCTGCTCTGCCAGACTCCAGAAGCCAGTGCTTCCTGTCGCTCACTGGTCAGGGGATGACAGGCAGTGAGGACCTGTCCATCCCCAGTGTACAGATGCACTGCACTTGGCACTACTGGTCCGCTCCCCCTGCCCAGTGTGGGGCCCCAGGGGCCTCACCAAATCCCAGGGGCTGTCCTCCGATCCGCACCATCTTCCAGAGCTCTCCAGACGCGCTTGTGAACAACAAGTTACTAGGAAACCTTCAAAGGGAGCAAGAGATGTCAAAGCCCAGACGGGAACGATGGTCCCTCCACCTGCCCTCCCTGGAGCGTCCCTGCCCTTGGGGCACCGATGGGGGGTCAGTGTGAGGGGGTGGCTGGCCCCAGCTCAGGTGCCCGAGGACCCTCCCCAGCCCTCGGCCCACATGCTCTGCACCTTCCTCGTCTGGGGGCAGGGAGCGGGGGGCAGGAAGGCAAGGCTGGGACTAGGCTTTGGAACAACTGCCCCCTTGGCTCAGGCTGGCCAGCATGCCCCTCCCCAGTGCCCGCCAGGGGTGCTGAGGGACAAACAGTGCTGGATGGCCGGGGCCCAGGTCTCTGAGCGGCCTGTCACCTGCGATGAAGGGCTGCGGCGGGGACGCTCTAGGACCAAGTGCGAAAGCCCCCACCCCGGGGCCCCGCTCACCTCTGCTGGGTCTGCACGTCCATCACCAGGGAGATGTAGCCCTCGATGAGGGAGAAGGAAAAGAAGCGGATGTGGCCGCAGTCGTCGCCGGCCGCCATGGGGTCCTTCACTCTGGGGGCCGAGGGAGCTGGTGAGGGGTAGCGTGGGGCCCCATCGTATCCCGACCCCCACCTCGCCCGCCTGGCCTACCCATTGGCCTCGGGGGTGGGGGGTGGGGGGTGGGTCAGGAAGAGCACGGAAGCCCTGGCTCTGACTGATTCTGCCTTGCTGGGGGACCCTGAGCAAGAGGCCTCTGCCTCTGCGAGATGGGATGACTGACGCCATGGCATTCGCAGAGGTGGGCACCGCACTTCACAGCGCTGGAGGCCCAGGTGGCCCTCGGCGCGGGCTACACTTGCCCCGTCCTGGGCAGGGTTTCTCCGTTCCTCTGTGGGCCCACATCTCAGGGCATGGTCAGTGGTCACTGCCAGCCTGCTGGCCCCTGGCTCCCACTCAACTTGGTGTTGGCCTAAACTTAAAATCTGCCCTGAGGAAAAATGCAAAGCTGTTGTCCACCCAGTGAAAAAAACCCAAGCTCTTGGCTTTTCAAGTGACTGGGCTTTTCGAGTGACTGGGCTTGCCCTTTGCCCTTGGCGCACAGGGGCGTGGGTGTTTACCGCATCTACGTGTGGGCCTGGGGCTTCATCGAGTTTTAGGAAGGATGGATGTCGCCCTTCTCAAACCAGCTCTCAGGGTGCGTCTGTGCCTCTGCCCTCAGACCAGCTCCCAAGGGGCTCGTCTGTGTCTGCCCCACAGCCTGGGGCTCCTGGGAAGAGCAGCGCCTCTCCTCAGCCCCTGTGCAGTCCCTCACCCCAAGGGGAAGGGGTCCTACCCGTTGGAGTAGAACATGACGTCCATGAGGAGCGTGGCAACAGCAGGCAGCGTGTCGGGGTCCAGGCTGGTGACACAGAACCTGTTGCTCGGGCTGGACAGCGGGTGGATGACGGGCCTCTGGACTGTGAGGACACAAAGACAACAGGTGCTGAGGCTGGGAGGAGAGGAGAAGCCAGGGGCTGGTGGAGGGCCCAGGGAGGAGAGGGCTGGGGCCAGTGGGCAGTTGCGTGGGGAGGCCTGGCTGCAGGCCTCCAGTCTCCTGCGCCACCTCCAGCTCTCCGTGTTCTCTAGGCTCCCCCCCAGGCCCCTGGGCCTTTGCACATGCCAGGCTGTGTGCCTAAAAGGCCCTTCCCAACCTTCACCACCTGGCTTAGCTCCCGCTTGTGCTCAAGCTTCAGCTTGAGTCACTGCCTCTAGGAGGCCCGCCCTGACAATGCTGGGCCAGGTCAGGAGGGGCCTCTGGCCATGGCTGGGGGCATCCACATCCACTGCCTTTGCCAGATGCAGAAGCAGGGTCTGATCGGGACTGCTGTACTGTGTTCTGCCCAGCCCTCGACCAGTGCCCTGAGAACGGGGCTGCCCTGGAGCAGGACTTTCTCTGCACAAAGCTCCTCTCCCCCAGCTCACCCAACTTGGGCTTCACGAAGCCGTTGGTGATGCCGAGGTTCTCAGCTGCCACGGTCTCGCCATTGACGACCCGCAGGATGGTGAACTCCGACGACAAGGTGTGGGTGACAAAGGGCAGGTCCCGCTCACGCACCTGGGGACGGGAAGTCAAGGACGTGAGTGTCCCCTGGCTGCTGGATGGAGTGGGCCTGGGGGCACCAACCCCTGCACACTAAGATCCTATCCCCAGAACCAGCTTCCTCATCTTTGCCTCTTGATGTCCTGGCTGGGGACAGGAGCCTGGGCCAACAGGCACGCGACTCCTTAGCGGCAGCAGGGAGGATGCAGAGGGGAGAAGATGCCGTGTTGAGGGTCAGGAGGTGCAGGTCCGTGACCCCCTCCCTTTTAACTTTGGTGCCCAGACCTGTCCCTGCTCCTCCCAGGCCCAAGCTTTCCAAGTGGCCGTGCCCCATGGGAGAAGTGCACGAGTGACACGGTGTCCAGGAATTGCCATCTGTTCCGTGACCAGACATACTTGCTGCCCCAGGCGAAGGGTATGGGATCGGGGAGCCGGAGGTCCAGCTGGGAGGGTGCCCGGCCCACACATGGCCCCAGCCCACTCCTGGCATCCAGCGCAAACCAACATGGGCCATGCAAAGGGCAGGCAGTGGGGGGGGGGCTGGACTGAGGACCCAAAGGTCCCCTTGGCCTCTGAGCCGATCGGAAAAGGTGGAGAAGGGAACAGCATAGACTTTGCAGACTGCGTCTGGGGGTGCCCGCGCGGCCCAAGGCCCTGGCTGTGGCTTTACCAGGATGAAGTCCGTCTGGTACGTGGACAGCATGAACACGGAGATGTTCTGGTCGGCCAGCGGGGCGATGACGGACTTGGCGATCTTGGTCACACCGATGGGCTGGGAGCTGGAGAAGCTGCCACCTCCTGACACCACGTTGAGGGCCAGCCAGGTGGCGTCGGCCACGCTCAGGTGTTCTGAGGAGGGCAGCTCTGCGGGGGAGGACAGAGAAGGCAGGTCTGTGACTGATGGACCCCGGTTGGGTGACCTCGGCTAGCTCGCCCCCTGGGCCTCAGCGCCCTCGTCTGTCCGAGGAGGATGGGATCGGCCTCAAAGGTCCCATCCAGGGAGGACCAGGCAGGGAAGGTCCTCAGAGACTCTGGAGGTGCCGGGCAGCTTAGCAGGGCGGGAACCCTGGGGACAAGCGGTTAAACTGTGCTGGGCCTCAGTCTCCCCAGGAAGACTTTTTTTTTTGGGGGGGGGGGTCTTGTGTCTTTTTAGGTAGCTGAGGCATATGCATGTTCCCAGGCTAGGGGTCCAATGCGAGCTGCAGCTGCCGGCCCACCCCACAGTTCATGGCAACACCAGATCCTTAACCCACTGAGTGAGGCCAGGGATCGAACCTGCAACCTCGTGGTTCCTAGTCGGATTTGTTTCTGCTGAGCCATGACGGGAACTCCTCCCCCAGGAAGACTTTTGGTATTTCTGGTTCTCACCACCCTTCTCGGGGTCAGTGCAGCCATCACCACCTCATACCAGGGGAATAGGTCTCAGTTTTCAAACTGGGGTCCAAGGAACCTCCTGGTAGTGGTGGAGGGTTAGAGGTGGAGGGGAGGCCAGAGGACAGGGTGGGGGCCTGGGATTTCTCTCCCTGCTTCAATCAGACCTGCACTTTGGGCTCCTCTGGAAGCACTCGAGCTCCAGGGGGGGTTCCTGGGGCAGCCACCTTCCAGTGGGCAACAACTGTCACCCAAGTCCCACCTGAGAGCCTGGGGATCCTGGGAGTTGGCACCAGCAGAGGCAGGGTGGGGGAGGTTCAAAGTGGTAGCCATTGCCCTTGACTGGCTCATGAAGGCCACCCACTGCACCCTGCCCCGCAGAGAGACCGCCAGGACACGGTACACACACGTGTGCGTGGCCGCGTAGACAGGCAGCCATGGAATGGAGCAGAGGCTGCACACGGGACTCTCCATACATCAGAGTCATCTGCTCAAACCCGCCCCTATCAGGACTGCTATTCCCACCATTCGTGTCACAAACCAGCTCTGAGGGGCTGGAGATGGGCCCAAGATCCCTTAGGGAGTGACAGAGCCAGGATGCAAACCCAGGTCTGACTTATAACCAGACCCTTACGCTCTGTGCTGGGCACATGGGAAGCGGGGGTGGGAGCTACAAACAGGGGCTGGGACACTGGCACGTTAGGGGGGCTGTGATGATCGTGACTGTGCCCAGCTCCGGTCATCGGGGCGACCACAGCCCAGGGAGCCCATTGGCTCTGCTGGCTGAGAAGGGCCAGTCCCGGCCAGGCTGGCTGGGGAGGCGGGCGGCTTCCTGGAGAAGAAAAAGGGTTTGGGAAGGAGAGGAGGAAAGGCTTTAAAGGGCCCTGGTTTCCACATCCAGACCTCCACCTGTCGGCCAGGGGGTCCCCAGGACCACCAGGGGAACCATGCTCCCCACAACCCGGAGTCTCAGCTCAATTCTGACATTCTAAGGGGTCTGAACCAGGTCAGGGAGGAGACATCCTGGGGGCAGCGCTGTGAGCCCCTCACCCTGCCATCTTAAGCAAACACTGTCCCAGGAGCCACCCATGCCCTGCTGCTCCCATCGCCTAAACAGTACCAGTTTTAATAGTGTTAAGTGTTTTAATACATAAAACATTAATAAATATATTTAATGACAAAATGTGTAAATGCCCCTTTTCAGGAGGGAGGACAGAACCCTGAAAGCCTCCTTGGGAAAATTCTGGAGGGTTCCTTCACGTCACCACACGCGCATGCAACAGGACCGTGTCCGCGTCGACAGACCTGCCTGCTGCCGGCCTAATGCACGTTCCCCACAACTTAAAACCATGTGGTGGCCTCGCACGTCCTTTGGAGTAAAAGTCAAGGTCATGATGGAACCAGTGCTGTCGGAGCCGGCTTTCTAGGCTGACGGACCCAAGCAGCAGTGCCCCACCCCACGCGGCTGCGGAGCCCTCGAAATGGGGTTAGTGCCACAGAAGAAACACAGCTTTAATTAAGAAGTTTAATTTGATTTTGGTTCACTGAAACTCCCATGGCTGCGTGAGCCGAGTGGCTAGTTCAGGTCTACACTTGGCGCCACTAGCACAGCTCCTCTCGGGTGAGGGCCTTGCTCAGTTCTGTTTTCTGCTCTTCTCAGCGCCTGGCACACGGAGGCTCCAAATGAATGGAGGAGGAGGGACAAGGGTGACTGTCCCTGCCTCTCTACTCTGCCCAGGCCCCTGTCCCCACGCATCTCCCTTATCTGTTCAGCCCGTGCCCCCAGCTCAGTCTCTGGTCCGGGCGCGGTCACACTGCCAGACCCCAGGGGCGGGGGGCTGTGGACGTCACCCAGCGCTCCGACACCCGGCTTCCCAGGATCGGGCCAAGGGCTCAGGGCCGTCCCCAGACATCGCCCACTTCCCTGAATTCTCAGTCCCCCCCCCAGTGGGCACTGGGCAGAAAGCTGTCCATCTGCTTAGAGGCCTGGCTCGGAGAAGCCAGCCCCTCCCCCACATCAGACTAGGAAACTGAGGCCCAGAGAGGGACACCGACTGGCTCGAAGTCACAGTGTGGAAAATGCGGACGCCTCCTTCTGGCACTGTGGCATGCCTTCTAGACCCGCTTTGCCACCAGCTTGCACTGTGGTGTCAAGAAAACCCCTCTGGTGGCACTTAGTTTAGAACGGTAAGGTGGGGATGTCTGGGCAGCTGGGGTCCCAATGTCCCCATTCTGACCCCAGGGGCCCACTGGTCCTGTAAGGCCTTCGTCTGGCAGGTGGCCCCTCTCGGCCTCGGCCCTGCCCTCCGTCCCCCGCCTGCGTGCCACCATACAGTCATCTAGTTGGGCCTGATCTTTAGCATCGGGGTCCTCGGCAGGCATGTGGGGGTGGTGGCAAAGAACACAGGCTTCGGGCTCAGACAGTGACAGTGTCCTGGCTCCGTCTGGAGCCAGCTTGCCCTTCCCTAGAGGAAAAGTGGACCTGTTCCAACACTGACAGGGATTATCACTTCTGCTATTGCCTATCGCCCAAGGCCCTAAAAATAGCCTCTGAGGACGCCCCCTGGTGGGTCGCTGAGGACACCTGCCACCTCCCAGACACAAAGGAGGCGGCTCTGTCGCTGAGAGCCCCCGACCCCTCCAAGGAGTCACCGTTTCTGGCTGCAGGACCTGTGGTCCCCGGGGCTACGTGGCCACGCCCTCTGCACAGTCTGTCAGGCTCCTCCTGCCGCCCCCCCGCAGCAGGGTCAAGGGTCCTGGGGTCCGGCACTTCATCCCGGCTGGGTGATCCTCGGCAGAATCACCGCCCCTTGGTTTCTTAGTTTTCGAATGCGGGCTGATGAAACCAGGATCGACTCCAGACGACGCTTGGAGGATTACACGAGCTAATCCCCATCAAGCGCTTAGTTAAGTGCCTGGCGTCTGAGCGCTGATGAAAGCCACGGCCTTTCTGTTATGATGCTGCTGGTGGGAGTTTTGCTGGTTTCTGGAGCGAAGTCAGGGAAAATGCATCAAGAGTTTAAAACGCGCCCTTTCACCATAAAGGAGTAGTTACTCATGAGATGAAGAGTCAAGGGTATGAGTGTTCAACCAAAAAGGATTTAAAACAAAGACCTGGGAGCTCCCTACGAGTCAATGCCAGGCTGGACAGATGAATGGCAGTTCATCCATGATAGAAGACTATACATCTGCTAAAGAAACCTGTTTTCCAGCTATCGAAAACATCTTCCAATCATTAAGAAGATCAGAATGTAAAGCTGATGTTAGATTAATGATGGAATTAGGTCTCATTCCGTAGGTATAAGGGGGGCTTTTATTCTCAGCTGATAAGTTCTCAGGTGCTCGGGTGAGCTGTCCTGAGGTCTTAGTTTCAAATGGTCCAGTAAATAATAAATGTATGTGTGTGCTGTTTACGGACAGGATGTGAAAACAGGTGTCCTCAAAGGTGATGGGCTGGCAAGTCTAGTTCCAGGTGGAGGGACCAGGGGGGTTAACTGCAGGCTTTCAACGTCATGTAGGTTTGAAAACTGTCAAAATACAAAAAGTATCGGGAAAGCCCACTTTGGAAGGCTACCTGTCGGTGGGAAATTATGTGGGTGGAATACTAGGAAGCACACTCACTACGGGCCAAAATGCTGCACAATATCCACCTGTGTGGGTGCAGAATGGGGGGATCTCATGAGAAGACTCTGCCACGAGAAGGACGGGGGGGCTCTCCAGGGGCACCCCCACAGTGGCGCTCCATCCTCAAAGCCCACACCTCCTCCCCTGCTGCCCTCCTGCCTCTCCCCATCCTGGGGGAGGTAATCTCAGCTCTAGGCGAGAGGGTTGGCTTCAGGGGACAGTAAGACCTGGCCCTGCCCAGGATCTGAGCTCCTTCACTGACCTGGAGGACCCTCACCTGGGGTCCTACTCTGCCCCCTGGCTTACCGAAACGGGAAATTAGAGCTTAGAGCTAGGAGGGAGGCACCAGGAGCACCGACAGGCACTGCACTGGTTGCCCTGGTGGATGCAGCAATCCCCTGGTGGATGTCACATGGCCACACGCATGCCTTACGGAACTGAGAAGAAGGGAGGGCGATCCCATGTCAGGGATGGGGTCCCAGAGGCCACAGTCGCTAAGCAACTTGCCCAGAAGGTATCGGAGGCTGGACTGAACCTGGGTGCCCCCCTCTTAAGCCCTGGGTAAAGCGAGGAGTTACTTCTTCCATCTTCTGACTAAGCACGGCCCTCCGAGCCTCAAGAGTGCTGCAGATCACACTGACACACTTAAAGAGACAGTGAGGGGTGGGGTCCCTGATGTGCAGTGGATTCTTCTAACTGCCCCCTACGCAGAGCCGGGGTGCGGCTACTGCTGTTACCTTGGGTCCCTCCTAACACCTGGCGTTGCACATGGAAGTGCTCATTAAATATGTAAAAGCTCAAATGCACAGGCCCGTCCCTTCTGTCTGCCACACAGACACAGAGCATCCGTTTGAGACAAGAACCTCTAAAATCCCACAGTGGACAAGGAGCTGTCTGGTTAACATCTCTGACAATCGTCCCCCCCTCCCAGGAAGGGTCTAGCATCTTACGGACACAGCGAACTGCAGACAGCCGCTGGTTTCGGCCCCAAAAGCTTCACGCTGGAGGTTCTGCCAGCGAACAACCAAGGCACCCTGGCTGACGTTACAGCGGTCAAGGGAGGCCCTGGGGTGAGAAGCAAGACTGGCAAAGCTGGGACACGGGGCACCATCCTTCATAGAGACCAGCACGGCCAGCATCCCTCCCTGGCACCCCTGGGGCGGCCACACGATCAGCCTCCCTTTCTGACCAGGAGGCTCCTGAGAGAATCCCCCTCCCCGGAGCTGAGGCAGGACAGTGGTACTCACCATCGCTGCTTCTCACTGCGCCCCCACATCACCCCAAATCCTGCCATCTGAGAGCAGACTGCCCTGGGCCTGGCCCCCTTCAGGCCACGGGAAGGACCCCAGAGATGATGCATTTCTGCCGAGCTCCAGTTAACAATGAGAGCAGCAGGTGAATGAGAGTCTTATTTTCTGCCCCCTGTAGCTCTACAGGGTGAATCAGAGAGACTTACTACTTAATTTTTAATTTTTTTTTTAATGGCCGCACCCCTGGAACATGGAAGCTAGGAGAGAGACGCCAGGTTAGGGGTCGCATTGGAACTGCAGCCACCGGCCTACACCAGAGCCTCAGCCACGCCAGATCCAAGCTGCGTCTGCGACCTACACCACAGCTCACGGAAACGCTGGATCCTTAACCCACTGAGCAAGGCCAGGGATCAAACCTGCATCCTCACAGACACTAGGTCGGGTTCCTAACCTGCTAGGCCATGACAGGAACTCCCGAGATTTACTACTTCAACAAACATACTTGGTCGTTTCTCGGGTAAGAGGAAACATCCCAGCAGCCTGGGGTGCTGACCAGGAATCACTGCCCGGAAGGGAGGGAGACCCTGACTTGGACGTCACAGCGTTAATGACAGCCAGTGGCTGGGCCGCGCCTGGGCTAATAATTTAAACCTCCTTCCCATGTACCACCTGCCCTGGATCAAAGAGTTAGTCATCAGCTCTGTTCCTCCCCAGAGGAAAGGCTCAGCAAGAAACAGAAGCTCCAAGATCATTTTTAATGGTGCCAGGCACCGCAGGGTCTGAGGCTGGGTCCCTATACCTCCTGGTCTGCCCTGCCTTACCCTGCCCGGGACCCATACATGACCCCGGCGGTGAGGCCCCGGGCAGGCTGCATCACACGCCTATGCTTCAGTTTCTGCATTTAAATAAGAGTTGTTCCCAGCACTATGCACAGTGTCTGCAGACAGAAGCACCATCAGGGCTGGTGAAACGTTAATCTCCGTTGACGCAGGGTCAAGTCTCGGCTCTCTGGTCTTGCCTTCAAGGGCCTCTCCTGTGGGGTCTCCTCCACGGCAGAGTGTCCTCTGCGACTCGCTCTATAGCATCCAACTCTCCCTGCACGCCCCGACTGCAGTGACAGCCCGACAGTTAATGGTAAACTGAGCGGACAGGCCCTGAGGCTCACGGAGTTAGAGGTGGTCTCGCTCATTCCAGCCCCATCTCCAGGGCCCAGCAAGACACCCACACAGAGCAGGGGCTCAGGAAACACTGCCCGCCACCCCCTCCACCCCCGCCTCAGAATAATCAGCTGCGAGGCAGCCCAAGGCCCAAACACAGCCTCCAAGGCCTGCAAAACCAGCAGGCCAGGTCCTGTAGCTTCCCTCTCTCCCTCCCAAGGTGTTTTCTCATTTGCTGCCTCAAGAGGTAGAGAGAGAGAATTAGTCTCCTCTGGGGAGGCAAGTTAGAGAGTATCTATTCCCAGAGAACAGATAATCTGCGGTGTTCTTTTTTGTCTGCCAGGCCCATGGTATGGACAAGTCCCCCAGACAAAGGACTGACCCCGCGCCACAACGGTGATAATGCTGGGTCCTTAACCACTAGGCCACCAGGGAACTCCCTACGGTGTTCCTTCTACATCCCAGAGGCCTTGATTCCCAGTCGTTCTACGTAAAGGCCTGAGTGCCCATAAGGAAACACACGTGTTTGGGCTGCCTGAGCAGACACTCCTCATGGGACTGTGCTTTGTACTTAAAGCAAAATTCCCACCTGTGGCTTCTGTGAGCAGAAAAGTCTGGTGAATGAGTGAGTGAGTAACTCCATGGGCGCATTTGATGATGGGGCAGGGCCTCCCGTCGGGTCTGCTCGGTCCCTGCTCTGGCCACAGAGCTTGCTCCTTGGAGGCAGGGAGGGACACAGTGCCCCTTGGGATGTGGGGGGGCTGGGCCCGGCCCCCCCATACAAGCTTGGTGCCCTGGACCATGTGCGTGTAAGGATGACGGCCCAGAGCTGTAGGAGCTGCTTTCTGGGGATTCACCTTCTCCCCAGTAAAGAAGCTTTCAATAGATGGCTGTTGCAGCAGCAGCCTGAGTTAAAAACCATAAAACAGTCAACTCCTGACCCCACAATGCCCTATCTCAGACCCTGTTTTGGAAACCCACCTGTATAAGGATAAATGTTTACAGACTTTATAAATTTCTCACTGGAGGACAATTAAAACAACTTGAATGCCAACTATGGGGGACATGGCAAGGAAGCAGGATGCTGCTGCAAGGCTTGGGATACAGGAAATTCTAAGTTGTTGAGTGAAAATATTTCTGTAAAGAGACCACCTGAGAAAAGTTAGAAGGAAAATCATGAAAAAGTGACTAGAGGTTATCCTGGGGGTGGGACGAGGGTTTTAAACAATGTCAGATTTTTGCATCCTCCGCAGGTTTGGCAGGCTGTGGCTTAGCGGTCCCGCATGACCACCAGCTCTGGGCAGGGGGTCCAGCTCCCTTGCTGGTGAATCTGGACACATGAGGCCCCCCCCTCCCCCGCAGCTTCTCTTTGATAACCACAGAACCAACCACGGCCCTTCCGCATCAGGTAACACGGATTGTCCAGCACTCGGCACCCAGGGACGTTCACTGTTACTTTCGAGCAGGACAAACAGGACAATGAATTTTAACGAAGAATAAAGCGAAAAGGATGTGGGGGAGGGGCAGGGAGGGGGGGTGTCTTTTCCGGGGTGATGGAAACGTGTGGGAAATAGATAATGGTGACGGCCACCCAACCCTGTGAACATCAAAGGCCTCTGAACTGCGGTACATTTAAAAATGATGAATTCTACGGGACGGGAACTACGTCTCCAGCTAAAAACTGAAGCAAGAAAAGGAAAATCATAAAAGGATGGCGGTTCGGGGCCTGCTCCCGTGAACAAGGCCTGAGGGGGTTTTACGGGGCCTCCCTCCCAGCAGGTGCTTCAGAGAACAGGCCCCTGCTGTCCTGGTCGCTTCAGCTCCCGGTGGGGTGAGCACGGCCCCCTTTCAGCTCTGGGGCCTCTCCTGGGGGAAAAGTCTCTGGAGCAGAGAGGGAGGGGATGGGTCAGGACACGGGGAGAGCAGGAAGCTCTGCTGACTTTCGAACCTGCCAGCAGGGGGGGAAGAGAAATAAGGGAGCTGCAGGCCAGCGTCCAGCCAAACCCCTCACGAGAGAAGCACTTACCCAAGAAGCCCTCCTCATCCACAATGATGGTGTAATCCTCCGGGGTCTCGGTCAGACTGAAGAACTTGCACCTGGCGGACAGACAGACAGACACAGGACATTGAAAGTCCAGTGGACGCAGCAGCCACCCACCTGTGACCCAGGGGAGATGCCTGGGTTTACCCAGAGCTCGGCCCCAGGCTGCTCGGGGGCTGTTCATCTCTCCTTCCACTTCCCCAGCTCTGACTCAGGAGGCCTCGGAGAGGCCCAGAGACGCTGAGTGTGTCCCTTCTGCACCCCCCAATCTTTGGGGACCCCTGAGCCGGCCAGGTTCCAGGCAGCTCTGGAAAGGGAGCCGCAAGAGGAACTGCCTTTTCTGTGCCCCGCGCCCTCAATTCTGGCCTCCGGGCCTCTGTTGTTGTGTCCTTGCCCATCTGTGTCTTGGTCCCCCCTCCCCACTAGCTGTCACTTAAAGAGCCTAATTCAGAGGCGAGATCAAGATGCCAGAGGAGTAAGATGTGGCAGTCATGTTCTCTCACAAACACATCCAAAAAACCCGTCTACATGGAGAACAACTGACACAGAACATCTACTGAACACGGGTAGACCTTAAACCTCCAAAAAGGGCAAGAAACCCTCCACATAACTGGCTAGAAGAAAAGGAGAAAAAAAGACAGATAAAAAGGAATCGGGGAGTTCCCTTCATGGCGCAGCGGAAACGAATCCGACTAGGAACCATGAGGTTAACGGGTTCGATCCCTGGCCTCGCTCTGTGGGTTAAGGACTCGGCGTTGCCCTGAGCTGTCGTGTAGATTGCAGTCGTGGCTCGGATCCAGCATTGCTGTGGCTCTGGGGTAGGCTGGCAGCAACAGCTCCGATTCAACCCCTAGCCTGGGAACTTCCATATGCCCCAAGTGAGGCCCCAAAAAAGGACTGGAAAAAAAAAAAAGAATTGGGATAGGACCAGCACTCCTGAGAGGGAGCTGTCAAAGAGGAAAGAAACCCACACCCTGCAAAGCCACCTAACTGACCAGGAGATCAGCCAAGACAGAGGGACCTCAAAGCCTCAGAGAAAAGCACAGCAGCTGGACTGAGGGGGGCAAAGCAGAGTGAGAGCCACACAGACCACCTCCCTCCCCTGCCCCGGACACCACAGCCTGAGATGCTTGGGCAGGGGCTGGGTGCTGAGACTCAGGCTCCAGAGGTGGGCATAGCCTGCCACCACTAGGGATCTGTGCCCCAGGCACCTCAGAGGTCGGCACAGAGGAGGGCACTGCAACCAAGCACTACCCGTTGTTGCTCTCACTCCCCTGGGAACACACACACCCTGCCGCTGCCGCTGCCGAATGCTCCAGGTGCCACCTACACCTGCCTGAGGGTCACTGCAACTGCCCAGAGCCCTGCAACCAGGAGCAGCCTGTGCCACATTCCCACTGTCAAGGGCCCAGCAACCAGGCACTGGCTACTAGCCCTGCCCACTGCCTCCATCTTCCTAGAAGCACAGAAGCACACACGGCACTGTATTGAGGGGATAACTCAATACAGGGGATAACACTGAGGAAAGAGAGAGCAAACATCCAAAAAAGCAGCCCAAATGTCCAAAAAAAAAAAAAAAGTAACTAAGCCCTCACAAAATACCCAGGGGCACTTGTGCATATAGATAGCCTTCCAAGACTACGGTAGCTGTTGTCCCTAAACTCACAGCATGAGAAAAAGATAAGCAAAGTGAGAAGCTCGGAACCATTCCCAGTTCAAAGAACAGGAAAATTCACCTGAAGGCGCCAACAATGAAATAGACCTCTGCAGTCTAACAGACATGGAGTTCAAGAAGGAGACGGTGAAAATACGGAAGGAATTAAGAGTGAATGTGAAGGAATTAAGAGCGGATGTGAACAGTCATGCCGATTACTTCCGAAAGGAAGTAGAAAACACAAGGAAGAGACAAGAAAAATTGGAAAATTCCTTGGCAGAGACATGAACTGAGCTAAAGGCACTAAAGAGCAGAATGAATGATGCAGAGGAACGAATCAGTGATGTGGAAGATGGGATAATGGAAATCACCCAATCAGGACAGCAGACAGAAAACCAAAGGAGCAAACACGAAAGCAACAGAAGAGATCTATGGGATAACATAAAGCAGGCCAAGCTACACACAATAGGAATTCCAGAAGGAGAAGAAAAAGGGGATTGAAGATATATTTGAAGAAATTATGTCTGGGAGTTCCCGACGTGGCTCAGTGGTTAATGAATCTGACTAGGAACCATGAGGTGGCGGGTTCAATCCCTGGCCTTGCTCAGTGGGTTGAGGATCGGGCGTTGTCGTGAGCTGTGGTGTAGGTTGCAGACGCGGCTCGGATCCTGTGTTGCTGTGGCTCTGGTGGAGGCCAGTGGCTACAGCTCGGACTTGACCCCTAGCCTGGGAACCTCCATATGCCGCGGGAGCAGCCCAAGAAATGGCAAAAAGACAAAAAAAAAAAAAAAAGAAAGAAAAAAAAAAGAAAAGAAATTATGTCTGAAAACTTCCCAAATCTAAAGCAAGCAGATATCAAGATACAGGAAGCACAGAGGACCCCAAACAAGTTGAATCCATAGGCCCCCACCAAGACACATTATAATATACATAGCAAAAATTAAAAGATAAGGAGAGGATTCTAAAGGCAGCAAGAGAAAAAACAAGGAGTTAATTACCTTAAATGTCAATGGACTGAATGCGCCATCAAAAGACAAAAGAGTGGCAGATTGGATAAAAAAAAATAAGAACCTACAACATGCTACACTATGCTGCCTACAAGAGACTCACCTTAGGGCAAAGGACACAAAATGAAAGTGAGGGGATGGAAAAAGGTACTTCATGTGAATGGAAAAGACAGGAAAGCAGGAGTTGCAATATTCTTATCAGACAAAATAGACTTTAAAATGAAGGCCATAAAGAAAGACTAAGGACACTAATGGATTAATAAAGGATCAATTCAGGAAGAAGATATTACACTTGTCAATATATATGCCCCTAATATAGAAACACGCAAATAGTACAACAAATACTAACAGACATAAAAGGAGAAATTGATGGGAATACAATCAGAGTAGGAGACTTTAACACCCCACTCACATCAATGGACAGATCCTACAGACAGAAAATCAATAAGACAACAGAGATCCTAAATGACACAATAGAAAAGTTAGACTTAATTGATATTTTCAAGACATTACATCTTAAAAAAATCAAGATATACATTCTTTTCAAGCGCTCATGGAACATTCTCAAGGACTGACCACATACTGGGGCACAAAACTAACCTCAACAAATTTAAGCGTATGGAAGATATTTCAAACATCTTCTCTGATCACAATGGCATGAAACTAGAAATCAATCACAGGAAAAGAAATGAGAAAAAACTGACTACATGGAGACTACAACATGCTACTAAAAAACCAATGGGTTAATGGGAAATCAAAAGGGAAATTAAAAAATACCTTGAGACAAATGATAATGAAAACACAACCATTCGAAATCTATGGGCTTGGCAAAAGCAGTTCTTAGAAGGAAGTTCATAGCGATACAGGCCTTCCTCAAAAAAGAAGAAAAACCTCAAATCGACAACTTAACCTGCCACCCAGAAGAATTAGAAAAAGAACAAACAAAATCTAAAGTCAGGAGAAGGAAAGAAATCATAAAGATCACGGAGAAAATCAATAAAACAGATTCAAAAAAATTATAGGAAAAAAAAAATCAATAAAACCGAGAGCTGGTTCTTTGAAAGGTTAAACAAAATTGACAAACTTCTGGCCAGACTCACCACGAAGGGGAGAGAAAGCACGCAAGTAAACAAAATAGGAAGTGAAAAAGGAGAAATCTCAATGGATACTTCAGAAATACAAATAAATAAACACATAAGAAAACACTATGAACAATCTCATGCCAACAAACTGGACAACGCAGAATAAATGGGCAACTTTCTAGAGACACAGAGCCTGCCAAAACTGAATCCAGAAGAATGAGATCAACTGAACAAACCGATCACTAGAAATGAAATGGAATATATAATAAAAACACTCCCTACAAACAGAAGTCCAGGACCAGCTGGCTTCACAGGTTAATTCTACCAAAAATACAAAGAACTTATACCCATCCTCCTTCGACTTTTCCAAAAGGTTGAAGAAGAAGGAATAATCCCAAAGACATTCTATGAAGCCACCATCACTGTTAACACCAAAACCAGACAAAGATATTACCAGAAAAGAAAACTATAGGCCGTTGTCTTTTTATTTTATTTTTTGGTCTTTTTAGAGTCATAGCCAGTGGCACATGGAAGTTCCCAGGCTCGGAATCGAATCAGAGCTTAGCTGCTGGCCTACACCACAGCCATAGCAACAGCAGATCCGAGCTGCATCTGTGACCTACACCACAGGTCACAGCAACACCAGATCTTTAGCCCACTGAGCGAGGCCAGGGATCAAACCTGCATCCCCATGGATACTAGTCAGATTCATTTCCGCTGAGTCGCAAAGGGAACTCTATAGGCCAATATCTTTGATGAGTATATACACAAAGATCCTCAACAAAATTTTAGCTAACTGAATCCAACAACATACAAAAAAGATCACACACGACCACCAAATGGGATTCATCCCAAGTTCACGAGGATGGTTCAACATATGCAAATCAATCAACGTCATACACCACATTAACAAAAGAAAAGTTATCTCAACAGATGCAGAAAAAGCATGTGACAAAGTCCGCCATCCATTCATGATAAAAACTCTTATGCGTATACAGGGAACATACCTTGACATAATAAAAACCATTTATGACAAACCCACAGCCAATATAACACTCAATGGAGAAAAGCTGAAAGCCTTCCCGCTAAAATCTGGAACAAGACAGGGGTGCTCACTCTCACTGCTTTATTCAACATGGTATTGAAAGTCCTAGCCGCAGCCATCACACAAATAAAAGAAATAAAAGGTATCCAAATTGGAAGAGAAGAGGTAAAACTGTCACTTTATGCAGATGACATGATACTACACAGAGAAAACCTAAGGACTCCACACAAAAGCTAACTGAACTGATCAATGAATTCAGCAAAGCAGCAGGATACAAGAGTAACAGTCAGAAATCAGTTGCATTTCTGTATACCAACAATGAAATATTAGAAAAGGAATATTAAAAATAAATACCTTTTAAAATTGCACCCCCAAAATTAAATACCTAGGAATAAACTTGACCAATGAGGTGAAAGATTTATATGCCGAGAACTACAAAACATCAATCAAGGAAATTAGAGAGGACTCAAAGAAATGGAAAGATACTCCATGCTCCTGGATTAAAACAATTAATATCATTAAAATGGCCATACTATGCAAAACAATCTACAGATTCAATGTAATGCCTATCAAATTAACCATGACATTTTTCACAGAACTAGAACAATCCAAAAATTTATATGGAACCATAAAAGACTCAGAATTGCCAAAGCAATCCCTAGGAACGAAAACCAAGCAGGAGGCGTAACTCTCCCAGACTTCAGACAATACTACAAAGCTACAGAAATCAAGACAGTGTGGTACTGGTACAAAAACACACATACAGACCGATGGAACGGAATAGAGAACCCTGAAATAAACCCAGACATCTACAGTCAATTAATCTTTGACAAAGGAGGCAAGAATATAAAATGGGAAAAAGAGAGTCTCTTTAGCAAGTGGTGCTGGGAAAACTGGACAGCTCTAAGTCAGTCGACAAAACTAAAACGCACCCTTACACTATGCACAAAAATAAACTCAAAATGGCTTAAAGACTTGAACATAAAACAAAATACCATAGGAGTTCCTGTCGTGGCTCAGCGGTTAATGAATCTGACTAGGAACTGTGAGGTTGTGGGTTCGATCCCTGGCCTTTCTCAGTGGGTTAAGGATCCGGTGTTGCGGTGAGCTGTGGTGTAGGTTGCAGACACAATTCGGATCTGGCGTAGTTGTGGCTCTGGCATAGCCTAGCATCTGTAGCTCCAATTAGACCCCTAGCCTGGAAACTTCCATATGCTGCGGGTGTGGCCCTAAAAAAGACAAAAGATGAAACAAACAAAAAACAGTGTAGAGGTGCCTCAGAAAACTAAATATAGAACTACCACATGATCCAGCCATCCCACTCCTGGGCATATATCTGAACAAAACTTGAAAAAAGATATATGCACGCTTATGTTCACTGCAGCACTATTCACAATAGCCAAGACATGGAAACAACTTGAATGTCCAGTGACAGCTGACTGGATTAAGATGTGGTACATATATACAATGGAATATTACTCAGCCATAAAAAGAACAAAATAATGCCATGTGTAGCAACATGGATGGAACTAGAGACTCTCTTACTAAGTGAAGTAAGTCAGAAAGAGAAAAACAAATAACATGGTATCACATACCTGGAATCTAACATATGGCTCAAATGCTCCTACCTACAGAAAAAAAACCAAACTCACGGACATGGAGAACAGACTTGTAGTTGCCAAGGCAGAGTGGCTGGGAGTTTGGGGTTTGTAGATGCAAAGTACTATTTGGAGTGGCTAAGCAATGAGGGCCCACTGTATAGCACAGGGAACTTTGCCTAATCACTTGTGATGGAATATGCTGGAAGACAATGTGAGACAAAGAAGGTATATATATGCGTAACTGGTTCACTTTGCTGTACAGCAGAAATTGACAGAAGACTGTAAATCAACTATAATGAAAAATTAAAAAAGAAATATGATGAAACAAAAAAGTTGTTTCATCATTAAAAGAAAAAAAAAAAAAAAAGACTAATTCAGGGGGGTTAAGAATTTGGTGTTGCCCCAACTGTGGCATGGATTCAACCCCTGGCCCAGGAACTTCCACATGCTGTTGGTGAGGCCAAAAAAAAAAAAAAAAAAAAAGACTGAATTCACATCACCTGAGCAACAGCCCAGCCTTGAGGGTGCTTTTCTTCCTTGTACAAGAGAGAGGTGTGTGCCCATCTGTGCCACTTTGGGGCACTGATCCTTAACGACCACAAGTCACCTTTGATAATACTGCTTAGCCTGGGGTCTAAGTTGCTCATCTTTCCCTGCAAATGTGACCATCAGTTTCCCAAGGCCAAGGGTCCAGTGATCACTCCGTCTGTCTGTATTCCGTCCCTGCTGGTCTCAGCCTGATGCGTGCTCTTGGTACCTGGCAGGCATGCTGGGCTCCATGTCTAGACAGCCCTGGGGCTGGGCTTCCAGGCTTCCCATCACCAAGTGAGGGAGGTTACCACCCCTCAATGCCTGTCTCCCCATCCCCCATCCAGCCAGAACGGCCCCCAGGACAGCCCGGGGGGGCAGCTGTATGGAGAGATGGCATGCACAGGCAGCAGGTGCAGGAAACTGCCCAGGGTCATTTATTTACCTGGCATCACTGACCTCAAGTGTGAGGCCCGGCTGGGGCTCTGTGCCCAAAGTGTAAACCCATCCACCACAGGAAGCTGTGACAGGAGGCCCGGCAAGTAACCCCAACGAGAGCCCGAACAGCCCTTCAATGAAGATTAAACTGGGAAAGGAGCCCTGGAGTGGATATAATATCGCAGGGGATGGGGGTGGCTAGAACAAAACAACCCCGGAAGCACCCCTTTCGCTATCTTCTTTAAATTTTTCGCAAGGAGTGAGAACGACTAGACGTGGCAGGAGGGCAAAATGGTATAGGGTTTGTAAGACCGTTTGCCAGTTTTTTATAGAGTGAAACATACATGAGCACACACAGTCCTACTCCTGGGTATTTACCCAAGAGAAATGAAAGCATATGGCCACACAAAGGCCTGTATGCAAGGGTTTACAGCTTTTATTTGTAAGCCCCCCCAACTGGAAACCACCCAAACATCGTCCTTTCAGCTGGAGGAATGGACAACCTGCAGCAGAGCTACACGGCGGAGTGCGGGTCAGCCATGAAGGCGAGGCAGTCACGGACTCCTGTGACAACGTGCATCAGAGCCTCGAGCGCGTTTGCTAAAGCCAGACTCAAAAGGTGACACACTATATGGTTCCATTTCTATGACATTCTGGAAGAGGCAAATCTGTAGAGACAGAGAACAGATTCGTGGGTCCCAGGGGCGGGGCTGGGGTTGACTTTTGAGGGCCCCTGGGGAACCTTTTGGGGTGAAGGGAGTGTTTGGCATCCAAGATGATACACATCTGTCAAAACCTGAAGAACTGTCCCCTAAAAAAGGTGACTTTAACTGTACATGCAAATTATATCTCAACGAACCGGGCTTCAAGGAAAATGCTCGTGCCAGAGTCGTAAATGAAGTAGCCTTCCCCGCCCCCACCCCCAACATTCCGTTCAACCAGCAGCACACACTTCAATTTCCCTCTAGCTCTTTGGTTTTCAAATTATCTCTCTGTCCCCGCCTGTCCCGTATCCAATTTGCAACTATTGCCTGGACGAATGAAATCTGTCACTGCTGGGGGACAATGGCAAATTGTCACCCTTGTGAGTGGCCACTGCTGATATGGCCTAGCCTTGTCCTGGGGACCCCTGTGTGTTCCGAAAGAGCCTTGAAAGCCCCCTCAAGTCACCAGACTGCCACGAGTGGATACTCCATTCCCTGGGCGAGGGAGCAGCCACCTCCTCATCTGAGAGCCCGGAGAAGGCAGACAAACGGAGGTGGCCCTTGCTCCCGGTGCCCTCTCTGTAGTGAGGGACCCTCCAGAAATAGACCATCTAAACTACCCTGAGGGCACAAACACCGGCAGAAGGCGACGAAGGTCTCTGCCTAAATGGGGTATAAATATGCTGTTGATGTGACCTGTCTCCGGGGGCGAGTGCCAGCTGTTGCACATCCATCTTGGAATGTGCCCTCTGGGAGGGCCAGTCAGCTGAGGGGCCTGCAGCTCCTGCTCTGCTCACCCCACTCGGGAGCTGGCCTCCTGCGCTCCTAACATTACTCCCTCATAACCCACGTGTCTCGGCGCTCACCCCACCCGACCTCTGAGGTCTGTTTTCCCCTCTCCAGCACTCCCCTCCCTGTCAACGCTTGCCTGCAAGCCTGAACCAGCCTCCCCTCGTCTCGCTCCTCCACTCCTATGCCCCCAAAGTTGGGCAAATGTTCTTTCCCCTGCCCAGCACACTTTTCCCTCCTCTTTTTTTTTTTTTTTGTCTTTTTGCTATTTCTTGGGCCGCTCCCTCGGCATACAGAGGTTCCCAGGCTAGGGGTGGAATTGGAGCTGTAGCCAGCGGCCTACGCCAGAGCCACAGCAACGCGGGATCCGAGCCGCGTCTGCAACCTACACCACAGCTCACGGCAACGCCGGATCCTTAACCCACGGAGCAAGGCCAGGGACCGAACACGCAACCTCATGGTTCCTACTCGGATTCGTTAACCACTGCGCCACGACGGGAACTCCCTCCCTCCTCTTTGGTTGGAGATGTGCTCCTCATCCTTTAAGACTCTAGTTTAAGCACCTTCTTTGGGGTGAAACCTTTTCTGGTTGGCACCAGCGACGTCTCCTCTCTCACTTCCCACCACCAAGGTTGCACTCCTTGGACAGTAGGTCTGTGAGAGGACGTTAAGGCCACCGTGCACAGCTGGGCTGGGAAATCATACCTCTAGGGGATAGTTCCTTCACCTCCCAGTGCAGTGCATGTGAAGTATGCTCTTAGAATTGGGCAGTGTGCAACCTGCACAACTGCACATGACGGTCCTCAGTGCTTTCCACCATCTATGACAAGTCATTCTTGTTTTCCCCTAGTGGACCATGAGCTTTCACAGGAGAGGATGGTAGGTTCTCTGTACATATACCTTGTACCTGACACTGGCTGGCCAGAGAACCAATACTTTTTGTCTGATGAGCAAAAGAACAGACTATGGCCACATGTCTAAAAGAAGTTCCAATCAAAACAAACTCTGCTTGCCCTTGTGTGGCACTGCCTTGACGTACCTCTCGTTGGGACTAGAGACGCTCAAGTCTCTAGTCCTAACTCCATGCTTCCTAATGAGTCGTGGCTAGATTTGCACCCCAGATGCTGGGCCTCCAGTACTTGTGGCCTCTCCTTACTTATAGGGAGCTGGAGAGAGAACCAAAACCCAGCAGTCAGCTGGCCTGCTGCCAAGTGCTGTCAGGAAACCCGAGGAGAAGGGTTTGCCCTCTGGATGCCCTCATGTGCTTAGGAACAGGATAAAATAACAGGGACAGAGAGAGCAGCCTAGGAGAGTCGGAAGAGAACTGAGGTCCTGGAGTTGAGACCTAGGTTCCAGGCTCAACTTGGCACCCAGGGGTGATGAGCCCTGGGCTGTTTCATTTCTCTGGACAATGAGGGACAGGTTCGAGGTGGACTAGTTTCCATTCAGTTCCAGCTTAGGCCCGGGCCACATGGAACACTGCCCGCTCTACTGCAAGGTAGACCTCAAGAGGCCTGGCAACAAGGCATGGACAGACAATCCCAGAACCACTGTCTGGAAAATGACCTTCCAGGGCAGTCAAAAGCCCCAACCAGTTCCAACAAGAACCTAAGACAGATCTTCCATCCTGGTGGCTGAGTAGGTGTTGCATCAACTCTGAAGCTCATTCATCTCAGTCTGTGTGATGAGTGTCCTTAGAGTTGGGCAGTGCACAACCTGTGCAACTGTGTGTGGCTTGTCCTGGAGAAGCAAGTAGGCAGATAGGGCACAAAACTGATCAATGAAGGAGGGAGACTGGGGAACAGCAGCTCTGGGAAAAGCCCTTGGTTCACTATGGTTCTGGACACAGCCCGAGAATCATGCAAGTCCAACGTGTCCTTGAACTCTGAACAGAGCACCGGTGCTGGACCGTACTGGAGGACACGTCAGAAAGTCCGTATTTGTTCAGAGCCTCATGGCCCACATGGAGCGTGCCCAGAGGGACTGAGGGGACTTTAGACTGTTCCCCCTTCAGCCTGGAGGAAGACTCCAGGTGCCACCTTTATGTATCTGTGGCTGCCGTGGACCATAGGATGGAAGCAATGCTGCTGCTTACAGCCGTACGACCTTAGGCAAGTTACTTAACCTCTCTGTGCCTCAGTTTTCTCATGTGTACAGTGAGGATGGTAACAGCATCTACTTCATAGATTCCTCTTACTATTGAAGAATAAACACCCAGCATGACTACAGTAAGCACTCAATTTGTTGGCTTTTTTTCCTCCTTGGCAGGCAGAGACAGCTAAAGGGTGGCGGTGGTGGGGGGGGAGGCTGGCTTGCCCTCTTGGTGAGAAAAGCTCCAAAGCCAAATGGGCTGGCTCGGGAAGCGGTGAAGGTCAGTGTCTGGGAGGCTGAGCCTCAGGCAGGCAGACTGCAAGGGTGATGCTGCCTCGATGAAGAGGATGGAGTAAGCCACCCCCAGGTGGAGCACGGAGTCTCCAATTCTTTGAAACGCCTGGTTCTTACACAGTGACCCCAAGCAACCAGCTTTGGCTGAAAGGTTTCCATTCATCTTCCCAGCAGCGCTGCTCCCATCAGGTGGCTGGCAAGGGGCTGATGGTTTCTGATGGAAGAGACCGACTCAGCCTGAACTTCCCAGTGGATCTGTTGGAGCCGAACCTGCTCCCAGCTCCCTGACACACCATGCCGAGACCTCACTTGGCACGCCTGAGCACAGGGAACGTCCAGACCGGGGGAGCGAGGGAAGTGGCCTGACGCAGCGCCACCTGTGGGTGGGGGCACCTATCAGCATCCATCCGGCCCCCTCCATCCACCCGCTGGCCTGGTGATGGCCCTGCCAAGGCTGCCCTGCGCGCTCTTCATCTCCAGACGCCACAAAAACCTCCTTACCTAGTCAGAGTTCAGCAGAAGGTGCTTTTCTGTGGAATCTTGTGTAGAAGCCCTGGGCCTCCAGGAGATGGGAGCTAGTGTTGTGGGCCAGAGCCCATCTGGCACTGGGGCCCACATTCTACAGGGGCCCATATTCTGCAGGGTCCCTGTGCCAGTTGGAACAAGAACTAGGCTGGTCCTTTGCAATGAGCCAGGCTATGAAATGAGCTCAGAGTCTTCACACACACTGGACGGGCCCTGCAAACAGGCCCGAGAACAGGCTTCCAGTATGTTCCAAGTATCTGTTTGTAAGCCGTTATTCCTTTGTTCAGGCAGGACCTCTGAGTACCCATATTGAATTTCAGTACCAACCCCGGAAAGCCATGCATCAAGGGTAGTCCATTCAGTCTGGAATGACGGAGGTTTAGCCACATCTTTGCAGCAAGAAGATGGGAGAGGCCAGGGTCTGACTCCCTTGGGGGACCACCCGCCTCAGTGCTTCTCTGCACTGGCGCACGGGAACCTTGAACCACATGGAGAGTGACATGATGCGCTGGCCTCACGCTTTCCCGGGCTCTTCTTCCCAAAGGACAAGCAGGTGGAGGGTGTGTGCCAGGCTTTTTTCTCTTAACCAGCTGTGGCCTTTTCATCTGCTTCTCCTGGG